>NC_057735.1:33250360-33269593 GCF_004010195.1 Chiloscyllium plagiosum
GTAAATGCTAAAATGGAGAGGGCCCAGCACCGATCCTTGTGGCACTCCACTGGTCACAGGCTTCCAGTCTGAAAAACAACCCTCCACCAACACCCTCTGTCTTCTACCTTTTGAGCCAGTTCTGTATCCACATGGCTAATTCTCCCTGTATTCCATGAGATCTAACCTTGCTCATCAGTCTCCCATGGGGAACCTTGTCAAACGCCTTACTGAAGGCCATATAGATCACATCTACTGCTCTGCCCTCATCAATCCTCTTTTTTACTTCTTCAAACAACTCAATCAAGTTTGTGAGACATGATTTCCCACGCACAAAGCCATGTTGACTATCCCTAATCAGTCCTTGCCTTTCCAAATACATGTGCATCCTGTCCCTCAGGGTTCCCTTCAACAACTTGCCCACCACCGAGATCAGGCTCACCGATCTATAGTTCCCTGGCTTGCCTTTACCGCCCTTCTTAAACAGTGGCACCACGTTTGCCAACCTCCAGTCTTCCGGCATCTCACCTGTGACTATCAATGATACAAATATCTCAGCAAGAGGCCTAGCAATCACTTCTCTGGCTTCACACAGAGCTCTCGAGTACACCTGATCAGGTCCTGGGGATTTATCCACCTTTACCCATTTCAAGACATCCAGCACTTCCTCCTCTGTAATCTGGACATTTTGCAAGATGTCACCATCTATTTCCCTACAGTCTGTATCTTCCATATCCTTTTCTACAGTAAATATACATTTAGTATCTCCCCCATTTTCTGCGGCTGCACACAAAGGCTGCCTTGCTGATCTTTGAGGGGCCCTATTCTCTCCCTAGTTACCCTTTTGTCCTTAATATATTTGTAAAAACCCTTTGGATTCTCCTTAATTCTATTTGCCAAAGCTATCTCATATCCCCTTTTTGCCCTCCTGATTTCCCTCTTAAGAATACTCCTACTTCCTTTATACTCTTCTAAGGATTCACTCGATCTACCCTGTCTATACATGACATATGCTTCCTTCTTTTTCTTAGTCAAACCCTCAATTTCTTTAGTCATCCAGCATTCCCTATACCTACCAGCCTTTCCTTTCACCCTGACAGGAATATACTTTCTCTGGATTCTTGTTATCGCATTTTTGAAGGCTTCCCATTTTTCAGCCATCCCTTTATCTGCGAACATCTGTCTTCAATCAGCTTTCGAAAGTTCTTGCCTAATACCGTCAAAATTGGCCTTTCTCCAATTTAGAACTTCAACTTTTAGATCTGGTCTATCCTTTTCCATCACGATTTTAAAACGAATAGAATTATAATCGCTGGCCCCAAAGTGCTCCCCCATTGACACCTCAGTCACCTGCCCTGCCTTATTTCCCAAGAGTAGGTCAAGTTTTGCACCTTCTCTAGTAGGTACGTCCACATACTGAATCAGAAAATTGTCTTGTACGCACTTAACAAATTCCTCTCCATCTAAACCTTGAACACTATGGCAGTCCCTGTCGATGTTTGGAAAGTTAAAATCCCCTACTATAACTACCCTATTATTCTTACAGACAGCTGAGATCTCCTTACAAGTTTGTTTCTCAATTTCACTCTGACTATTGCGGGGTCAATAATACAATCCCAATAATGTGATCTTCTCATTTCTCAGTTCCACCCAAATAACTTCCCTGGATGTATTCCCGGGAATATCCTCCCTAAGCACAGTTGTAATGCTATCCCTTATCAAAAATGCCACTCCCCCTCCTCTCTTGCCTCCCTTTCTATCCTTCCTGTAGCATTTGTATCCTGGAACATTAAGCTGCTAGTCCTGCCCATTTCTGAGCCATCTTTCTGTATCTTCTATAACACGATGGTTGTGTTCTTGTGCAACCCTGCATTATAGAAAAATTACACTTTGTCAACACTTTAAGCGTTGTTTCTAATGTAATCATGTTACAGACAACACACATTTAAAAATTTCACATTTTAGAAAGTGTCCCCTAATTCGTCAAATGCATTACAGCAAATTCTCGGTAACGAAACACACATTATAGCAGAACAACCTGTAACAGGCAGTTTCGAACTGAACGGGTAAACTGGCAATATGAGAGAGTCTCTACCCATCAAGATATCAAGGACTGACCCTGGGAGACGCTAGCCAGACTTTCTAGTGAGCTGTTAGAGTTCAGTATTTGTTACTAATTCTTCATGAGAATGTTCATCGAGATTAAGCCTATGTTCTGGCCAAGATGTTACGTTGATATCCTTTCCCACACGATATCAGTAACCTAGACCACTGCCAACAAGAAGGATTGCATTTATGGTGTTGCATTCCAAGCAGTGCAGGAGGAGAGATAATAAAACATGGCAGTGGGTGTGTGCAGAGTGAGATTCCTTCTGCAACAGATTGCTGATTAGTTTGTGCAAATATGACCAATTGTGGATGCTGGAAATCAGCATCTCTAATTTGCTCCTGGGCAGGTGAACAGCTTTGTTGTTTATAATAGAAGGAGAGAAATCTCTGGACTGCTGAACGAGCAGACTTTGTCTTTCTCTTGCTATTTCTCTGCAGTAAAAGTAAATATTATTTTCTCACTCTCTCTCCCTTTTTTTTTCACACACACACACTCTCTCTCTCTCTCTCTCTCTCTCTCCTGTGTGTGCCCAGTGGTCCGCATCTGTCTATTATAACAACAGATGTTACTAATAGAGTTATATGATAGTTTAGACTTCTTTTTACCTGTGGCTATAAATTATTTGTTTGTAATAAATAGTTATTGTGAAGTATAGTGACATGATCAGTGTTTTCGGAGATTTCATTTGTAATTTTGTGTTTTTGAAGGGAGATTTTTTTTCGGGAATTGGAAGAATAAGTTTATCCCTCCTAAGCTCGATTCAAAATTTGCAAATTCATACATGCTTCAGGGACATCATTAGTTGGTGGTTGCTATGAGTGCAATATCAATTTGTATGAGTAAACCTATGAGAGGGAAAATTCAAGACCCATCATAATCAACTGTTCTGTACTTTATGCAGTTTAATTAGTTCTTAATTGTGACATCTGGTCTTGAGGTATGCATAAAGAGTATTCATGAAACTAGGGCACATTATTTGGGATATAAACATTTGCGACTGCATATAGAACAGTTAAGCAGCGCAAAACTGACTTCAACTTCAACCGACTGTTCCCCCACTTTCCAGTTTTGGCAACTTATTTTTCAAAATCAAATTGAAGAAAATATGTAATTTGAAGAAAATCGTCTCGAAAGACCAGATGGTAAAAGCCGAAAAGCATTGGTTAAATATAGAAATGTCACATAATCAAGAAGGATTTGGAGCTGTTGTATGTTTTGAAAATCGTATAAACCAGTGGTTTGATTTAGCTGCTGGATTACTAATATTACTTTTCGCTGCTATCTGAGGACTACAGATGCTCTGCAAGAGATGACCTATATTTTTTCCACAGCCATCAGCAAATGAGAATGCACTTATTTTATTGTAATGCAGTCTATTCCCAGACTTGGCAATTTAACAGAACCAGAATCCTTTTCAGGATTATTACTATTTTCTTAGCAGTATGAAGGATATTTCTGGTTAATACATACATTTATGCATATTACAGTTAAACATTTTTTGTTGATTTGCAATGGAACATATAGAACAAGTGCTACCTCATCATTTCCCCGTGTGGAATACACAGTAATTGCCTATATTGTGTATGTGTTTTTTTTCCCTAGAATTTTGAATGTTATTATAATATTGTTTGTCTTCAGCAGATTTAAAGGAACTGCTGTTTCTCTTGGTTACTGAGGCTCTTGCCATCCAAACGTGTAATTACAGTAATAATGCTCCTCAAACATCAGAAGGAGCTTTATGAGGGATATTGCACATGAGCAACAAAAATAAGACTGTTAATTGTAATATGTAGTGAAGTCATAAATAAATTGAATTGTAAGGGATCAGCCCACACAATCTTGTCAGGCAGAGAATCAAGAGCTGAGGAGGCTCCTATGTATCTGGATTTGCAGATGACAGTTCTCTGTGAAAAATTTGTAATTCAGTAACATCGAAAATAAATATTTTTTTCTCATATTTACTGTTTGTTCACACATGTAAAAATGACTTGGGAAATACCCGTTCAAGATCATGTGAGACCATTTTGCAGCTAATCATTACTGCTGCAATAGTCACATCCTCAAAACAAAGATTACCCCACTGCAGACCACACCACACCTTGTCTAAAAAAAGTCCCGCCATCCATCACTGCAGGACAACTCCTTGTGGCCTGTTTCTTTGTCAAGGTGATTTACCCTTGCAGAATTCAATGGGAGATGAGACTTTTCTCAGTTTAAGCTGCCGTGAACTACATGGGCAGGGCTTTTTTCGATATTAGCTTAAGTTGCCCTTCATCCTTGCCAGAAAGAACACTAGCTTGTCAAACTGCTCTGAGCTGTTTGCTTTGTCCTTTAGAGTGGTTAACAAACTCAATGAGGAATCTCCCAATCCTTAGCAATGTCCACTTTTCACTCTGTACCACAGGTTTACACTCACTGCACCGACTTAACTTCGTCTAATTGACAACGCTGTTATCTTCCAGCAGGTTTAGCCAGATTTGCAGGTTTGAACTTCCTTCCACATTGGGATTTTGTCAAATGGTGCTTGATCAAAGCCTATGGTTTCATGCATTGGCCAAAGTGTGTTTTGCCTCCAGTAGCGTACCTTTACCTGATGCGGTAATTAGATTCCCTACAACATGGAAACAGGCCCATTGGCCCAACAATTCCACACCAATCCTTCGAAGAGTAACCCACCCAGACCCATTTCCCTCTGATTAATGCAGCTAACACTATGGGCAATTTAGCATGGTGGGAGGAAACCCGGAAGAAACCCACACAGACACTGGAAGAATGTGCAAACTCCACACAGACAGTCACCCAAGGCTGGAATCGAACCTGGGACCCTGGTGCTGTGAGGTAGCAGTGCTAACACTGGGCCACCGTGCCACCCTATGTTATGCTTCATAACATGAGAAACTAGGGTATTGAAAGATCGAACAGATGCTTAGTACAGCTTACTAATTATTAAGAAAACCTTGTGTTAAGAGACACATGTGTGTCTGGGCTAATAAGCTATTTTGATACAAAAAGTAGCATGCTGCCATCAGGATATCATGCTTTAAGTGGTCCAATTTAAGATGGCGTCTGAAACTTTCATACCCTTGGGCCACATGCTATGATATAGTGATGATATCATGATCAGGTCTCTTAAAGGTACGCTGACATATTAACTATGAGACATGATGCAACACTGATGGAGCCTAACGGCGCTCTGGTTAACATGGTTCAGCTAATTCAGACTTGCCAGTCTGGAATTTTAGTTTATTATGAGCATCTTTCCATTGGATTTGCCATTCAGCAAGAATGCTGACAAATTCGGCACAACCAGAATTTGGGGTTATCCAAATTTGACTCCTGATGATTTCACTGTATTATATTGTATTTTACTGTATTCAGTTGTTAATTAAATACAGAGGAACCTCGATTATCTGAAGGACACAGGTGGGAAGTATTTCATTCGGTTAATCGAATGCCGGATAGCATAGTTTAGCTGAGCATTGGCACCTTGCGATCTTGCCGGAGAATTGGATATTTGGATAATCGAATGCCGGATAATCGAGGTTCCTCTGTACCGTGATACTTAAAGCAACTTAAAACAAAATTAAAACATATTTAGTTGGCTGCACTGTTTTGTTTTATTTCTCCAAATCTCTCTCCCCAAATCTTCTGTCTAATATTTTCAAATGAATTGAACATATTATAAAATGTGACGTATTCTAATGTTTGAAGTTCACAAGCTGATGTTGTTTCCCTACTCCCACTGATCACTTTGCAATTAGAAACAAATCAACCCTGATTGACTCTATCGTGCAGGTCTAAGAAACGGTATCCGATTGTGTGCATTACTGTAAATAGAATGACGGGCCATACCATACTCATAATATTACAGGACGAGTAATTCAGAGATGTGGACTCATGCTGAACAATCATATGTTCAAAATCTCTTCACAGTTACAGGAATTAAATTAATTAAATCCTGAATGAAATGTTAGTCCCATTAATAATGATAATGATAATTAAAATACAACATTGTCATAAAACCCCATTTGTTTCATTTAATGAAATTTGTGGGAGGAAATATTCCATCATTGCCTGCTTTGGCAAAATCCAGAGGTGAAGTGAGAGTGACTGCCTTTGATATCAAGGCTGCATTTGACTAAGAGTAGTATCATGGAACCCTAATAAACCAAGAGTCAGTGGGAATCAATGTGAAATCTCTTGCTAGTTAAAATCATACCAAGTACAAAGTAAACTGGCTGTTGGAGGTTCATCATGTCAGTCCAAGACATCACTGTAGGAGTGTTTTTTCAACTCAGCCTGTTCAGAGATGTTCTTACAAACCTCTGGAGCAGATGAGATTTGAACCTGCAGAAGGCCATTCAAGAGGGTGGAGCAAATGGTGTGTTGCCTGTCCGGTGTCAGGGTGCAGGACATCTCCGACCAGTTTGAAAGGATATTGGAGTGAGAGGGAAAAGATCCAGTTATTATTGTCCACGTTGGCACTAACAATATCAGCAAGGCTAGGAATGAGGACCTGGTTGGGGATTATCAAGCACTAGGAAGGAAATTGAAGAACAGGTCCTCAAGGGTCATAATATCTAGATTATTGCCCAAGCCATGTGCTGATTAGCATAAGGATAAGAAACTTAGGGAAGTAAATGCGTGGCTAAGAGATTGATGTGGGAGGGAGAGATTCCATTTCATGGGACATTGGCATAAGTTTTAGAACAGGAGGAATCTGTACCAATGGAACGGTCTCCACCTGAACCGATCTGAAACCAATGTTCTGGTGAAAAGGGTAAATAGGGTGGTCAGTAGGTCTTTAAACTTCAGAGTCAGGGGGAGGGAAAGCGAAAGTGACAGGGAGTATGGAGTTAAGTAGAAAGGTAAACAGCAGGTTCGCAGGGTTTAAGTTCAAGGCAGACTAGGAATGAAGCACAAAAGGAATGATAACTTAGGATATATTGCTAGAGATGTTGGAAATCATGAGGATAAGAAAATTAGCATTAAGGCGCTTTATCTAAATGCTCGTAGTATTCGTAACAAAGTAGATGAATTAATGGCACAAATCATCGTGAATGATTATGAAGTAGCAGGTATCACAGAGACTTGGTTGCAGGGGGTTCAGGACTGGCAGGTAAACATTCAAGGATTTACAACTTATCAAAAGACAGGGAGATGGGCAGAGATTAAATTTATGGCATTGAATGACATAGGGTCAGATGATGTGGAGTCTGTGTGGGTGGAGTTGAGGAACCAGTGGTCAGGACCAGGGGTGGAAGATGTACCTGGAAATAGGTAGGGCATGTCAGGAAGGCAAGGCCACGGTGATCAGGCAGGACTTCAATATACAGGTCGACTGGGTGTATAATGTTGCCGGTAGATCCAAAGAAAGGGAATTCATGGAATGTTTACAGGATGGCATTTTGGAACAGCTTGTGATGGAGCCCACAAGGGAGCAGGCTATTCTGGGTTTAGTTCTATGTAATGAGCCAGACTTTATAAAAGATCTTAAGGTAAGGGATCACTTAGGAGGCAGCGATCATAATATGGTAGAGTTCAGTCTGCAGTTTGAAAGCGAGAAGGCAAAATCGGATATAATGGTGTTACAGTTGAATAAAGGTAATTCATAGGGGCATGAGAGAGGGACTGATGAAAATCAACTGGAAGCAGAGCCTAGCAGGGAAGACAGTAGAACATCAATGGCAGGAGTTTCTGAGTGTAATTGAGGACACAGTACAGAAGTTCATCCCAAAGAAAAGAAAGAGTAACTGGTGAGGGGTTAGACAGCCATGGCTGACAAAGGAAGTCAGGAAATGTATCAAAGACAAAGAGAGAGCCTATAAAGAGCACTGGGAAATCAGAAGATTGAGAAGACTACAAAAACAAACAGAGGATAACAAAGAGAGAAATAAGGAAGGAGAGGATTAAATATGGAGGTAAGCCAGCCATTAATATTAATATTAGAAATGATAGTAAACGTTTCTTTCAATACATAAGAAACAAATGAAAGGCAAATTGGGCCGCTCCAAATTGATGCTGGAAGGCTAGTGCTGGGAGATAAGGAAATAGCTGAAGAGCTTAATAATACTTTATATCAATCTTCACAGTGGAAGACAGGAGTAATATCCCAACAATTGAAGAGAGTCCGTGGGCAGAGATGGGTATGCTAGCCATTACAAAAGAGAAAGTGCTAGAAAAGTTAAAAGGTCTAAAAATTGATAAATCTCCTTGTCTCGATGGGTTACATCTGAGAGTCCTGAGGGAGGTGGCTAAGGAAATAGTGGAGGCATTGGTTGTGATCTTTCTAAAATTACTGGAGTCAGGGAAAGTCCCAAATGCTTGGAAAATTGCTGTTGTAACCCCCTTGTTCAAGAAAGGATCATGACAAAAGATGGAAAATTATAGGCCAATTACCCTAACCTCAGTTTTAGGTAAAATTCTAGAATCCATCATTAAGAATGAGATTTCTAAATTCTTGGAAGTGCAGAGTCGGATTAGAACAAGTCAACAGGGATTTAGTAAAGGGAGGTCGTGCCTGACAAACCTGTTAGAATTTTTTGAAGAGGTGGTAACAAGTAGGTTAGACCTGGGAAATCCAGTGGATGTTTTCTATCTAAAATCAAAAAAGGCCTTTGATAAGGTGCGATACGGGAGGCTGCTGAGTAAGGTGAGGGCCCATTGTGTTCGAGGTGAACTACTGGCGTGGATTGGGGATTGTCTGTCTGACAGAAGGCAGAGAGTTTCGGAATTGCAACTGGTGACAAGTGGGGTCCCTCAGGGTTCAGTGTTGGGGCTGCAGCTGTTCACATTATATATTAATGATCAGGATGAAAGGATTGGGGGCAACCTGATGAAGTTCGCTGATGATGCAAAATTAGGCGGACAGGCAGGTAGTTCTGAGGAGGCATGGACTTTTTTTTTAAACAGTGAGAAAATTCATAAACCCAAAGTACAAAGGGATCTGGGAGTGCTAGTCAATAATTCTCTAAAAGTTGATTTGGAAGTTGAGTCCGTGATTAAGAAAGCAAATGTAATGTTGTCATTTATCTCAAGAAGGTTGGAATATAAAAGCAGCAACCTGCTTCTGAGACTTTATAAAGCTCTAGTTAGGCCTCATATAGAAACTATGTCCAATTTTGGTCCCCACACTTCAGGAAGGACATACTGGCACTGCAGTGTGTCCAGCAGAGATTCACACAGATGGTTCCTGGAATGGTAGGCCTAACATATGATGAACGTCTGAGGATCCAGGGATTGTATGCATTAGAAGGTTGAGGTGAGATCTAATAGAAACAAGATAATGCATGGCTTAGAAAGGGTGGATACTGGGAATTTGTTTCCCATAGGCGGGGAGACTAGGACCCGTGTGCGCAGCCTTAAAATTATAGGGGGTCAATTTAGAACGGAAATGAGGAGACATTTCTTCAGCCAGAGAGTGGTGGGCCTGTGGAATTCATTGCCACGAAGCGCAGTGGAGGATGGGACATTGGATGTCTTTAAGGCAGAGATTGATAAATTCTTGATCTCGCAAGGAATTAAGGACTACGGGGAGAGTGTGGGTAAGTGGAATTGAAACGCAGATCAGCCATGATTAAATGGCAGAGTGGACTCAATAGGCCGAATGGCCTTGCTTCCACTCGTATGTCTATTGTCTCATGAACCTAGGCCTCCTGGCCCAGAGGTACAAACACTATCACTGCACCACATGGTAAGTGCACCCATCATCAGCTGCTTCATCAATGACCTTCCATCCATCCTAAAGTCAGAGGAGGAGCTATTTGCTGATGGTTACAGTGTTTAGCACCATTCATGATCCCTTAAACCTTGAAGCAGTCCATGTCCAAATGCAGCAAGTCCTTGTCAATTTTAATGGTTGGGGTTACAAGTGGACACTAACATTCATGTCACACAAGTGCCAAGATTGTTATCACATTCTTAAAAATTCACATCCTCCACCTCTGAAGCATCATAGCAGCAGTGAGCATCAATTGCAAGATTGAATTCATGAAGACTGATTAGAAAACACCTTTTAAGTCACAACCATTACCACTCAGACGGACCAAGGCAGCAGATATATCTGAACGTCATCAGCTGTGAGTTCCCCTGCAAGCCACTCTCCATTTGGCATGGAAATATAATGTCAACCCTTCACTGTCACTGGTTCAAAATCCTGGAATTCCCTCCATACCAGTACTGTGGGTGTACCTACACTAAACAGTTTGCAGTGGTTCAAGAAGGCAACTCCTCGTCATCATCTTACGGCAATATTGGACAGGGCAATAAATGTTGACTCATCTGGTTCTCCTAACTAAATTTTAATTTAAATATTACAGCAATGTAGCTGATTCTTAAATACCCTATGGAATGGCATAGCAAACTACTCAGCTGGATCAAAAAACAATGGAAAAATGTACTCTGCACTATATGGTGCAGACACACATATGCACACAGGATGCATTGCTGGTGACTTATCTTAGAAGGTTTGTGGAATGACTTTCAGATAATAATTTAATGAAACTAGGCTCTAATAGCATTTCATCTCGGTGCTCTATAATTATCTCAGTATATGTCTTAGAATAAAACACAGTACATAATCCATTACCTAAATAGTTTACCACCACAACATATTTAGATATACAAATAGTTTGAATGTTGAAACTGTATCCAGATTTTATTTGGTATGAGGCTCTATCAAATGTTTATTGTGTGAAGTGATTTGACTGCAATATATTTCAATCTTTTAGCTTGTTCCATGTGATCTATTATTGCGTGGTTCCTTTACTGGTGGAATTAGACAATAAGCTTGGGAACGTTGAGATACGTTTTCCTCTATTTATGATGTTTAATTTGCCCAGTTAGTGAAAAACCAATTGCAGAAAATACTGGAAAAGAGGTATAATGGAGAACGGAAAAGAAAGAGATTTAACATTTTTGGTAGATGACCTTAATCAAACAAGACATTCATAGTTGGAGTTTCAGCAATCGTAATGCCATTGATTGTCATGGAGAGATGGTTAGATTTATTGGAGATTTATATTGCCTGACACTTGCATGGTGCGAATGTTACTTGTTACCCATGAACTTAGAATATTGTCTAGGTTTTGTTGTGTAGAGATGGAAGCTCCTTCAGATCCTGGTGGCACAGTGGGTCAGTGATTAATGCTGCTGCCTCAAAGTGTCAGGGTCAGTGGTTTGATTCCAGCCTTTGGCAACTGTCTGTGTAGAGTTTGCACATTTCCCCTTGTCTCTGTGGGCTTCCTCAGGGTGCTCCGGTTTCATGCCGCAGTCCAGAGACTTGCAGGTTAAGTGAATTGGCCATGCTAAATTGCGCATAGTATTCAGGGATGTGCAGGTTAGGTGCATTAGTCGGGTTAAATGTAGGGTAGGAGAATGGGTCTGGGTGGGTTACTCTTTGGAGGGTCGGTATGGACCTGTTGGGCCAAATGGCCTATTTCCACACTGTAGGGATTCTATGATCCTGATGTGTTGCGTATAATACTGAAGATCTATTGCAATCATCAACAAACATCCCTTCAAAGCTTATCGTGGAAGGAAGGTCATTTTTGTCTATTTGTGAAGTAGTGAAAATTGCAGAAAACGAAGCAGCTGAAAATCACTTGGCCTAGGAAGTAGTCTGAGGAAACTATGCAATGACGACCTGGGACTGAGATGATTAACATTCAGCAATTAGAACCATCTTCCTTTGTGCTAAGTATGACTCCAGTGGATAATTCCTACCTAATTCCTTTCTGACACTGGGGCTTCTTGGTGTCATACTTGGTCAAATGCTGCCTTGATGTCAGGGTAGATAGTTCCATCTCATTTCACCTTGGGTTCAACTGTAACCCAGAGACATGAACTCGGTGTAGACCGGATCACTTTTGCCCAGCAGCCATCCTCTGCTGTTGCTCAAATACCAAGGAACAAATGAATTAGTGCAGAATAAAGACCCGTCATTCTCTGAACTTTCACCAGCATTATGTGATGAGTATGATTACCCTCTAACTGGACATTCAGCAAATGATAAAAGCCACGTGCACAATTGATGACAGCCTGAATGTCACAAAGCTAGTCCCTTTTTTTCCCTAAAAGCGGTTCCTTGGCTCAAGGATGCTCTGTCCTTGATTTTTTTGTAGAGGGGTAATAAACCATGTCGGGCTCTGATCAGTCTGGTTTGGTACAGAGATGAAAAGGATTTTGAGAGGTCATTTGTTGATATATAAACAGATGAGACTTCAGGCCAAAGTGGTCATGTTTTATAAGTGACCTGTATAATGAAAGGGGAGTGGTCAGCTCTCTAGCTGAGCATGTTTATTTCAGTCCTGAACTGGTTGGGAGTTCAACAGTAAGCTGTGTGGAAACTCTCTCTCTCTCTCTCTGTTTCTGCCCTTCAACTTCAACCTGTAAGCATGTATTCCATTGATACTGGTTTTTAAAGGGAGTTTGCTTATTGGGGCTGTTGTGTATATTCTGAACAGCATACTTAAGTCTAGTTTGGATAGACCAAGTTCTGTAGGCATTCTTTATTCTGTTCTTTGTGTTGCATTGTATAAATTTGTGAATAAAGTTTTGATTGTTTTAAACCTTGTAGTCAACCTCGCTAACTTAATTCATGTAATTTTCACTGTATACTTACTGAAACAAATTGTAAAGTTACTGTCTGGGCTACCTGCTTAAGAATATTTTGAGTGGTCTGGCCTAGTGCATAACACTGAACTATAGAGAATATCTCTGTTCGGGGAAGCGTACTCCTATGTTTCCTTCTGGTTAGCAAGAACACAACATATCCTAGCATATAGAGCACCAAATGCCTCCAATGTGTAGCATTGACTGACAAAATGGCAGATGGTAGCGATGTTTCTTGTTCCAACCTGGAAGAATGTCAACACACCTGAATTTATAGCCACAATTAGCTTCACAACCACTGCTAGTTTGATCCACACCTTGCTATGTGGTTGCAGTGTTCCTGCATGTGCAATAGGAATCTGATTTCAACAAACACCTCTTGTATTAAATGGACATACTGCATACTCTTGCCCAGGTTGAAGTCAGTGTAATGAGCCATGGAAACCCTTAGTGGTTTATATTGCCAACTGAAAGCCTTTCTCCCACTCCTCCTCCTCCTCCTCTTCCTGTGAGTAAGTGCCCACATCTGTGCCATTTCTACTCCTCCTCCTGCCATAATGCAGGCCACAGAGGCTAGTAACAGTACACTGGTTCTGATTTCAATGTTTGAATCAGACCACTTGTTCATAGACCAATGTTTCACCACTTGTAGCACCAGTCCTGGTCAATTTCCATTCATGTGTAACAAGACCACAATCCCAAACCCATGAAATAGCACTGCTGGTCAATTTCCTGTTGCAACCTACTTCCAGATACAATGGAACCTGTGCTCCAGCAGTGGGATTGAGGATAGCACTACTGGTGTCATAACAGTATTACATGCTACAGAATCATAGAATCCCTACAACATAGAAGTAGGCCATTTGGCCCATTAAGAAGAAGAGGGTGGTGGTGGAGGGTTGTTTTTCAGACTGGAGGCCTGTGACCAGTGGTGTGCCACAAGGATCGGTGCTGGGTCCACTGCTTTTCATCATTTATCTAAACAATTTGGATGTGAACATAGGAGGTATAGTTATTATGTTTGCAGATGACACCAAAATTGGGGGTGTAGTGGACAGCAAGGAAAGCTACCTCACAGTTCAGTGGGATCTTGATCAGATGGGGCAATGGGCCAAGGAGTGGCAGATGGAGTTTAATTTAGATAAATGTGAGGTGCTGCATTTTGGAAAGGCAAATTAGAGCAGGACTTATCCACTTAATGGTAAGGTCCTGGGGAGTGTTGCTGAACAAAGAGACCTTGAAGTGCAAGTTCATAGTTCCTTGCAAGTGGAGTTACAGGTAGATGGGAAAGTGAAGGCAGTATGCTTTCCTTTATTGGCCAGAACATGGAGTATAGGAGTTGGGAGGTCATGTTGTGGCTGCACAGGACATTGCTTAGGCCACTTTTGGAATACTGCGTGCAATTCTGGTCTCCCTCTCACCGTAACAATATTGTGAAACTTCAAAGGTTTCAGAAGAGATTGTCAAAGATGTTGCCAGGATTGGAGGGTTTTCACTGTGGGGAGAGGCTGAATAGGCTGGGGCTGTTTTCCCTGGAGTGTCGGAGGCTGAGGGGTGACATTGTAGAGGTATATAAAATCATGAGGGGCATGGATAGGATAAATAGACAAAGTCTTTTCCCTGGGTTGGTGGAGTTCAGAACGAGAGGGCATAGGTTTAGGGTGAGAACAGAATAATTTAAAAGGGATCTAAGGGGCAACGTTTTCATGCAAGGGCTGGTGCGTGTATGAAAAGGCTGCCACAAGAAGTGGTGGAGGTTTGTACAATTACAACATTTAAACGACATCTGAATGGGCAAATGAATAGGAAGGGTTTGAAGGGATATGGACTAAGTGCTGGCAAATGGGACTAGATAAGTTTAGGATATCTGGTTGCACGGACGACTTGGACTGAAGAGTCTACTTCTATCCCGTGTATCTCTGATTTTTAAGTTCACACCACCTCTACGAAGAGCTTCCAATCCAAACCCACCCCTCACCCAATCGAGGTAACTCAAGATCATAGAATCATAGAATCCTTATAGTTTAGAAACCGAATCCATCGAGTCCACACTGACCCTCCAAACAGCACCCCAATTAGACCCACCCACCTACCCTATCCCAGTATCCCCACATTTCCCATGGCTAATCGACCTAACCTACACATCCCTGGATACAATGCATTTAGCATGGCCAATCCACCTAAACTGCACATCTTTGGATTTTCAGAGGAAACTGGAGCACCCGGAGAAAACCCACACAGACACAGAGAATATGCAAAATCCAAACAATCGATAGAATTGAATCTGGGTCCCTGGCATGGTGAGGCAGCAATGCTAACGACTGAGCCACCATGCTGCCCTAGTCTGCAAGTTTCTCATAAATGCTGTTTTGAACTTGTTGTTCAATCTGAACTTTCAGACACTTACAGAACTGGAAACTAAAATCTATTTTTTCTCCACTTTAGAACCTGATATCCCCCCAAAATTGTGACATATCATGAACTTTCATTGCAAAACTCCAAATGAGGAAAAGAGCTTTCACAATGACACCATACAAGTTATTATCTGAGGTGGAACATGCTGTGGAAAAGTGGAGAAAGCTTTATTCTGCATCTTGGCTATGCTGCAAGCAGCCTAACCTGGGAATGTTTGATGCTAATAATGGAACCCTGAAATTCTTCTGTGTTTACAGTTCAGACAGGAGGAATTCAGGATTGGACACGAGTCTTTACATATTTTCCTGCATGGTGACTTCTTTTTCTTGGCTGGACCATCAAGGGAAGCAGCCAAAGTAATTTCCATAATGAGGGAAAACTGGAGAATGAGATCAACGGGGTCACACTTGTTTAACAAGTGACAGCTGACCTTAAATGAAGTTACTTGCCCACCCTGTCTGCCTGGGGAATGGAGTATAGCGTGCAGGAACAGGGGCAAAACATTATTATATGAAGCATTAGACATTTTAGGTAATCCTTCCAAAAATAATCTTTAATGTTATTTTCTGATAGTTCAGAACAGTTACTTCATTATTCCATTGCTTACCTCTTTTGTAAAGTTTCCGTAAAATAAATTACATTGTCTGGGCCAAATTTTTTGCAAAGTCGTTCACATATGTGTAATGAGTAAACTGTGTTACTACATAATGGGAAGAGTTATAGTGTCCATGTTCATTAAAGACTTTGGGGAGATGGTGGTGTAGTGGTCATGACACTGGAGTAGTAATCCAAATGCACAGACTAATGGCCTGGGGATCCAAGTTCAAATCCCACCATGGCAGTTGACAGAACTCAATAGATTAGATTAGATTACATTACAGTGTAGAAACAGGCCCTTCGGCCCAACAAGTCCACACCGACCCGCCGAAGCGAAACCCACCCATACCCCTACATTTACCCCTTACCTAACACTACGGGCAATTTAGCATGGCCAATTCACCTGACCCTGCACATCTTTTGGACTGTGGGAGGAAACCGGAGCACCCGGAGGAAACCCACGCAGACACAGGGAGAACGTGCAAACTCCACACAGTCAGTCGCCTGAGGCGGGAATTGAACCCGGGTCTCAGGCGCTGTGAGGCAGCAGTGCGAACCACTGTGCCACCGTGCCGCCCACGGTTAGCACTGCTAACCACTGGAATAGCTAAACCTGGAATATAAAACTGGTTTCAGTAATGGTGCCGTGAGCTAGCTATGGATTTTTGTAAAAATGTGTTTGATTTATCAATGCTCTTTAGGGAAATAATTCTTCCATTCTTACACTGTATGTCATTCCAGACACCATAGCAATGAGTTCACTCTTATCTGCTGTAAATAAAACCATAAGAAGCTAATCAGTCCCACCGCAATCAGGGATGTGTTCATAAAAAACGTGCTGGGCTTGCTGCAACACCCACATTCCATGAAAAAATAAAGGAAATACTGCATCTTATTGTTAATCGAAGTTTTTTTATTCATTCGTGGGTCAATGGCATTACTGCCTAGACCACCATTTATTGCCCATTCGTAATTACCCCGAGGGCAGTTAAGAGTCAACCACATTGCTGTGGATCTGGAGTCACATGTAGATCAGACCAGGTAAGGATGGCAGTTTCCTTCCTTAAAGGACATTCGTAAACCAGATGGGTTTTTTTTCCCAGCAGTTGATAATGGATTCCTGGTCATCATTAGACTCTTATTTCCAGGTTCTTTATTGAATTCAAATTCAAGTATGTTGTGGCAGGATTTGAACCCAGGTTCTGAGAACATTACTTGGGCTATTGTTTATTGGTCAGCAGAGAGGCATAAGTGGTCAGGCCACATATGAGACCATTTTGCTTATCAAGTTCATGCCAACTCTTAATACGGCAACTCAGTCAGTCCCATTTTCCTTTTCTACCCCCATCTGTCTCCAAGTTTATTTTTCTCAAATGCCCAACCAATTTCCTTTTGAAATCTTTCATCATCTCTGTTTCCTCCTCTGTTGAAGACAGTTTGTTCCAGATCATTACCACTTATTCACTACATTTTCAAACATTCCCATTGCACTTCCTTCATAAATGTAGGCTTGAGGACTGAATAGGAGAAAGTGAGGACTGCAGATAAAGGAGATCAGTGTCAAAAAGTGTGGTGCTGGAAAAGCACAGCACATCAGGCAGCATCCGAGGAGCAGGGGAATCGATGTTTCGGGCACAAGTCCTTCATCAGGAATGTGGGGTGGGGGAGGAGGGGTGAAGACAATAGTTCAGATGGGGGTGTGGGTTGATGGTAATAACCTGGAGTGGATGGTGGAGTGGATAGGTGGGAAGAAAGATGGACAGGTAGGACAGTTCAAAAAGGTGGTGTTGAGTTGGAGGGTTGGATCTGAGATGAGGAAACTGGTGAAATTGACATCGATGTCTTGTGGTTGGAGGGTCCCAAGGCAGAAGATGAGACATTCTTCCTCCAGGCATCGGGTAGCTAGGATTTGACAGTGGAGGAGGCCCAGGACTTGCATTGGTGGGTGGGAGGTGGAGTTAAAGTGATTGGCCACAGGGCAATGGGGTTATTTGGTGCTTGTGTCCCAGAGATGTTCCCTGAAATGTTGCACGAGTTGGTGTCCTGTCTCCCTAATATAGAGGAGACAACATTTGAGAGCAATGGACACAGTAGATGAGGTGTGTGGATATACGGGAAAAACTATGCCAGATATGGAAAAGGATCCTTTGGGGCCTTGAATGGAGATGAGGAGGGAGGTGTGGGCATAGGTTTTATACCTTTTTCAGTGGCAAGGGAAGGTGCTAGGAGTGGAGGGTGGGTTGCCGGGGTCCTACCTGTCCACCTTCCTTCCCACCTAGCCACTCCACCCTCTGCCTGTCCAATCACAATCACCCCCCCACGTGCACCTACTTATTGCCTTTCCAACTACCTTCACCCCCAGCCCCAACCCCACCTCCTATTTATCTCTCACTCCCACCCCATATTCCTGAAGAAGGGCTTATGCCTGAAATGTATATTCTCCTGCTCCTCGGATGCTGCCTGGCTTGCTGTGCTTATCTAGCACCACACTTGAGAACTGAGTAGCATACTCCAGTCCATGCTCCTACCTTAGTACAAACACTATGATCAGTTTGGTTCATGTTGAAACAGAATTACTTGGATATAATATGTATAAGTGCATATAATATTGTTAAATTAAATGTCATACAGGCAAATGCAAAATATTGCACGTGGAAAGATGATAATGAGCTTCATATGTATTCCCAAGAGTGAAGCAGAAATTAATAAGATGAAGTTGTAAGAAATCTTGGGTTATTAGTTTAATCAGGTTTTAATGCGACTAATCACTGTCAAGCTGCAATCAGCCAGGCTGACCCATTTAACAGAAACTGCAAAGGAGATGTTGAATGAAATCATGCTCAAGCTATTACAACCCTCTGCTCAGATCAAACCCTGAAGACAATGTATAGTTCTGGTCACTGAGACACAGGAGAAATATTCAAATCTTGGAAGCAGCACAGAGATGAACCACAAAACTAATCCCAGACGTCAGAGCTTTGGATTATAATAAAAGACAGAAGAACTTGTATCTTTCAGCTTTAAAACAAAACCATAGCAAGAGGATTACAAGGTACTAAGTTAGAAGAAGCAAAAGGCAAAACTGAGGCTGTCCGTGGAATAGGAGTCATGTCTCAACAAACATATGATCCATACAAGGAATATATTCAATAAATAATAATTATCCTGGAATCATTTGTCTGCCTTTTCAAAAGACTTCAACTTCATGGTAGAAAGGTAAAAGGATATATTTCCCTCCCCACCCCTCTCCGCCTTCCGCAAAGACCGTTCCCTCCGTGACTACCTGGTCAGGTCCACGCCCCCCTACGACCCACCCTCCCATCCAGGCACTTTCCCCTGCCACCGCAGGAACTGTAAAACCTGTGCCCACACCTCCTCCCTCACCTCCATCCAAGGCCCTAAAGGAGCCTTCCACATCCATCAAAGTTCTACCTGCACATCCACTAATATCATCTATTGTATCCGTTGCTCCCAATGCGGTCTCCTCTACATTGGGGAGACTGGACACCTCCTAGCAGAGC
>NC_057735.1:33269763-33334700 GCF_004010195.1 Chiloscyllium plagiosum
TGCTACTCTATCCCCACCCCCACCCTCCTCTAGCTTATCTCTCCATGCTTCAGGCTCTCTGCCTTTATTCCTGATGAAGGGCTTTTGCCCGAAACGTCGATTTCGAAGCTCCTCGGATGCTGCCTGAATTGCTGTGCTCTTCCAGCACCACTGATCCAGTTCATGGTAGAAGCCTGTCCTCTGAATTAAAGCTGAGAAATCAATTCTCACTTCATAGATTTGAACACAATGTAGTGTAATACATCCATGTAGTATTGAAAGGAGTATTGTCTTGTTGAAGGTGGTGCTATTCAGACAGCATGTTTAGCCAAGGTCCCTTCAGTGAATGTGAAAGCTGGCATGGTACTATTTGGAAAAGAGAGATATTAATGTCTCCAGCAACATCAGTAAAAATATAAATAGAAGCAGCTGGAAACGCTCAGCCTGTTAGGCAGCTTTTGTGGAGAGAGAAACAGTTAACATTTCAGGTATGTGATCTTTCTTCAAATGACTTGAGGTGTGCCAATGAGGATGCCCCTATTTAGGGCTGGTAAATGTTGCAAGTGGATACTACTTCTATCTATTTTTAAATGTTTCATTCAGTTTGTCAGATCAGCACAAAATGACTGAAAGTCAGCTTTCTGCTGAACATAAGGTACTTCTGTAATGGACCTAAGGTAAGGACGAGGAGCTGATGGAAGCCACTCATTGAATGAGTGGGAATGTTGGCTTGTTTATTGGTGTTTTTAATAATCAAATGAAATTATCCAAATAACCATGATAACAGAATAATTAGGAAATGAGCTAAGTGCACCTTGCTGTCTTGCTAGTGAGACTTCTATGTATTTTTCTACAGTAATTTAATGGTAACATGGAACAAATAGATTAAAGATAGAAATAATAATATAGTTGTGAGTGAAGCATTATACTTGGGTAGTCAGCCTAGAATATAAAGTGCTTGACTTCTCATATTGAGCATAAGCTCATTATGGTCCCCTGCACATACACAGGAATGATGTAGTGTGATGTACTTGAGAGCACATAATAGATTGGATTGAATGATATCCTATCGAAACCTGATTCCCCACTTGTTACAGCTGGCATCTATGTATTCCAGTGTTTAAAATAAAAAAAACAGAATCTGAGAGATATCCATGTCAGAAACTTGCAAGTAGGATCATAGGAGTCAGTGAGCTAGAGAGCATTAAAGTGAACATAGCTACAGAGTCATTGTTAAAAGCAGTGATGCAGTATCAATGGGGAATATTGTGAAAGACAGTTAGGACCTGAAAGGGTAAAGTGACCATGAGCAAGGTCTGCCTACGAGGATATAAAGGACGGCTCCTAGGAGGAGTGAACCAGAGTTTCTAAGGGTCTTCAGTGCTGTGCTTATTACTGAAGCTGTATAAGAATGTTTCAGTAGTAAAAATATGAACTTAGTCTTACTCCTACATTGAGCCTGGTGTCTCATGGCAGACTAACAAGTATCTCAGATGAAATGTCACTAAAAATAATATATAATAGCATATCCATTGGGGCAGAGTTGGGTGAGAAATGTGGCAATGCCCATCTCAACATTGGGAGCAGGTCGCATCACCGTTTATGTTTTGCATGAGTGGAAAGATCCTCATTAGGCAGCAGTGAGTTGCCAGTTGACAGTGATTATAACTTATTAGGTGCCTTGCTGTTGGATAACTCACCTTATTGATATTCAGGCGCCAATCTTACAAAACATTTCAAACAAGCCCCACGTCAGGAAAACTCATCATGGAAACCAAAGCATTTACTTGGAGCCTTCAGATGACCACTTATTCTTAACAACCTCCATGTCATGTACAACTGGGCTGTGGCTCAGGGCACCATCCATGGACAGCAGTCACATGCACCCCTTGGCCATTGATGTTGGCATCTGCCATCCATCAGGACCATGATGGTAACTCTCTGCAGCACTGGCAGGCAGCTGTGTTATCACAAACCTGCATTGTGTACCAGCAATTAGCATTGAAAGGCTATTGCAGGGATTCCATGCAAAGGAATATGCATCCAGTTTACTGATTTGACCAGGCTGTATCTCAAGGCTACTCATTTGAGCTCTTAGCACTCACTCATTTAGCACCTATATGTATGCTTGCATAATGGACTTGAAACATTAACTTGGCTTTTCTCTGATTAGGTGGATGGTTGGGTAACCAGAGCTCCACTGCCAGCCTCTACCTGAATTGAGTTCTGGGCAGAAAGGCGCAAGATCTACATTTCTAGCCACTATCAGTTGAGACCCTTAAATGATTAATTAATGATTAATGAAGGGCTTGGTTGCAGATATCTGAGTTTCAATAAGTCAATAAAAGTCAGCCTACCTGCTGGCAAACTGGTGCAGTCAGTTTTGGAAAGGTGATCCCTTGATGAGCACTAATTTGTGCATGATTGAGGGATTGGACCTTTCGACCAAGAGTGGGTGAGGTTTGACTACTAATAGCCAAACTCCTGCTCTTGTTTCCAATGTCTGTACCCCACTTGCCCCATAAGCCTGAACCCTGGAACTTTCAAACTGAACAGAAAACACTTAGCTGACATGTGGCGTTGGTAATCCTCCTGTTAGCAGCAATGGTCTCTCAGTGGCACTGCCAAGTGTGAGAGCTGCAGGCCTCTGATTAGCTAGCAGCTCTCATTGGTTGCAACTTCCTGCCCATGAAATTGAATGCAGAGAAATGGCTGCCATTACCCTCCACGATGCCTTATAGGTGGTAGAAATGGCAGGCCTTGTTCTGATGAGCCACCTTGGGTGTCTTGCCAGCTTTGCATCAAGCAAGTGAGATAATGTATGAAAATGAAACAGTCCACCCACCAAGTGGAAACTTCAAGGCTCCTTGTGTCTTGGGAATTAGATGTATCTCAAAGTACTTGAATTCAGGATTTCCAAACTGGAGGGGGAACTGGAGCCTTTGTGGAGCTTCAGTGAGGATGAGAATTTCCTGCATCCTATGTTCCAGAAGGGTCAGCCCAGGGGCAGTGCAAGTTCAGGTTAACAGATGGATGTCCACTTGAAAGGGAAGGGAAAGGCAGGAGTTATTAGATCTTTCAGGTACCATTCTACTCTCAAATCCTTACTCAGCATGGGAGATTGCTGGACATGACAACTTCTTGAGGATAGCAGTCCAAACCATGACTCTTCTTTGCATAACAATGCACAGGAGGGAGCAACAAAATTTAGAAATCCAATAGGAGATTATTTGGAAGCAGATGGACATTTCTGTTGCCATCATTGTGAGTCTCTCATAGCCTTTGCCTCCCTGCTGCCAAACTAAAGAACTTAACAGAGAAGTTGCAGAATGTTCTGCAGGAGGGAATGAGCCAGATGTTGTAGAATGCTTTGATACCAATATGACTGAGAGGGCTGATATTGAGGTTCTGAGGTTAGAGTTTCCTCTTTTGGCCACTGTGCCAAAACTGGGAAGCACAGTTTTCTTGCCAATGGAAAGGAAGATATGGAAGACCAAAGAATAGTTCAGGCTTTCAGTCTAAAACCCTTCTCTACTGTTCATATGACATAGGAGTAGAATTTGGCCCATCAAGTCTGCTCCGCCATTCGATCATGGATGATATGCTCCTCACCCCCATTTTCCTGCCTTCTTTCCATATCCCATCAACCCATTACCGATTCAAAATCTGTCTAACTCCTCCTTAAATATACTCACTGTCCCAACATTCACTGCATTTTAGGGTAGTGAATTCCACAGATTCACAACACTTTGGGAGAAGTAGTTTCTCCTCAACTCTATTTTAAACTTACTACATGTTATCCTAAGACTATGTCTTCATCCTAGAATGCCCTACACGAGGGAGCATCCATTCCATGTCTATTTTATCCACACCTTTAATCATCTTGAATACCTCAATTGGACCTCCCCTCATTCTCCTTAATTCCAGAGAGTACAGGCCTAAACTGTTCAATCTCTCTTCATATGACAAACCCCTCATCTCTGGGCTCAATCCAGTGAACCTCCTCTGAACTTCCTCCAATGCCACAAAATCTTTCCTCAAATAATGGGAGCAAAACTGTGCACAATACTCCAGGTGGAGTCTCACCAATACTTTGTATAGTTGCAACAATAGTTCCTTCCCTTTATATTCTATTCCTTTAGTTGTAAAAGCCAATATTCCATTTGGTTTCTTTATTAGCTGCAGTCCCTGCATACTAGCTTTCTGTGACTCATGAACGAATACTCCTACTTATCTCTGCATGGGAGCACCCTGAAGTCTCACTCCATTAAGATAAAATGGTCACTGTTCCATTTTTGTTTTACTCAAATGCATGATCTTGCCCTTATCTACGTTAAACTCCATCTGCCACATTTTGGCCCACTATCCTTACCTATCTATATCCATTTGTAAGGTTCCTATTTGTTCTTTGCAATTTACTGTCCTGCTTATGGGCGGCATGGTGGCACAGTGGTTAGCACTGCAGCCTCACAGCGCCGGAGACCCGGGTTCAATTCCCGCCTCAGGCGACTGACTGTGTGGAGTTTGCACGTTCTCCCTGTGTCTGCGTGGGTTTCCTCCAGGTGCTCCGGTTTCCTCCCACAGTCCAAAGATGTACAGGTCAGGTGAATTGGCCATGCTCAATTGCCTGTAGTGTTCGGTAAGGGGTAAATGTAGGGGTATGGGTGGGTTGCGCTTCGGCAGGGCGATGTGGACTTGTTGGGCCAAAGGGCCTGTTTCCACACTGTAAGTAATCTAATCTAATCTTATTTTTGTGTTGTCTGCAAATTTGGCTATAGAGCCTTCTATCCCTGTGTTCAAGTGGTTAATGTTTGTTATTTTAAATAGCTGGGGTCCAAGGACCGAACCCTGCATTAGTTAGATCATGCCATCCAGAAAAATAAAACATTTATCTCGTCTCTCTGTCTTCTGTCATCAGCCAGCCATCTATCCAGTCTAATAAATTACCCGTAATCCCATATGATCCAAGCTGTTGTGTGGCACCTTATCAAACGCCTTCCCGAGGTGCAGAAATATTACATCTACAGAATCGCATTATCCACTTTGCTTGTTACAGCTTCAAAGAACTCTAGCAAATCAGTCACATGTGATTTGCCCTTCATAAAATCATTCCTGATGAAGGGCTTATGCCTGAAATGTCATCTCTCCTGTTCCCCGGATGCTGCCTGACCTATGCTTTTCCAGCGCCACACGTTTTGACTCTGACTCTCCACCTGCAGTCCTCACTTTTTCCTCCTTCATAAAATAATGCTGACTCTGATGGCTAGTGTTTTGACTTTCCAAATGTCCTGATGTTGCTTCCTTCATAATTGATTCTAACACTTTTCCAACAACAGATAATAAACTAACTGGTCTGTTATTTCCCATCTTTTGTCTCCTTCCTTTTTTTAATAAGGGCGTTACATTAGTCATTTTCCTATTCACTGGAACCTTCCCCGTATCCAAGGAATATTGGAATATTGTAACCAATGGATCCAATATCTCCATCGTCACTTCTTTTAATACCCTAGGATGTAGGCCATCAGGCCTGGTGGACTCATCTGTCATCAATCCTAATAGTTTGCTGAGTACCTTTTCCTTATTGATGTTAATTGTTCTAAGTTCTACAAAGTTCTGTTAAGACGTTTCTGAGTGAGGTGAGCAATGTGCATACAAAGGTGACTTGGCCTTAAAAGAGTCTTGCTCCACTGTTTCTTCACTTCCCCAAAATGCAAGTAACACAGACTGCTGTATACTGATTGCATCAAAGTGTCTTCCAGGATTAGGACCTTAGGCATGTGTAATAATAAAGTGGCTCATTGAAGAAAAATGGAGGATGATGTTTTGGCTATTTAGTTATTCATGTGGCTTCAATGAGGAGCCTTACTGTCCCATGGATGTCATGTGCGATTCTTTACATTTGGAAACTCATCCCAAGGTAAATCTCCTGCATCACATCCAGTTATCCTTTTTTTTTCATGAGCGAAAGTGCTGAATTTAAAAAAAAAAATTGCTGTGCTCCTGGCAAAGAATGTTATACTCTTGGTTAATTTTGGAATATCATTTTTAATTTGCTCTGCATGATTTACCAGTGCAATTTGAAATATTTAAATTCTAGGCAAGTACGTAACTTCCCAGGTGATTTAAACAATCTTTATTTTATTTTTAAAGTCTGTTAAACATATTTTTATAAAGTCTGTTCCCAGCTCTAAAATGAACAGTGCAAACAGAAGAAGAGTAAATTAAATTGATACAAAAGGATTGGATTTGAAAATATTGAAATCTAAGATAATAGTTAAATTGCAGACTGATTTTGAGAAAGAATAGAAAACGAAAGTGGAAAGCCATGGTAACCATAGGAAAAAAAATGGCCATGTGTTTCAATGTGAAATGATGGACAAGTGTCTGTTATTTTGAGACTGTAAAACATTGCATCTATATTACTGTCATACTAATGATTGCAGAAAGAGTAGCAAATGAGCTATAAACAAATGAAGCCAGTCAATCAAGGGAGACAAGGATTTCACTGAGCTTTCCAGCAAGCTGATCGTTAACTTTAAACAAAAAGCTGCCTTGACACATTTCTCATTGGAAATGGCAGTAAGGATGTTCGGGGAAATATGCCTTAGAGCTGATGAGTAATGTGTGGGACATGATGTTTTTTTGAATTACTTGATTGTAGTCTGGATGTAGGTTTGCTCGCTGAGCAGGAAGGTTCATTTCCAGACGTTTCATCACCCTACTAGTCAACATCTTCAGTGGGCCTCCAGGCAAAGCATTGCTGATAATTCCTGCTTTCTATTTATATGTTTGGGTTTCTTTGGGTGGGTGATGTCATTTCCTGAGGTGACATAATTTCTGGTGGTGATGTCATTTCCTGTTCTTTTTCTCAGGGAGTGGTCGATGGGGTCTAACTCAATGTGTTTGTTGATAGAGTTCCGGTTGGAATGTCATGCTTCTAGGAATTCTGGTGTGTGTCTCTGTTTGGCTTGTCCTAGGATGGATGTGTTATCCCAGTCAAAGTCTGTAAGGATACTAGTGAGAGAGGGTCATGTTGTTTTGTGGCTAGTTGATGTTCATGTATCCTGGTGGCTAGTTTTCTGTCTATTTGTCCAATGTAGTGTTTGCTGCAGTCCTTGCATGATATTTTGTAAATGACATTAGTTTTGCTTGTTGTCTGTATAGGGTTTTTCAAGTTCATTAACTGCTGTTTTAGTGTGTTGGTGGATTTGTTGGCTACCATGATGCCAAGGGGTCTGAGTAGTACTCAGCTAATGATGAGGAAGGACACCACCTCGACTGGGACAACACATCCATCCAGGACAAGCCAAACAGAGTTATGCACGAGAATTCCAAGAAGCACGGCATTCCAACCGGAACTATCAACAAAAACACATTGAGTTAGACCCCATCTACCACCCCCTGGAAAAAAAGAACAAGAAATTATGTCACCACAGGAAATGAACCTTCCAGCTCAGCGAGCAAACCTACATCCAGAACCTCAACCTGAGCTACAAATCTTCTCAAAACCCGCTACTTGATTGTATAGCTGTCATACCAAGAAAAGCAGTAAATCAAGAGTGACTACAGTAAAACATAAGATTGAATAGTTGTTATGGCTTTGTTTGTTCTAGCTTCAGAAGGTAGAATTTATCCACTGTCCCATACATTTAAATGTTGTTGTGGTTCTGTTCGCCGAGCTGGGAATTTGTGTTGCAGACGTTTCGTCCCCTGTCTAGGTGACCTCCTCAGTGCTTGGGAGCCTCCTGTGAAGCGCTTCTGTGATGTTTCCTCCGGCAATTGTAGTGGTTTGAATCTGCCACTTCCGGTTGTCAGTTCCAGCTGTCCGTTGCAGTGGTCGGTATATAGGGTCCAGGTCGATGTGCTTATTGATTGAATCGGTGGATGAGTGCCATGCCTCTAGGAATTCCTAGAGGCATGGCACTTATCCACCGATTCAATCAATAAGCACATCGACCTGGACCTAATATACCGACCACTGCAGCGGACAGCTGGAACTGACAACCGGAAGCGGCAGATTCAAACCACTACAATTGCTGGAGGAAACATCACAGAAGCGCTTCACAGGAGGCTCCCAAGCACTGAGGATGTCACCTAGACAGGGGACGAAACGTCTGCAACACAAATTCCCAGCTCGGCGAACAGAACCACAACAATGAGCATCCGAGCTACAAGTCTTCTCACAAACTTTGAACATTTAAATGTGTTAGGGTAATTCTATGACCAAACTTATCAATATACATTTAACTTGGCAATGAGCTGAATTAAGTTGTGATAATAAACATTGGCATCTTGTGATATGGTAACTATATTGCAATTAAAAGTGGAATTCCCTTCTTTCAATTTCTTACATTAATATATTTGTAATTTTCCAGGACGTAAGTTTTAAAAGTTGCTGCCCATTTCAATTACTTGGTTTGCTACAGCTGCATAATTTGTGAGGTTTTTGCCTACAGATTAACTTGGAAATGTCACTTTTACAGGCGGTTCCTATTTAATACAACCGTAGCAAAGTCTGCTTTGGCTTCCAGAAAAAACAGCAGGAATGTGATGAAGCCAAATTTCTTTTAGGAAAAAGTAAGCCATGCATATAAGCACATTAATATAGACTTATAAACGTTATGATATATCTCTGTTTTAACTTTGCTCATTCACCCAAACAGTTTTAAAAATATGTTCAAATATGAATCCATTATTTTTCTCCCTGTAGTTATAAAAAAAAGTTGCATCATCAGCCTCCCCCAGGAACTAAAACAGGAAAAATCTAGATGCAGAATATATTTAATAGTCCCAAGCAACGTGCTTTTTCAACTTTAGCTACTCATTTAAACTAGTAACACTCCCACAAGGCACGAATAATCCCTTAACTGAATTTTCAATTTTCTTTCAGATTTATCTGACCATCTATCTCAACTGCCAGTTATGAACGGGAACATACAATTAGGTTCAACCACAAGGCATCATCATGTTTCAACCACTTCTCAGGCCAAACATCTACCACCTAATAGAAAACAAACCACCGAGGCATCCTCCAAACAGACTCTTAGGCAGCTTAATGCTTCAGTCTCTTCCTCAGTAAATGATTTACAGAAGGTACCTGCCTCAGGAAATGAAAAAAGCTTATCCAATGCAAATAGACCAGTGGAGGAAGTGAAGTATCACAGTAAAACTTCGAAAAATGCTACGCAGAATAGAACTGAGACTTTTTTGAACAATCAAGGGCAGGATAGTTCATTAGAACTTGGCAACACTGAATTGTGCAATACTGAAATAGAGACTGCAGGACCTGCATACAACAGTCCACGGATACCACAAAAGGGAGTTGTTCACTCTCTGAACAAGACTGCAACCATGCAGAAGTCAGCTTCAAAAATCCCAGACAGAGGTCAGAAAGAAGAGAGGAAAGATAGTAATGGAATCAATTCTAGAAGAAAGGTTGCACCTACAAAAGGCTCTCGAATTGCAGGCTTGACCCACACGAGGAACAAAGTTTTGGACGATGTACAAAAAGGCGTTGTAACTCTCCCTCCCAGAGGAAAGTGTAAATCCAGATTCAGTATTTCAAATGATAATCTGTTACATCTGTCAAACTGTGGAGGTACAGCAGATACAGAGAGACCGAAAAGCAGTTCAAGCCAAAGGCAATGGAAATCTGATGTTAGTTGGAAATCCTACAGTTTCTCCAATTTACTTTTAGATGAGAATGAAGATCTTTCAGAATTGTCTGTCTCCTCCGTTTCTTCTCCTAAACGCACATTTACTGGTGGAGTAAAATCATCTGCCAACAGCAATGTTATTAAACTTCCTTCTCCAACACAAAATAGTCATCCTAACACAGCAACAGTGGCTCCATTCATGTACAAGTAAGTTTTCTTTCATAACTAACTGTGCTTATGAAAATGTGCAAAGTTGCAATTCAAAATATAAGTACAGTTAGAGGAGTCATTTGACCCTTCATAGTTGATCCTTCTGCAGCTAGAAGGGTGATAGTACAGAGTCAACTTAACTTGTACTGTCTGCATACTGCCAAGTTTAAGCCATTATTAATCTAGCCAAATTGTACTCCGACATGACTTCATAGATTTGGTATGGCATCAGATTGGTGCAATGTTACATGATATATTTGAAATGTTGCAAGAACTGGGAAAAGAACTTTGTAGACATGATTATGACCTTTTTAGTAATTTATGTGTGTGTTCTTTTTCCTATTTTGGCCATTGTTTAAACTTCTAGACAACACGGCCTGTACTCAAACCTCTAACAGTATAGGCTGCCTACAATTAGTTGCACAAGGATAATTAGAAAGACTTTCCATCAGATTTTGTACCCTCTTCTGGTGGTAAGTTAATGACCCTCTATAATCATGGGCGGCATTAAGAACCAACTGTTGGAAATCTTCCATTTTGCAGCACAGATTATTAACAAGTAACATGCTACATGGGCAGATTACATCTTATTGTGTTTTTAACTTAGCATATAGTAATTTAAATGCAGTTTGGAAGAGATTTGTTCATTTGGATATAACAGTCAAATTGCATTCGTGTTTTGAAAATAAGGAAAATGAGACTTGATATGGTTAATATGAACATTTTCCTTAAAATCATTATCTGTGCAGCAGAAACATGCTAACATGATAGGAGGATTTTGATTTTGATATTTACCTTTACCAATATGAAGATAAATATAAACTGGAATGTTTAGTGAAATACATAACCATTTCTCCATAAGGTTGACTTAAATATCATATCCAAGTGTTTTCTGTTGATTACTCATGAAAAATAAGACATGAGCAGATAGTTATAGAATCATAGAATGATGCAGTATAGTGGGAAGCCATTTAGCCCCTTGTGTGTTTGCTGGCTGTTAAGTAGAACTATGCAATGAGTTCCACTCCTCTGCTCTTTCCCCACAGCCCATTAGATACTTGTCTAATTCTCTTCTAAAAGGTGCAATTTAATCACCATTCTTTTACACAGTGCATTCCAAATCACAGCGACATATTATGTCAAGTAAAATATTCCCTCCTGACCTACGTTGCAAATGTTGCTCATGTCCCCTCTAGTTCATTTGCCAATTTCCTTAAATTTGTTCTATAAATGTGTTCTGAAGAAAAGTCATACTAGATTAGCAATGTCTAGTCTGTTTCTCCCTCCATAGATGTTGCCAGATCCATTGCACTGGCACTTTTTGTTCTTTTTTATTTGAATCTTCAGTGCCCACAGTCCTTTGTTTTAATTATCTTAAATCTTCACTGTGGATCACACCTTTTTATCCACTGGAAATAGTTTCTCCTTATTAATATTATTAAATTTTTTAATGAGGTTGAACATTTCTATTGAATTTCCTCTTAGCTTATCTACTTTAAGGGAACAATCCCAGTTTCCCCAGACCCACCAAGTAACTCCTTCAGCTCTGGTCTATCCTGTTTAAGTGCATCTGCACCCTCTCCAAGGCCTGGACAGTAATGTTTTGTGGCCACATTGTTTCACAATATCCCAAATGAGGCTGAACCACTATGTTAAGCTTTATATAAAGCTGTAGCAAAACTTCCTTGTTTTAATTCTTTATCTCTACCAGTAAAGCCAAGGATTCAAGATATCCTTCCTTCACCTCCAGAAGGTCTGTTTATTCGTAAATGAAACCTCTGTCATCCTGATTTAATTGTGAACAACTGCATTGACATTGTGGCCTTGATGCACACTTGAATGAGAGATGACCTTGCACCTAAATAAAGTTCAAGCTCATCTATTCATTCACTTCCTTGCACCCATATTGGCTGATGTAGTTAACAGTTCTCACTACTGATACTATTTGCTGCTGCTTTCAATCTGCCATCATCATTTTTCTGCTCAATAAAACAACACAAGATCCCTTTATCCTAGAAAATGACTATCACATCTCCAACCCCCTCTCTTCTTTAAAGTCCTTTTTTAATGCTGCATTTGAATCTCTCCAAACAGATTTCTACCCTTTCAGTAATACCAAAATGGTTCTTATCAAAGTCACAAATTGCATTTTGTGGAACAGTAACAAAGGTAGAGCACAACTTCTCGGTCCTCTTGATTTACCTAAAACATTTCACACTATTGACCACATCCTCATCCTCCAGCACTCCTACACTGTACAATTGTGTAAGGCTGCCATTTTCCATTGCTGGAATTAATTATATAATCAGAAACAAATTACAATCTGTAATAGCTTGTGTTATTGGTCCACATTATTACATCGGTTATGTTGAGAAATCTATTCAATAAATATTTGATGACAAACAAGAAACAAATGAATCACTGAGGACATTGATCTGGAATGATAAATCTTAAAGATAAATGACATTGCTGACATATCATTTTACAATTCTGAGAGAAATAATTGGTATCTACTAAGATTAATATTGAATAAATGAACACTACAGACTGATCACAAATGGTTTTGTGATCCTGAATTGGTTTCCTGTTCCTGAATGACCTATTTTTCTGAATCAACCTGTTCTGAGATGTAATTGCTCACTTTTGGAGCAGGTAGGACTTGAACCCAGACCTCCCAGTTGGTGGAAGAGACATACCACTGCACCACAAAAGCACACCCCTCCCCACCGCCGTTGCGTAATGATCATTGCCATCAGGAGATAGTAATTGACCATCTAATAACAAAATACCTCAATTGCAGCATTTCAGTGATTCTCATTCAGACTGTATGCAGAAGTCACCTTGTTGCTATGAGCAACAGATTAGTGTATCAGGAGAGAGTCCACGTCATGACTTTGATTTTGTCTCACCTGTTTAGTTTTCATTATTCTGAAGAAAGATTAGCTTGCAGTTCTATGTTTCAAGATATAATCCCTTCACTGGCAAGATACAACTCATTGCTGATCGTACACAAAGGTTTGACTGTTGAAAGAATTCATAATAGAAAATGATAAAGATTTTTAAGTTTAAAATTGCATTTATCTCAAGTGTTCCCTTTCAATATTTTGGAAAATAAAAAGTTATTTCCTGTGTATTGCAGAAAATTCCACAGTTGATGTCTAGTTAAGATGTAAGTGGCAAAATGCAGTTTTTTAGCACCCAAGCTTTGCTGATGTGTGCGCTGTCCTTGCTCAACAATGGCATACCTGGCACTTGCACATTGATGTCCAATGTGAGCCTAGCTGGATGCCATTTGTTGGAAGTCTTGGACATGTGCAAACTATGCATATAATGAAGTCCACCAATATGTGATCAATGCTGCAGCAAACATTGTCTTTTAGATATGCATAGCTGTATGCATGTTCAGGAACAGGAAGGTTCCTCACCTCCCTAACTCCCAAATGCCACTGCCTCCAGTTCAGTGTAAGGGGCCCATTGCCTTTCAGGCTAATTGCAGGTTGATATACTGATTGTTGGTGTGTTTGGAGAAAGACTTGATGGGTTCAAGAGTTTGTTTTTATTTGTAATGTCTGCAGACTGTCTACAGGGACAAAAGGACTTGGTCCTTCTAGAATTTTGCACAACTCACTCGTTGGCATCGGACATGAACACAGTTGTTTGCATTTCCTGAAATTACAGATTCCTTTTCCTATTTATTTTCATGGGCTGTGAGCATCACTGGCAAGGTCTGCGTTTTTGTCTATCCCTAATTACCCATGAACCTATTGGCTTACCAGGTCATTGCAAAGGGCTGTTAAGCATCTACCACATTGTTGTAGGTTTGGAGTCACATGTAAACTAGGGCAATTATGAGTGGCAGGTTCCCTTCCCTAAAATGTTATTAGTCAGCCAGATGGGTTTTTATAGTAACTGTGACACTCATTAATTATTATCACTGAGGCTAGTTTTGCATACCAAATTTATGAATTGAAATTAAATTCTACCAGTTGCTATCTTTAACACCTGCCTGACAAATAATGTGTTTCTATTAAACTTTAAACAATTCAATACATTTTATTTTTCTTTGTTTTATTGCACTTGTTACACCTTTCATTTAGTTCTTAAACCACACCACCTCTTTTCCTTCCCCCTTGACTTTTTAACATTTGTTCATAATTTCCTGTATTCTTGCTTCTGAATAGATGCTAAAGTCCTATTTCTCTTTTTGCCACCTGGTGGCTGAATCTAATATCACAATATTACATTAAAGTGTGGATCAGTTGGTCAGAATGACATTGTAAGGCTTTCACAGTAAGAAAGTACAAGCATTAAACTTTCAGAGTAAAATATTTCCTTAGTCCTGGACACCATTCAAGCAACATTTGTGCAATGATCATCTCCAACACAAAAATCTAACCATTACCTCTTGACATTCAATAACACAACCATTACTGAATTCCCCACTACCAACATTTAGTATTGACCTGAACATAAACTGGGCCAGTCTTATAAATATTGTGGCTACAAGAGCAGATCTAGAAATCTGGCAACAAGCAACTCACCTCCTGATTGCCCAGTACTGTCATGATGTCTGATAGTAACCCTGATCATTTATATCTTGAAATTTATTTACATGTTTTTTTTTAAAGGCATGCAGCCTGTTGGCTGTAGATGGAAATTCAGTGGCTTTCTGGAAATTAGAATTCTGGAATGTTGACCTGGTAAGGTGTCAACTAGGCTTCAAAGGAATGGGCTTAAAAAGGATTGTAAACTCCTGGGAGTTATGTCTGACTATGAATATGATGTGAGACTAAACAACATTCAGGCAAGAGGCATGTTTTGAGTCTTCTATGTTTCAAAATACATAATTGGAGTTAGAAGTCAGTTTTGTGTATGCCAGTGGAAGAAGAAATGCTAGTGCGCTGAGGGGATTGCATGCGCTAGTGGTCTGAGGTGCTCATGTGTATTAGCCAGGGTTCACGAGATGAAGCTCACAGTCAAATCAGCATCTAGTGGTCAACCCTGCACTGCAGGTTAAAGATTGTGTTGCTCTGAATGCTGAAAGCCAGCCTGACAATCAAAAACTAAACTTTGTAAGAAGGGCTCTCACATTGAGTGTTGCTTGCCAACCATGCTCAAAGGTAAATAGGACAAAATGATTTACTATTACCAAGAACACTGAAATTGAATGTTTCACTACTGATTCTTCATGAATGACTCAAAGACTGACCTATTGATTTTTTTTGTCTCTGGCCTCACTTCTCATTTCTAATCTATGTGTATTGTGTTACTATTTTTTCTCATGTTCACTAATTAATAAATTCTCTGATTCATTAACTCAAGAAATCCTGGATAAATTGGCTTTTTTTAAATTAAATTCATTTGAATCTGGGAAAACAGTATCCACAAGGGAAAGAATCCTTTTCTAACTAATTTTATTGCAACCAACTGGGGTGGTGGGTGAATAAACAGGGAAGTCAGTTCATCCTTGCTCACATGGGGTTTCACAATTTGGGTATCCTATCTGGATCTATAATATACTGGAGACTGTCATTGGGGTCTGGTCATAATAAAACCTATCCTTCTTCAACAAAGCACAAATTAGATATCTGATAGAGTAGTCTGCACTTGTTTGAATGAGCATAGTTCCGACAATCCTCAAAATGCTTGACAACTTCCAGGAAAAAACAGCCCTCTCTATTTGCACCCCAACTGCAACCTTCAAACTGATTCCTTTTACCACTGATGCAAAGTTCCAACAGCATGCATCATTTCCAAAATTTACTGCAATAGCTCCTTTGACAGCACTTTCCAAAACTCATGACTTTTACCATCTGAAAGGACAAGTATAGGAAATGCATGGATAAACTAACACCTGCAAATGCCCCTCCAAGTAAAATACTCGCTAGACTAGGAAGTATGTTGCCATTTTGTCCATCTTCCTTTCCACCTATCTGCTCCACCCTCCACACTAACCTATCACAATTACCCCTCACCTGCATCCAGCTACTTCCACCCTAGCCTCACCCCACACTCCTATTTATCTCACAGCCCCCTTTCCCTTCCACATTCCTGATGAAGGGCTTATGCCCGAAATGTCGACTCTCCTCCTCGGATGCTGCCTGACCTTGCTGTGCTTTTCCAGCACCACACGTTTTGACTCTGACTCTCCAGCATCTGCAGTCCTTACTTTCTCCTAGTTGCTGAAAACCTTACTGTGAAGGCACTTCCAAGGATACCCACCGTGACGATGTTGTCCTCCTCCTTCCACAAGGATCTCAGTGAGTCTCTCTCCCACTGCATCCCCCAGGCATCTCCTCTGCAGCACAGTTCTCTTGACCTGTCCTAACTGTCTATCTTCCTTCCCACCTATATGCCCCACCCTCTCCACTGACCTATCACTATTACACCCCACCTACATCCATCTACCACCTTTCCAGCTACCTTCCGCTCACCCCCCACCCTCCTATTTGTCAATCAGCTCCCTTCTCCCCACATTTCTGATGAAGAACTTATGCCTGAAATGTTGACTCTCCTGCTCCTTAGATGCTGCCTCACCTGCTGTGCTTTTCCAGCACCACCCTTTTTGACTCGTTCATATGGCTGCGTCAAAATCCTGTAATTCTCTTCTGAACAGCCCTGCTGATGCACCTACATCCCAGTTACTGCAGAGGTTTAATAAGGCAGCTCCTCATCAACATCTCCAAGGCAATTTGACAGGCGCAATGAGTGCTATGGCTTAATCGATGATGCTCCTGTCCCGTGAATAAAGTTTTTAAAAATATTAACTGATAACTACAGAAATTGTAAGCTGGAGTTTTTGTTTTGGCAAAAGAAATTGAGCAGAATAATGAGAAGATAGGTATGTTCTCCTAACTACATCTTTCAATTCCAATTCTAGAACTTTAATTCTTGAGACAAGTTCTTGGCAGTAGTGCTGCCTTTGATTGAGAGCTTGCCACTTGCATAGAAGGACAAATAACATCCCGTTCCTGGCTGTAAAAGTTCTTTGAATCCCAAGAGGTTCAACTTGATAGACAACTGAAATAGTGCTCTCCTTTTCAGGTTGCATTTTTGGAATGCTAAGGTTAATGTTAAGAGATAATGATCTTTACCCACACCAAGAAGAAGCATGGATTGGAAATGTGTTTCAAAGTAATTTTGCCGAGTGGCATGGATTTAAACAATGAGAGCTAAAAGTGCACAAAGAGTCATGAAAAAGAGATAGGGCTTCGTCTGTGTTAGTCAGAATTAGTAGTCGAGAGAGATCATTAATTGGCATGGCATTGCCTTCCAGTTGGCAGTGGTTTGTTCTCTGCATTGTTTTGAGGCTCATGGTAATTCATTGGGCAGTTCCCTTTCTGCTCATGGCTGCCATCTCTCTTTGAGGCCTGCATGATGAGGTGTCTTTGTCAGGCAAGCATCAAAAAAAGATAACTTGAGACTTTAAGAGAACACTCCACAGGCTGATCCAAGCATGTGAAACCTCCTTCACAATTACTGCATTTTTTTAGAATTGTTCACAGGATATGGGTATTGTGACTAAGCCAGCATTTATTGCTCATCCCTCATTGCCTTTATGAAGGTGATGAGCTGCCATCTTGAACTGCTGCAGTCTATGGATGTAGATACACCACAATGCTGTTAGAGAGGGAGTTCCAGGGGTTTCAACCCAGTGACAGTGAAGCATCAGCGATATATTTCCAAGTCAGGGTGGTGAGTGACTTGGAGAGAAGCTTACAGATGATGATGTTTCCTGCAACTACTGCCGTTTTACTTAGGGATGGTCTGTGTCAAAGGTTTAGAAGGTGCTGTCAAAGGATCCTTGGTGAATTACTGCAGTGCATCTTGTAAATGATACATATTTTTGCCTCTTGTACATTTGTCCGGGAGACGGTGAATATTGAAGTTGCTGCATGAGGTGCCAGTCAAGCAGATAGTGTCTGCTTGTCCTGAATAGTGTCAAGCTTCTTGAATGTTTTTGGAACTGCAGACATCCAAGCAAGTGAGGAGTATTCATCATACTCCTGCCTTATACACTTATAAGTGGTACACAGGCTTTAGGGATTCAGGAGGTGAGTTACTCACTACAGAATCCCAGCTTTTGACCTACTCTTGTACCCACTGCATTGATATAACTGGTACTTATTCCAGGATTCTACTAACTGAATAGACGCTATCACAGAGATAAGATAATGTTCTTGGCGGGATGCACCTGTAGTAATAGTATGGAGTTTAAAAGAGGCTTCACAATGATTTATCAAGCTAACATCAAAAACAGCCCAAGTTCTTTGACCTTTTACATAGAGGAGAACAAAAGCAGCATAACAAATACCATTTGAGGCAAGTTTCCCCTCAAATCACAAACAATTCTAATAGAATGTGCAATTTTTACACTTATGTGTATGAAAGTTGTGTATTTTCTTGGCTGACCTCCATTGAGGAAGGAACATAAGGAAAGAGTGGTTCAAGACAGATTGACCATTTTCTCAGGACAAAAAGGGGATGGACAATTTAAAAATTGTGATTTTGCAAGCATAGCCTAATCCAGAGGGCAATTAAAAAATACAGTTGTTATAAAGTACTTGGTCTCTCAATTGGGTAGCCCCTGAAAATGGGTGCAGTAATGCATAACTAAACACATTTATTGATGGAAATGCAGCTGTATTAAAATGCAGTTTTTATTAACTGCACTGTTGCTTGATTCTCTGCATCTGCAGCAGACTGTATATTGTTAGCTTCTTAGATCTGCATAAAACCAGCCTGCACGGGCTGCACGGTGGCACAGTGGTTAGCACTGCTGCCTCACAGCGCCAGAGACCCGGGTTCAATTCCCGCCTCAAGTGACTGACTGTGTGGAGTTTGCACATTCTCCCCGTGTTTGCGTGGGTTTCCTCCGGGTGCTCCGGTTTCCTCCCACAGTCCAAAAATGTGCAGGTTAGGTGAATTGGCCGTGCTAAATTGCCCACAGTGTTAGGTGAAGGGGTAAATGTAGGGGAATGGGTCTGGGTGGGTTGCGCTTTGGCGGGTCGGTGTGGACTTGTTAGGCTGAAGGGCCTGTTTCCACACTGTAAGTAATCAAATCTAATCTAATTGCTTAAAGGTATCCTTCACCCGAAAGGGAGGTGCGTTCTAGTTGGAGCAGTTAGTGGGACCATTGCCTGACGAATGTGATGTAGAGAGTACTAGGAAAGAACATTTTATGGCACCAAGTACTCAGATACTGTCTAAGATTTTCAGACACTTGCACTGAAGGCCTCGATAGTAAAGATAGAGAGCTGTCCAAAATCATCAGGAGAGGAAGAAGCCCTCAAACCTCCCTCAATCAAAAGACAGTGGGACTAGATAGCTATGGTTGTGACTTCCTCAGGGCTTGACCAGTGCACTGATCTCAAGTGAAGTCAATATTGAATGGATGTCACGGTCCGTGTCTCTGCCTGCTTCCTGGTAATGTTTTCCACATGCACACCCAAAGCTTCCCCAAGATGGCATTTTGCTTGATTTGCAGCAAAAGTGTGCGTGTGTTAAATCAAAACCACATTGTTCTCTGAACACTACCCATAGTGCCCAAAGAATGGGCACTAATATGGTAGTCTCGGTCTCATGCTGCTAACAAATATTTAAAGTCTGTGGAGGTCAGGAAGTCATTAACTTCAGCCTTATTAAAGGGGGTGTAGCTTCATCTTGCCATGAGGCAGCAAGAAAGTGACATTTTATCATTTTCTATGATATATATTGTGGCTCATTAACCTCTTAAGACTGAATGCTTATGATAGGAAGAAAAGTATTTTAATTACATCTCTTTATCAGCACATTGTTACATAGGCTTGTTATATGAGGGGTTTGGTTCTGACGAGGTTGATTCTGAGGAGCACATTAAGCTTCACCCAATCTAATGATGTCACAAAACTTTGGTGTTGCGAACAGCTCTCAATCTTAGATGGTAGCTTTACCTCCTTCAAGTACCATGATAACCTGTGTAACAATGTCTATTATACCAATGCCACTTGTACCTGATTGCTGTCATGCAGTAATCTACTTCATATATCATGGTGAGCAGTAGTATAACTTGTAATTCAATTTAGCTACATCACACAATGTAGCTAAACATCAGTGTGAACTCTAACAAACTCAGGAGATTGGTCCAGATAAAAGTTTAAGAGAATGACTTGTGCAGACGTTCAACGGTTGAAAGAGCTGGACAGTCCAGAAGCTTACAGAAGAGAAAATCAAGATTCACTAAAGCAAAATGACAGTCATTGCTGAAAATATTTCAGACCTAGTAAGAAAATTGCTGAAGCAAATGTAAGCTAAAAGTCACCTGCAACTTGAAATTAGTCACACTGGCAATAAGAGATAGCGTTGAGTGCCAATGACTATCCTGAGTTGTGTTCAGATGCTGAATGAATGAATTCAGAGGCTCTGTGGTAAAGTTGAAATCCCAAGGTGGGCATGGGGAAACTTTAAAATAAAATAGCACTGTTACAAACTGATTAAGTTAGATACAAGCAGTGTTCTTACAGCTCAGAGTGACCATTGCCATCATACTATATATTCCTGATTTGAAGGAAGGAAACCAATGTACTGTAGCCACATTTGCAGATGACACACGATTAGGTGGAAAGGCTAGGTGGGAGAGGGTTGCAAACAATTTATAGAGAGATATTGACCGGTTATGTAAGTGGGCAAAATGTTGGCAAATGGATTTGCAGGTACATATGTATGAAACACAGAAAGCTAACGTGGGTTCAGTGTGTAATCAGAAAAACTTGTGGATTGTTTGATTCTTATTTCAAGGGAATTGGTGTATGAGAGCAGGGAAATCTAATTGCAACTGTACAAGGTGCAGGGGAGATCACATCTGGTGTTCTGTGAGCAGTTTTAGTTCTCTTATTTAAGCAAATATATTATATCATTGGAGACAGTTCAGAGAAAGTTCACTAGGATGAAAACTGGTATGGAGGGATTGTTTTATGAGTAAGGATTAAAGAGTTTGGGACTCTATTTACTGGAGTTTAGAAGAATGAGAGGAGACCTCGTAGAAGTAAATAGGATTCTTAAGGGGCTTGACAGGGTGAATACTGAGAGGATGTTCCCCTGCATGGGAGAATCTCGGACCAGAGGACACAGTCTTAGAATAAAGGGACACCAATTTAAAATGGAGATGAGGCAAAAGTTTTTAGAGGGCTGAGTCTTTGGAACTGCATGCCCAAGAGAGCTTTGGGGCAGAACTTTTGTATATATTAAAGCAGAGATAGATGGATTCATAATTATTAGGGGAATTGATAATTACGGAGAAAAGGCAGGAAAGTAGACGAGAGGCGTTAGATCAGCCAGGATCTTATTGAGTGGCGGAGCAGGGTCAAGGGGCTGTAATGACCTCACCCTGTTCCTGTTGCTTATGGTCTTATTGTCTTTAAACTAAGCAGGCGACATGAGGTATGGCTACAGCAAGGGAAGATTTCCTGGACAAGATTATAACAGGTATAGTTATTGTTACGGGGTCAGCCAGCTGGATCTTATAGAAAATGAGTTTCCTGATTAGGACTGTTAATCTGGTCAGTCAGGGAGCCCTGGCTGACAGAAAAGGGTGAATGTAAGGGATATTGACACTCTGGTGTCAGACTAAGTAAAAGGCAGTGCTGTAGTCAAAGGCTCTGCATTTGCAAATAAAGGGTGATTGGTGATGAGATACCAGCCTCTGAAGAGTTATTTCACCAAGGATACTGAGGGATTATCAGTGTGTTGGCCAGGAATCTTACAAGGAGTGAGGATCTCAGAGTTGACTGTCATATTTGCTCTGTTCACAGACCTGATCACTGTGGGCTGTTAATACCCACAACCTTCCCACCAGGCCAGAAAAAATGAGTGGGACCAGGCTTTTTTAAAATGTTTGATAGATGGTTTACCTTATTTCTGTTTACTATTTTTCACCGTGGATAGAAATAAATATATATTTTTCAACCACCAAGGTGCAGTTGTTAGGATCTTGCATTAAATCTTTACTGTACATGGGTTCCTGGATGTGTTCATATCTGATAGCGATCACAGTTTGCTAACTAGGCCTTCAGCCAATTTGTAACTAACTCTAGACTTAAACATGCAAACATTTGGCCAAGATACCCATATTAGATTGGGGGAGCCAAGTTTTTGGTCCAAACAATCAAGTCGTGTTTGTTGATAAAAGTCTAACTTTTATACATCATTGCGAAATTACTGGTCTACTCTACTCCAGTGCGTGGCTTATCACCATCAGACTTCCTGTTTGGTAAAAAAACTAAAGACTTATTTTCCTATTCTACCAAAGAGGTTAACTCCATTGTCACTTGTATGGGGTGGTAATGTAGCAACAGTCTTACCAGGAGCAGCAAGCTGCCCACAAAAATAGATGTCACCATGTACAACAGTTGACACATTTCAGCTGAGGGCAGCAGGTATGGATATGGGATTTCAACACAAAGGTGACAGTCCATCCAGACCAGCAATGATTGCATATTGAATTAACTTAATTGTCACATGTACTCAAATGAGTACAGTGAAACATTTATACATCACCACTTACAGTGCCATCGTAGGTACAAAGGTATCTAGGTACAGCTTCAATCACAAGACCTAAGAAAGTAGAGAAATAAAATGTCCAGCATGGCAGAAATAAAAGTTCAGAACAGTGATCTTCCAACCTAGATTACGCTTGTACCTCCGCTAAGCTAGGAAGGAGGACCCTTATCGTGTCTGCGCTGTGGTAGGGAGTCGTTGCTCATGCAGCAGAGATTTACAATGGAACCAACGGAATCCCATTCCATTGTGACTCGATTATCCATGAATACTTGATTGGAATGAATCTAATGAAGAATGCAGTGCTGAAAGGGACTTGCACGCTTCACAGTGTCATGGACAGAATCCAAGTGAACAGTCTTGCAACCAAACATCAAATGCTGTCCCAAGCCTGACCAGATTGGTTCCTAGAAGAATAAGGAAACTTTCTGACTGCTTGTATTTATGAAGTTAGAGACTTGGGCAAAGATGGGCTCATGGTAAATGAAGTTATGTATGTGAGTATACAAATGTTTCTGAGGAGTTCTGATCCTGGCTGATCTTATTAATGAATCTGTTAAATGCAAGCAGACTGGTATCTGGCTTGATAGATCATATTTCTTTTGATCTTAATGAGGTGGTCTTTTACTGAATTACAAGCACACCATGCTGCAGATTTGATTTTAACATTAAAATGAAAGTTTATTACATAAAAATGATGATCAAAGTAGATTAACCCAAGCTATTTATATATAATACACATTTAAAGATACCAAAACAGGGGGAAAAATACAATTCTATTTGACCCAATAGCACTGCTTCACAGTAATCACATTAGCGAATTCCCTTCTCAATTACTACTTTCATTTAATTGGGGTTTCAAATCCTAGTGTTGAGAATATGACAGCGTCTTCCTTCAGTTTTCATGCAACTGAGCTTAAATTTTCACAACTTCAAATCATCCCTTCAGACTTTTAACCCAACACACCTGCTCTGAAGCTTTCAAACCAAGCCCCCTTACGCTGGAGGAATATATTTATTAATGTTCTAATTTATCCCCTTTCGTCGAGACCAACTGTCTTACACATCCAGCTTCAGCCAAACTTTCTGCAAAAACTGAAACCAAAAGGGCATTCTTCAATCTTTAGTATTTTCTCCCCCAACCTAAAAAGCCAATTCCACAATTTTCTGACTGAAATCTAACGTGCAACACTTTACCTTGTTCGCTTGTAAAACCTCTTCTAATGAAAATATAATCCCCTTACTCTCCAAGAAATCTCTCTCTCATAACAACATGTTTGAAAACAAATCACCATGGCTGTAGAAAAGCTAAAGTATTAATCATTAAACCTGTTTATAGACACAGACCAAACCCACATGTCACTGCTTTAAAATCCATCTCTGAACTAAATAATATTTAAAATATAGATATAAATCATAAATGGAATAGAAGTTTGGGAGGAGGTAAACATTGAGCATGTGTTTTGAAAAGATTAATGCTGAGGAGTGTATTAAGCTGCACCCAATGTGATAATATTATAAGAGTAGGGAGAACTACTCGATTTTGAAGGAGGTAGAACCACTATCAACATCTCCTCTCATAGTCTTCACAAAAATGCCTGTCATGCAAATGTAAATTGTACATTGATGCTATTACACAATAAATGAAACTATATTCATGGCAAGAGATTCTTCTCGCTAGACTACGTAATGGTTTTCCTCCAAGACACTAGATCAAGTGGGCCTTGTAGATTCCAAACTGAAAGTAGGATGATGGCAGAAAATCTAGCCTATGGTGACCAAGAATGACCTAGTTCATACAATATGGTGAACAGCAATACTTCTTGCTTTCTACATTCTTATCTAATGACATATGTGATTGTGTACCATACATTATTGTCCTAACTCAATGACCCAAATTGTAGCTAATGTCTCTCTGTAACAGGTTGCCGTGCTCTGTACGATAGTCCACTTGGGAGAATTTTCTTTAGTTTTCACTACCGAGAGGGCTATGGTTTCTGCTCACTATCGGCTGTCAATGAAACCATCAGAGTTAGGAAACAGCTTTGTTGAGAAATTAGTTGGATATCCATAGCATGTCCTGTAAGAAAAACATTAATATATTTGTGAATTTAAATGGATGTAACGGTTTTGAGTATTTTTCTTGTTGCATTTCCTAACTATCAGCTCAAGTGCCCTTTTTGTGCTTCTTTGGGGACTAAAAATATTGGGAAATAGGTGTTTCCTTTACCCTGTTTTAATATCCTTCCTTCAACAAGCAGCTGTTCTGGAGAGGAAAATAAAACAAGTTGGAACATTGAACCACTTTTAATTGTCACTTAGAAGGGAAGCACAGTCTCTGTCCTGTGCAAAACCTTTGAAGACAATAAGGTGCATTCTATTTTTGTTTGGCCAACATATGAGCAGGATACACATTATGACAGGATGTAATGAAGCCTGGGGGGAAATCTTGCAGATGTCCTGCATCCTGACAAGGCTGAGCTTAAGTGTAACTTGTGTGTACCACATTTAGTGTACTTTGGAAGCATTGACCCACTGCAGATCAATGTTTCCTGTTTGAATGACACTTAGAGGTACTCTGTTCTCTCTATAGCACAAGGTGAGATTACTTCTTCAGTCTAAAGCAGGACTACTTTAGTAAGTGACAGTTATAATATTCTGAAGTACATAGAGTCACAGAATGGTCTAACACAGACTAAACACATTCAGCCCATTGTGCTTTTTATGATATTTTGAAAGCACTGCATAACTACTCCTAATGTTCTGCTCTTTTCATATAGTCCTGCACTTTATTTCCCTGAAGCATTTACTTAATTCCCTTTTGAATCTTCTTCTACCTTTCCTTCAATCAGTGCATTTCAGAATAAAACCACTAATCATGTAAAATAATGCTCATTGTCTTGTCTCTGGTACTTTTGCTAATTAACTTATTACCTGTTCTCTTTGATAACTGAGCCTTCTGTCACCGGAAACAGTTTATCCTTGATTTGAGCTCAAATCTGAGCCACTGATGTGGATGGTTTGGGGTTACTTCTGGAGAAATATTGAAGGGTATTTTGAAATATTGATTAGAGTGGCAATGGTAAAATTTATCTACAGTGTTCTGATCTGTTCACAATGAAGCAATGTCTTAATATGGGATGGAGATGGGCAAGAGTACGCCTCACTTTTGTAAAAATAACATTACTGTTCTTAGAACTGTAGGATTCAGCTGAATATCGGGTACAGCCAATTCTACTTGGATTGCATTCACATTTTGGCAATTTAAGTACTAATACATAACGTTACAGAACTCATGCACTGTCAGAGCCCAAATTATGATGAATGCACAAATTTGAAAGTGAATCCAGGAAATAAATCAAATACAGGCACTGAGTCATTCTTGAGGGGGGTCCATGAAGGGGTTTGATGCGGCAGCATTGATGAACCAAGTTGGCGGACGTTTGAGATTCAGCTTGATTGTTCTCACTCTAGACATGTTAGTTCCACGTATCTTGGACCTCCCCCAGATACATGGAATGTGCCCTTTTCTCGAAGTAAATCCACCCAAAATTCAATTTCCCAAGTCGGCTTTGAAGGGGGGGCAATTATATCCTGCGTATTTGTGACGTTATAAGTATAAAAACAATCTGCAATTTTAGTGTTTCAATATGACTTTGTAACTGGACAGACATGTACTAATAAAGGAAAAGAAGGCTTGGACAGCTTTCTACTCTAACGTTGGACAGATTTGTAAAAGCTTGTTTCTAGTTCGAAGTGTCAAGAATTGTGTGTATTTGAAACTATGCAAGAAGAAAAAGCTCTGGAACTTGTTTTTAAATTTCCAGCTAGCATTTTAAATTTTAGCAAGTATTTTATGCTTCTTTTTGTGAAAAACTTATAACCCTAGTCTTCAACTTAAATAAAATGTTTGAGAGCCTCTATGGCAATGGGGTCAACTTTTAAAGCTGCATGGGGCATGATGTACTAGATAGTGCGAACATGAAAGTAGTACAATCACCAGCACATCAGGAGTCTGGTGGGAAACGCCAATCTCTATATTTAACTGCATGATTCTAACGGGGGACAGGTTGCTTTGAATGTTAACTATGCAAACAATTTACTGACAGCTTTAAGGCTTGTTTCTGCGTCTCAGAGATTTTATGGGCTGTTCGAAATATGCCAGGTTCAACAAGGCAAGAATGTGACAGGGATTGACCAGAATCTCACATTAACAAGGGGGGAAAGCATTTAAGTGCAGAGCTCTGTCAACTGGTTGGCCTCACAGATATAGAATCATAGAATCCATACATTACGAAAGTGGCCATGCTGCTCTGAGAGTACATCTTTGTTTTTGCTTTTGAGGTAATGACTAAAATGTTGGATGTCATTTCTGCCACCTAGGGCTTTTTGACTGTAATCCACGTTTCACAGCTCTCTGCTTTCTTTGCAGAACAGCAACATCTCTACCATGGGCCCTCTACTTAGGAGCAAGGGCTGTAACAGCAGCATGACCAAACGGTTGCTTTCTTCTCAATCACCTGACACTGCACTGAATATGGATTGGAGCAAATGAACATTGAACTGCAGTTTGCAGGGGTGATAGTTTAACCAGGATATAAAGGCTAAAGATCTGTTTTTATGGACAGGACTGAGCATAAGTGCCTCATATTTTCGTGGCAAGTCATTGCTAACACCTGCAGCTTCCTGGAATGTGAATGCCTTACAAGTAAAGAAGGTGGACATCCATTGCCTGTAATAGTTGGGATCACCAGAGTCTTGAATTTCTTTAACTCTGGTTCCTTACAGAGATCTGGTGCTGACATTCATATTTTTCTGCGCATTGGTTCACCTCCTAGGTGACTGATACCTGTTTCCCTGGTTCATGCTTTTATCCATTAGAAACTTGAGTTCAAGAACTAGACTGGGAGAGGGAGAGACAGTTGCTTAGTGGCATTTTACTTGGATGAGTAATTCAAAGGTCCAGGCTAATGACCTGGAAACATAGGTTCAAATCCCGATTAAATTAAAATTCAAGAAACAAATGAAGATAATAAATGCAGTTGGGGTGGCACAGAGGCTCAGTAGTTAGTATTGTTGCCTCACAGCACCAGGATCCCCGGTTCAATTCCAGCCTTGGGCAACTGTCTGTGTGGAGTTTGCACATTTTCCCTGTGTCTGCGTAGGTTTCCTTGGGTGTTCTGGTTTCCTCCCACAGTCCAAAGATGTGCAGGTTAGGTGAATTGGCCATGCTAAATTGCCCACAGTGTTAGGTGCATTAGTCAGAGGGAAATGGGTCTGGGTGGGTTACTCTACGGAGGGTCGTGTGGACTTATTGGGCCGAAGGGCCTGTTTCCACACTGTAGGGAATCTAATCTAAAATTAAATCTGGAATTGAAAACTAGTCTTATTAGTGGTGCCATATGTTCATGGAATTATTGTGTCATAGAAGTAGGCCATTCAGTCCATCATGCCTGCACCAGCTTTTCCAACATGTATCATCACCAGTCCTCTGCTTCTTTCCCTGATACCAATGCACACTATTTCCATCCAAATAATCATCCAATGCTCTCTTGAATGCCTCCACCACATTTCCAGGTAGTGCATTCTGTACCCGAACTACTCATTGTGTGAAGATGATTTTTTTTCTCACATCACCCTTGCTTCTTTTGCACATCACTTTACACCGTTTATACCCTCCTATTTTTGTTCCTTTTACGAATCTACCTATCCAGCCTGCTAATGATTTTTAACCTGTTTAAAAACACATCCAGTTCACTAATGTCTTTTATGGAAGGAAATCTCTCATCCTCATCTAGTTTGGCTTGAGAGTCTCCAAAATGTGGTTGATTCTTAACTTTCCTCTGAAACACCCTAACAACAGCTCTGTTTGAGGGCACTTTGGGGCAGGGCATACAAATGCTCACATTGCCAGCAACGCCCATGTGGCAAATGAACAACACAATGCCAAAGAGCCCTCAGATCACCCAACAAGTTTCTTTCAGTCAAAAAAGGAATTGCACTCCATAAATGCATGGAGTTATTTTGCATGTTTGTGGAAGGAACTGCCATGATGCTTTCATTCTACGCCAATCACGTCTCTTACAGATCTTTTGCATCTGCAAGTTCAGTCAGCAGATGATTCCTTGGAGAAAAAGGCTACCCTTTGAGAATCTGGCTGCTTTTAACCTGTGATTTCTTTTCAAATCTTTCACGGGCTGTGTGTGTCACGAGTAAGGCCAACATTAATGGTCCATTCATAAATGCCTTGGAGCAGATAGCAGGAGTCAATTTCTTAATTCGGCGCAGTCCATTTAGGGAATCTGCAGTACAGTTCAGAGTTCCTGGATTTTTTTCCAGCAACAGTGAAGGAATGGTGACATATTTCTAGGTGGCGTATGATTGGCAGAGGAGGAGGTACCTGCACGTTGGGAAGTTTCCATTCACCTGCCACCACAGCTTCAGAAGGTTGTAGAAGTTTTAGCAAGTTTATGCAGTGTATCTTGCGTATTGTTTACCCTGGTGCCATCATGCATCAATAGTGGAGGGAGAGTGTATTTAATATGGTGGATAGAATATTGATCATGCCAGCTGCTATTTTGACCTGCTTCAGGAGTGCCACTCATTCAGTGGTGAGGCTCTTGGGGAGTTAAGTGGTGAGTTACACACGGCTGTATTCCAAACTTCTGACCTGCTCTTCTCAGCCACAGTGTTTATATGGCTAGTCCAGTTCAGTCTCTGGTCAATGGTAATTGCCAGGATGTTGGTGGTGGATAATTCTGCGATGGTAATGCCATTGAATGTGAAAAGACAATGGTTAGATTGTCTGTTTTAGGGGATGGTTGTGGCAGCACTCATGTGATGTCAGGCTATCTTGACACATAAGTTCCATTCTGAATGTTATTCAGGAATGGACATGGCCTGCTTCATGAATGGGATGCAACATTGTTCAGTAGACAACCCACACTACTACCTTATGTCAGAGGGAAGTTATTGATAAAGCAGTTGATTTTTTTAGGCTTGGGACATTACCCTGAGAAATTCCTGCAGTGATATCCTGGGAAAAGATTTACAAGGACGTTGCCAGGGTTGGAGGGTTTGAGCTATAGGGCGCGGCTGAATAGACTGGAGCTGTTTTCCCTGAAATGTTGGAGGCTGAGGGGTGACCTTATAGAGGTTTATAAAATCATGAGGGGCATGGGAATAGGGTAAATAGACAAGGTATTTTCCCTGAGGTGGGGGAGTCCAGAACTAGAGGGCATAGGTTTAGGATGAGAGGGAAAGATTTAAAAGGGACCTAAGGGGCAACTTTCGGTGCATGTGTGGAATGACCTGCCAGAGGAAGTGGTGGAGGCTGGTAGAATTACAACATTTAAAAGGCATCTGAATGGGTATATGAATAGAAAGTGTTTAGAGGGATATGGGCCAAGTGCTGGCAAATGGGACTAGATTAGTTTAGGATATCTGGTCGGCATGGATGAGTTGGACCACAGAGTCTGTTTCCATGCTGTACATCTCCAAGACACTATGACTCTAAAAGTAAGATGATTTGCCTCCAGGAATTACAACCATCTTCCTTTGGGAGCCCAGCCACTTTGGAGGAAATGTGTAAGCAAAGCCACAATAGTGATCATTAAACACGTCATTGGGTTGCTGAAAATGTGGTATTAATGACTGGGCAAGTGTGGAGTACTCTTCAGCACATGGCAGCAGGGAATTAATGACTGATAGTTACCTGCAATGTCTGATACAGCATATTACACCAAGAGGATTAGAACCACAGGAGGAAGAAGGTGATGACCACTCTAGTTTTGGATGAGAAAAAAGAGAGGAGGAGAAACAGGAAGAGGAGGATCAACCTGACATGACTTAAGTCTGTATATCAGCTCAAATAGGTGCCAGTGACAAATCTGGGGTGGAATCATTCAGGTAGCCTGAGGCTACCTTTAATGCTGGTGATTACTGGATGGGTGAAAAATTACAATGGGATGACTGAACAAAAGAGATTTGAAATAAGGTTTATGATGTGTCCTGTTGCTGGCTGCCAGTCTTCAGAAAATTGAACTGTGTTAGGAAACTGCAGGCTGACTTACTGATCTTTTATGAGGCTGTTAAATGTAATTGGCTTCCCCCTTTTGAGGGCAGATGGTCCTGCGGCATGGTGGCTCAGTGATTAGCACTGCTGCCTCACAGCGCCAGAGACCCTGGTTCAATTCCTGCCTCAGGCGACTGTCAGTGTGGAGTTTGCACATCCTCCCCGTGTCTGCGTGGGTTTCCTCCGGGTGCTCCGGTTTCCTCCCACAGTCCAAAGATGTGCAGTTTAGGTGAATTGGCCATGCAAAATTGCCTGTAGTGTTAGGTAGATTAGTCAGGGTAAATGTAGGGGAATGGGTCTGGGTGGGTGGCTCTTCGGAGGTTTGGTTTGGGCATGTTGGTCCGAAGGGCCTGTTTCCGCACTGTAGGGAATCTAATCTAATCTGATTTCAATCAAATTGGCCAACATGAGAAATGGGGTTGGAAAACCCACATGTCGTCCAGTGCAAGTGTTTTTCAGGGCCCCACCTGCCTCTGTTCAGTCCTTGATGAGGTCAAAAGCTCCTGTCCATATCTCTCTTCTGATAATCTTAGAAAGAATCGATTTTGTCCTTTGCATGGGCTCGTTTAAATGGTGAGGCATGAATGGTCAGATGTGGGTCACAATCAAACTCAACAGCTACAATTGGTCAGGAAATTTTAATTCAGGATGTAAATGATGGAATAAAACAAAGACCTGTGGATGCTGGAAATCTGAAACAAAGCAGAAATTGCTGGAGAAATGTAGCAGGTTGGGCAGTATCAGTGTAGAAAGAAACAGAGTTAATGTTTCAAGTTTAATGTAGACTTGATGTAACTTTTTCTTTTGTATCTCCACAGTTGCAGCCAGACCTGCTGAGTTACTGACGTAATGATGTGGCTGAGTTAAAAGCCAGAGTAAATTCACTTAGCTTCCTCACTTGATGTTGACCTTCCTCACTGTGAATGAGTCCAAAAATCAGCCAATTGATAATAGGATGATTCATAATATTAGGACATTTTATACTTGTCCTGGTTCCTTTGGGAATTAGTTTAGCGCAGTTGGCTGGATTGTTGGTTTACAGAATAGTGTGATGCCAATAGTGTGAGTTCAATTCCCATTACTGGTTTGAAGTTACCGTGAAGGATTTTCCTTCTCAACCTCTTCCCTTGCCTGAGGGCAAGTTGAATCACCACTTCTCTCAGATGAGAGTACCCCCTATGGTCTGGAAAGACTATGGCATCATAACAACAACACCATTTGGTTCCTTTACTGTTGGTGTGTGTCTGGTTAGTGTAACTAAGATAGGATACCAATTTTTCAATAGATGTAAACAATAAGGAAGTATATACAGCTGTACAGATGTAAGCTAACTCTTCTGAAGCCACAGTGTTTCTCACTTAAGTCTCTCTCTCTCTCTCTCTCTCTCTCTCATATGACCCCTTGCAACAGCAACGTGTTATCCTTTTCCAGTCATGAACCCTTTCACACTCCTATACTACAACAGCCTGTCAACTGACTTTGCTCATCTGGCTAATGTTCTTGAGTGAGGTCAGACTAGCATTGATGAAAGTTCATTTCTGGCTAATACTAACTGAGAAGCCATAGTTGAGAGTGTGTTGCTGGAAAGACACAGGTTAGGCAGCATCCCAGGAGCAGAAAAGTCGATGTTTCAGGTTGGAGCCCTTCATCAAGAATGAGGCTGAGAGCTTCGGGTGTGGAGAGACACCCCCAAAGCTCCCAGACTAATTTCTGATGAAAGGCAATGGCCCGAAACATCAATTCTCCTGCTCCTCGGATGCTGCCTGACCTGCTGTGCTTTTCCAGCAACACACTTTCAAGTCTGCTGTCCAGCATCTGCAGACCTTACGGTCTCCTAACTGAGAGGTCAGTTGTGCCACAGTTTCAGGCTTACTGAAAATATTTCATTGTCACCAACTTCAGTTACTGTTTGCTATACATGTAATTTTGATATATTTAAAAAGTGCATGCGCAAAATAAGGGAAACCACTCTAAAATACCAGCTCTTTTCTTAGCCTCGTAAAAGGCATATTTGTTAATTGAAGGTAAATCTTATTATATTAAGTGTTGCCTTAGTATGAAACAGCTGGAAATTTGATGAATTCATTATTTTAAAGAAAATACATCAATTGACATATTGACTTGAAATAGATAATTGGACAAAAAGCCTTCTTATGTTACATTAATGTTCTGCAGCCTTCATATTATCAACTTTACCACAGCTTTCTTAGTGTCTATAGTTTTAATGTGTGTTTTTCAGCGACAGTCAAAGTTGGCTTATCCCAGTTTGGTGTCCAGCATGTGTTACATCCACTGATGTCAGTACTAAATGAACAACAATTTACTTCAATAACACTCGACAGGCAACAGCAAAATTAAGGGGAAATTGTCACTTGGCGTCACTCACTGAAACATGTGTTGGCATTAATCCTCACAGTCAAACAGTTTGCTGATGCACAAGATATAATTTTCAAAACTCTTCACCCGCATAAACACTATTAAAAAATCCAAGCTTCCAGATCTTCGACTTGAATGAAAAGGGTCACTGTTTTAAAATAGGAGAAAGTGAGGACTGCAGATGCTGGAGATCAGAGCTGAAAATGTGTTGCTGGAAAAGCGCAGCAGGTCAGGCAGCATCCTAGGAGCAGGAGAATTGACGTTTCGGGCATGAGGTCCTGAAGAAAGGCTCATGCCCGAAATGTCGATTCTCCTGCTCCTTGGATGCTGCCTGACCTGCTGCGCTTTTCTAGCAACACATTTTCAGCACTGTTTTAAAATAGACCACCACAGCAAATGTGGCTTCTTGTGTTAGCATGGATTGAGGTTCCTGATGTCCAAGTGGAAAGCATCCTTCTCAAGGAACATCACCTCCTGACAATTAAGAAATCACTACCACCAACACAAGGCCTCAAAACAAAACAGGCATCCATCTAAATTCCCATAGCTCCTGCTGAAATACACACCATATTCCAAAAACTGGCAACATCCCTCACCCCACCTCCCCTCAATTGCACACCTCCTGTTGACAGCACTGGTTATCAACCATGACCTAGGCTGGCAATATTTCAGATTCAATTAGAAAATCTAGAGAATAGACCAGGGGAAAGGTAGCCACTTGCTACACAAAATTATGTCATCATTCAAGTTAGATTATCAGCTATATACTGTACTTCTGCCTGAGCAATCCATTCCTGGTGGGTTCTGGATGTAAGTTTGCTCGCTGAGCTGGATGGTTTGTTTTCAAACATTTTGTTACCATGCTAGGTAACATCTTCAGTGGGCCTCCGGTGAAGCACTGGTAGTATAGCCCCCTTTTTATTTATGTGTTTAGGTTTCCTTGGGTTGGTGATGTCATTTTCCTGTGGTGATATCTTTTACTGTTCTTTTTCTCAGGGATTGGTAAATGGGATCCAAGTCAATGTGTTTGTTGATAGTGTTGATAGAGTACCTAGAAGCGTGGCATTCCAACCGGAACTTGATCAACAAACACATTGACTTAGATCCCATTTACCACCCCCTGAGAAAAAGAACAGGAAATGATATCAACACAGGAAATGACATTGCCACAGAAAATGGCATCACCAAACCTAAACACGTAAATAGAAAGTGGGCTATTATCACCAGTGCTTCACCAGAGGCTCACTGATGTTACCTAGTATGGTGACAAAACATCTGAAAACAAATCTTCCAGCTCAGTAAGCAAGCGTACATCCAGAACCTCAACCTGAGCTACAGATCTTCTCACAGCAATTCACACTGTCATCTGAAGCCATTAAGGATTGTTAACTTCAACCACAGATTATAGCCACTTCCTAAATATTACCTACAAAGTGGCCATTCGGTTATACTCAGCTTAAAGGAATACCTTCTGCAGATAGAAGGTACAAAATAAAGCAAGAAAAAGTAACAAGCAGGTCAGTGAATGACCTTCACCATTTGGTTCCCAAAAGGTCTGTTCACATTCTAAGCAAAAGGCCTAATTCTAGCTTTTTCACCCTAATTAGGAATGTTTTCTTGAGATGTTCTCCTGCATCTTTAAGATCCCAGAAGTCAAAGCTTCTTGTAGCATTGCAATAAATACAACCCTGTTCTTTGCCTATGTTAGTTTAAGAGTGATGACAGCCATACGATGAATTTCTACAACTTTTGCAGGGTTTGTTACATTGGCACTGTGCTTTCTGTAATGGTTTGTCCATTGACTGTTCTTTAATATCTGGAATTAGTTCCTAGTGATTAGAGCCAGAACTTGTCCTTTCTGCAAATGGCTATTCTTTCCAACAACTATTGCATTTTTTACAGTATTAGCCTTATTAATTCTGCCCAGTATTACGATGATAACTTTCAATGTAATTATTAGAGAAATAAAGATTATGATTCATTGATAATTTGATTAAAAAGAACAATGATCTTCAGAAAGGACTTGTATGCAATTATTTTTCAAAGATGAGTTATAGATTTTACTCATAAATTGAATGTTGTCTCAGATCATTGAATCTTTCTGTTATCATCTTTCAGAGGAGAAACAAAGCGAGACAGCAGCAGTATTGAATCAAAGGACCCTGCTGGCCACCCTACTGCAGAGGACTGCAATTGGAAATCCAAAAAATATCTTGATGATATAGGTATAATGAATTTTGATGTAATCCTTGCTTTCAGTTGATTATTTTAAAAAAATGCTTTTTCTCTGAACTTGTAATTTAAAAAAGAAAGTTCAATTTCTCTGTGCCATCTTGATAAACTGTGGTATTTAGATACATATTTCTGAAAAGGTCTCGGTGTCAGATCTTTGGAGGCAAACACAAGTGTAACAGATTTCTTAGTGCAACATTTTCATGCTTCGTAGCAGTAAATAAAAAGCTTTAGCAGCACAATGGTGTTCTGTAAAACAGAACAATCATTTTACTTTAGTTGTTTTGGAAACTATTTTGTGGTTGTTTTGTGACAAGTCTGCACTTGATGTATGCTTGTACAACTTTGGTACAAAAATAACTTTTTAAGATAGATCTGCATAACTGAGGATTACCCTTTACACATTCAACTTTCAAGCAGTACAGATGGGCTCAAAGCATTTGCTATAAATTGTTTTGGATTTACATCATTTTTTGGAAATATACAGAGATCTTTCCCTTGAGCATAATTGGTGATGCAGAGGCACATTGCGCTCAAAGTCCTGTTAATTTTGGCAATTTTTTTTTGTCAAGTTTTCATTTAAATTCAATGGTATTTTGCCATCAACCAGTGTAATGGGGCACTGAGAATGGAATTGTTTTAAAAATATTTTTAGAGTTATTCCTTGAGATGTTTACCAGCAGTAATCTGGTGCAGCTTTACTCATATAACTGAAAACGAGGTTGCCACAGAAAATAAGCATTCTGTGTTCGTTTCTGGTCAACCACTTAATCTCAAATAATTGAAAATTATTGTGAAAACATGTTCAGAGCCATTACCAGATATTTGTGTAGTTTCTCAATGACTTAATTCTTGTAAAATTAAAACAAAACATCGAAGCTTTTAATATGTACATATTGGCATCCATGAACTTAAAAGAAAAACAGCTTAATTTTAAGAACCTCTTTGAAGGTTATAAATTAATGCAGTTGATGGAAGTTCCGATGGTGATCAGTTTGAACTGGAGAGGTAGCGGTTTTGTGGGTGGGGTTGACTTCAAGCAATATTTTTTTGGAAATAGAGCCAAAGATCACAGAATCTCGATTTGTGCTGAATTCAACTTGCACTTAAAATTCCATGCTATATTATGTGGTTTGGCTGCATTGTAGAGGATTAAATCCAGAGATGAGGAAATTTAGCTAGACATGAGGTTGGATCAGGTCAAATGCTTCTTCTTAGAACTAAAAGGTTTGAGGGGAAGTTTGATTGAGGTGTACAAGATGATGACAAGCTTACGTGAGGCAGATAAATAAAAGTAGTTCATCATCGCTGATGGTACAAGGACTCGGAAACAGACTTAATTTTTTTTTAGGCAGGAGATGCAGGAAAGATACATGAGGAAAAATGTTTTTAACCCAGTGAATGATAATGGTTTGGAACTTGCTGTTTACATGGGTCAAGGCATTACAAGTTTGAAAAGCACACTGGATAGGACTTGAGGGAAAGCAAGTTTTAGGGCTTGAATGGGATGGTCTGTCGATTGGCTCCTGACAGAGACCTAACATGGACTTGATGAACTGGATGATCTCTCTCTGTCTGAATGACCCAATGGGCTAGGTTTTCATTCCAGAGCCATGGTCCTGATGCTGGGCTGAATTCTGGATTTGGAAGCTGGAACTGCTGGGAGGCTCTCCTATGGAAGTGATTTCTGAGGATGCAGCCCTCTATCCAATTAAACATCCCAATGTCAGATGATGAATTGGAGGCACTGAAATATTGACAGCCCAATGTCATTGGTGGCATCTGCCAATATGGCTAGATGGATTCAAAGGAACTTCAGGGTGAAGGTATCCCCTGAAGATTTTTTTTTAAATACAAAGATGTTCATGGCTGCTAAGCTTCATTGTGCAGGGGGATTTCTTCCACATTGATACTCTGGCTGCATCTGGGGCTCTGTGGTGATTGTAGCAAAGTGTAACATGCTGGAACTGTCGAAATACACTGCTTCAAAGTTAATTCTAATTGAAAGGTGCTAAATTACAGTAACTTACTCATGGCTACAACAGCTGCTGGATGTTCCCAACATCTCCACCTGTGTGATGGATAGACTGCAATTCATAAAATTTTGCTGGCTGGTGTAGTTGCTTGTCTATTATGTAATCATTGTAGCTAACAGATACAATGATAATATGACTGTGCTTTATGTGTACATTTTGTTTATAATCTTCCACAGAAGTTAATATGCACCTTTCGAGATAAAACTATTAACTTTAGTTAAAATAACAGATGGACATTTCTTAAACATTACATAATTTGTATTTTCTTAAACATTGCATTGCTTTAATACGTTTGAATGTCTTCTCAATTATTGCCTGAGGAAGCTGGTAACACTGTTAGCATGTCAAATATTTGACATGTAAATTTTATACAAGTCAGAATTCTATGTCAAATTGAGAAACAAAACCAGCAGATGTTATGCAATTATGAGGCTAACATGCTTCCTGAATGTCAGAGCATTAGTGACACTAAATTAATTTGCACTTTGCAGTTATACAGCATTTAGAAATGTTTTCTAAAAATTCTTTGGCTGGAAAATTTGTATTTTCTGAATTGAATTAAATTCTTCTTAAAATTTGCTCTACAATATTCTTGATCTCCTTGTGCTGGAAAAATATATTTTATTAGTTTTCTGAGCAAAGAAAGGCATTAACTTTACTGAGAAAAACATCCTACCGTGGCTTCATCTTACCACAAGGCTACAAGAGAGAGCAAGATCATGTGACATTGCTTCAATTCTTATAAATTATAAAATCAGAATGAATCCTTTAAGCTATATCTACCCTAAGGCTCTGATTCTACCTGTTAAATTATATATATCCCACCAAGACTCCGGCTCAACTTTTTTATTGGAACAACAGTTGTGATGGTTTCACTGGTCTACCTGAACTTGTGTTCAGCTCCTTCAGAATGTGATACTTTCATAGGATCTCTTGAATCCTTCAGAGAGAGGAATAATTGATAGATGAAACTGAAACAGAAATTGCTGGAGAAACTCAGCACGTCTGTGAAGAGAATTACAGAGTTTCGCATTTCGAGCTCAGTGACCCTTCTCCAGAACTAATAACATTTGGGAAAAAATTGGTATTTATCTTGATGACAAGGGGTAAGGGGGAAATGAGTGAGCTGATAAGTGGATATGGAGTGTAGAGAGACAGAGGGAGGGAAGAACTAAGAGATTGAGGTGTTACTGGGGAATGTGAGTGGGTGAAAATAAGTTGGTTGTACTGAAAGCAACCCAAGTCATGACAGAACCTGGCATTCGGGGTGGGTAAAAAAAAAAATGCACGGAGGTGTTAAGACTGTAAAATTGTTGAATTCCATATTGAGTCCTGAAGGCTGCAAAGTCTCCAAATGGAAAATTTGATGCTGTATCACCAGCTTGAACTGAGCCTCATTGGAGCGCTGCAGCAAAACCAGGACAAATATATTGGCATGAGAACATGGTGATGTTTTGAAGAGACAGGCAGCTGGAAGCTCAGAAATGTCTTTGCAGACAGAAAGTAGGTTTTCTGCAAAGCGGACAGCCAGTCTGCATTTTGGCTGTACAATATAGAGGAGACCACATTATAAGCAATGAATACAGTAGACTAGATTAAGTGAAGGGTGGGTAAAGTGCTGCGTAGAATCCCTACAGTGTGGAAACAGGCCATTTGGCCCAACAAGTCTACACCAACCCTCTGAAGTGTAACCCACCCAGACTCATTCCTCTAACCCTATTACTCGACATTTCTGCTGACTAATGCACCTAACCTACACTCCCCTGAACGCTATGGGCAATTTAGCACGGCTAATCCACTGAACCTGCACATCTTTGGACTGTGGGAGAAAACCGGATCACCTGGAGGAAACTCGCGCAGACATAGGAGAACATGCAAACTCCACACTGACAGTCACCCGAGGCTGGAATTGAACCCGGGTCCCTGGCACTGTGAGGCAGGAGTGCTAACCACTGAGCCACATCATGCTGCCCATGCTTCACATGGAAGATCCGGGGCCATGGATAGTGAGAATGGTGAAGGTAAATAGGTACATGGTACACCTTCTTGATTACAAGGGAAGGTGCCATGGAGGTTTTGGGAGTGGAAGAGGAGTGGATTAGGATGTCCCATAGGGAATGGTGCCTATGGAAAGGGGAATGTGTGCCTAGTGGTGATGTGTCACTGGAGGTGGTTAAAATGATGATTTATTATCCTTTGAAAGTGGATGCTGCTGAAAGAAAATACTAGGTTACTCAGTCATTGTTGGAGGAGGAAAGAAAAGGGGCAAGGGCAGATGTGTCGGGAATGGGTTGGGCATAGCTAAGGGACCTATCAACCATAGTGGCAGGGAACACTCAGTTGAAGAAAAAGGTGGACACTTCTAAGGCCCACCTGCTGAAGGTAACACCATCAGAACAGATATGACTGAGACAGAGAAACTGGGAGAATGGAATGGAGTCATTCCACGAAGCTTGGGTGTGAGGACGTATAGTCAAGGTAACTGTTGGAGTCAGTGGATTTGCCGTATATATTGATAAGCAGCTTAACCTGAGAAATGGAAATAGAGATGTCGAGGAAGGGAAAGCTAGGGTCTGAGATGGACCAGGTGATGCTGTAAGCAGGATAGAAGTTAAAAGCAAAATCAATATGTTTATTTCCCAATTCTGGATGAAAGGGGGAAGCAACACCAAGGATGTCATCAATATACCAGAGAAAGAGTATTGGGTGGGGGCTGGAGTAGGATCAGAACAAGGCATGTTCCATGTACCCCACAAAGAGACAGGCATAACTGGGGTCTATTCTTTGACCTGAAAAAAGTGAGAAGAAATAAAAGAGAAGTTGTTCAAAGTGGGGATCAGCTTGACCAGATGAAGGAGAGTGTGATGGATGGGGATGGTTCAGGCCTTCTTTCCAGAAAGAGAGCCCTAAGACCACTCTGATTGGAGATGGATGTGTGAAGGGATTGCACACCTGAGCTTCAACCTGTTGGAGATCTCCTTCAGCACTTCATTTACTGCTTTGAATATGTGGCCATACAGTTATTTGACCTCTTTCCATCTCAAATAGTTGTTCACTACTTTATGAATATCTTACCTCTGCATTCAAAGTAGTCCATTTCAAGTTAGCTCCATGATCTTCATGGAAAGGAAGACAACATCAACAGTTAGCTTGTTTCCTGCTGATGAGAAACACATTCAACACAACTTGTTATCATCTCTTCCAATGACTTTGAGAGACCTGACCACCAAAGCAAATATCTTGCTATGACTTGACAGTTTGTTACACTGATGTCTTTGCTGTAATTGTTGCAGTATGTCTTGTCTCAGACTGCAAGGCCAGAAAGCTGAGCCAGAGAGTAGAATGGGTTTCCAATTTGAAGACGGAGGAATTCAGATGTCATTTGGGATTGGTGTATTTTTATTTTGGATTACTGCGGCAGCATTTAACATCAATGATGGCCGCCCACCTCCAATTAAAAATTTGCTGGGACCATCTGGCAGGAGGTGGTAATAGAGAAGTGTTAGTCAATCAGGAGATGAAAACTGAGTGGCCAATCTTTCAATATAAATGAGAGATTCAGCTGCTATACTGAGATATGCTCTCTGTTCTTAGCACTGTTTGATAGCAGGATTGTGTCATGTGTCTGCTGGCCAGTATTCTCTGGCCTGAGGACATTCATTGTCAGATTTCTGTGCATCTCCAGTTTCATTCAGTTGCTGAGTTGTTGCTGTTAGCATTGTGGTTGATATCAACATAAAGATTTCTACACCTTGATTGAAAATCATATCTCCTTGGTCAGGCATCACCAGAGGGATATGGGACAAGACATCTGTTGTAGTCTGCTACTTTATGGGTATGCACCCTGTTTTTCCATCAAACTGCATTATCAGGTTTTGAGAAGATTTGCAGCTCAGGTTGAAGCTCAGCTCAGCTCTGGATGTAGGATTGCTCGCTGAGCTGGAAGGATCTTTTTCAGACATTTCATCACCATACTAGGTAACAACTTCAGTAAGCCTCCAGACCAAGCTGAAGATGTGAGCTAGTATGGTGACAAAACATCTGAAAATGACCCTTCCAGCTCAGCGAGCAAACCTACATCCAAAACTGCATTATCTTCAGTGTGAATCATTGTATTTATAGAAGAATGTTTGCTTAGAATTTGAGTGTCATTAACGGTTTGGGAACTGTCTGTAATAGTGGAGACTAAGAACAATTGTTTATGAGCTTTTCACAAACTCATGGAACAGCTAGTGCTTCTTTCTCAATAACTGCACACCTCTGTTCAATCTGACAGTGCATGGGTTATGGACTAAGCTAGTCTATGCTTCCTGTGCATCTATATCTGAAAGGATACAGCTCCCAGTCCTTTACAAGATACATTTGCAGTAACAATAGTAGATAGTTCTAGATCACCATGTATTAAAATATGAAGAAATATTAACATCTGTTTGATTTTCTCAAAAGACCTGTGTTGTTTTTTTCTTTCCAGCTTCATCTATAATTTTTTGTAACTGCTGATATAATGACTGATCGATGACAGCAGTAACTTTCTGACTTGTTTTATTGTACTCATGAGGCTTTGGAGCTCAGTTATATTCTAAGGAGCAGGAAACTCATTGATTGCTTTTGTCTTCTGTGAGTTAACACTGGCACCAGATGCACCTACATTATGCCCAAGGAACGTGACAGTCAGTGGTAAGAATTTCCAGTTATTGTTGAGTTTAAGTGTTGTTTCCTTTAGGTAATGTAGCACAGTTTACAATCGATGATATGCTCTGTTTAAGTGGATCCACGGATCTGGACTTCATTCTTGAGGTTCCTGAGGAACATGCCGTGGCTATGCCACAGAAGGTTAATGACCTTCGGTACTCTGCAAGGTTAAGTGTCACTGTCTTCACTTTTATACCTCACATTCCCTGAAAATCTGCTTTTGCAAACACTATCCACCAAGGGTCAAGACCTATCTCTCTCACTATTGCATATGACATCTACCACCAATGGCTTTTATCCACCTCATCCCCTCCACATTATTAACAATGCATGCTCTCTGCACTTCCTACTCACTTGGGATCACCTTACCCCATGTGCACCAACGGTAACAGCTGTGGCAGCCATTTTAACCTCACTCAGTCCTCAACCTTGTCATACTGCAAGAGAAGATGACGACTCAAGACAGGTGGTGGGTGCCCAACATTCAACTCCTTGCCCTCTGTCTGGAGAGAACCCTTGCCTAAGTGGATGCGAATGGAGACTGATGATGCGGTGATGCCAAGATCCTGGCATGTCCTGGCAACCAAGTAAGATTCATTGTCAAATGCCATGATGTTCTCCCATTACCACCACAGTGAATATATTCTGAACATACCCAAACTTATAACCCTAAGTCACAACTCACTCTATCTCTTGTCTCCTGCAGGCACCAGGGGCATCTGCACAATGACTCTCATGAAGAGATCGGCTGCTGAGACATTATCTCCTCCTCCACTCTAAGGAAGAAGCCACAAATACCTCAAAGGAAGCACTGCCAGTAACATCTCTTGTACCCTCCATCGACTCAGATACTGATATCTTGGTGGGTTCTTCAGCTAAGTTAGACTCGGGAGCACATTCGGGCGAGCACATCCCTGCCTGGTGGCTAAGGAAGAAATGTTCCAGGTTGCTGGCACTTAGAGTACTGCCAGAAACCAGGAACCTGCTCAGCTCCAGGCAGGAGAGAACTCCATGTTGTTAGCCATTAAAAACTTTGTCAAAATGTAGAAAGCTGACCAAGGAGCAGCAGTCAGTTTTGTTGGAGACATCCAGCAAACTGGATCAAAGATTGTAAGAGTCCACCAATGCCATTTACATTATACTGGCCCTATTGAAAGTAACTGCTACATGCAGTAGTGAGAAAGGTAGGCCATAACCCTTGGTGGGAGTTGAGTGCAGGAGCAGAGTTACATATGCATGTGTTTGGCTGTCACCATGGGAAGCCTTGAGAGACAGGTTCCACACACTCAAGTGTGTGCTGCACTCCATGCTCACGGATTTGCAATCTTATCACTCTAGCCATTGGTGGTCAAGCCAACAGGGAGAAAGTGAGGACTGCAGATGCTGGAGATCAGAGACAAAAAGGAGAAAGTGAGGACTGCAGATGCTGGAGATCAAAGCTGGAAAAGAGCAGCAGGTCAGGCAGCATCCAAGGAGCAGGAGAATCGATGTTTCGAGCATAACCTCTTCACTGGTCCTGATGAACAGCTTATGCTCAAAACGGTGACTCTCCTGCTCCTCAGATACTGCCTGACTGGTTATGCTTTTCCAGCGCCACACTTTTTGACTCTGGTCAAGCCAACACCAAGACCTCAGGGATGAGGGACCTTGACCTCACTCTAGTTGCCTCATCCTTACAAGGGGACTGGATGGTGCCAACAGACAGAAGAGGAATGACCTAAAAATCTTCTGTTAGAACACCCGAGAGGTTCCAGTCCTCTTCACCTCCACCTTGCCTGTGATCCTCAACTTTATGGAAGCTCAAGGAAGGAGGGTGGGCCTGCCTGTGTCAAAGATACTCCCAGCATGTTTGGGTTCTCTAGCCACAAATAGCTTAGGGTCACCTGCGCAAAAGCCCACAGGCCAACTGGTGTCTTTCATGAGAACTAGTCATTGGTCTGAAACATTATCTCTCTCTCGTGTGCGCTCTTTCTTGCGCGCACTCTCTCTCTCTCTCTCTCTCTCTCTCTCTCTCGTGTGCGCTCTCATTCTCGCTCTTGATCTCTGTCTTCCCCCACACAGATGCTGTTTGACATACTAGGTTTAAGTTCATGAAACAGGCAGAATGGTAATCATGTTAGCAGGCTGGAAATCAGATACCAGTACACATGGGTGTTTAGCCCAATGCTCAATCAGTTGGGTCTTTTTTAGAAATTGGTGGTTCTGGCGGCTATCTTGAATGATTTCAAAAATGGTCTTATAATAAATTACAAAGCAATGTGGACATAAGCCAAAAACAATTCATTTTGCTTTTTGGAGATGTTTTTCAGAAATACTGGAACACAAATCAAATCCAACTTTATAGAATATTTTGTATGTTCTTAATTGTCCAGCAGAATTAGAGTTAGGAAAATCTTCAGTCTTGCTGTTTATTTGACAAGTCCTCTTTAAAAAAATGTAAACAATGGCTAAATATACCAGGTGTGCAAAAAATAGTTGAGTATATTATGCAAAACTAAGTCAAAATGATTGTGGAAGACAACAATAGGTTTGAGATTTGTATCGTCAGGAGATAGATACAATGAGATCCCATCCTTCCATTTTGATAGTGCTAGTCAGGCTGTTCCTGCCATCACAAAGCTTCATTTTATAGTGCAGAAAATGTATTTTGGCAGTTTATAAATACAAAAGAAAATAATCTTCTTCACCATCTAATGACAGAAATATTGTTAACTTGAATCCAGCTAACAAATGATGCAAGTCAGTTGTTGCGGATATCACTTTCCGAGTTTGAGGATTGATGTACTTGGAGACTAGATAGATAGTCCTGTAAACAGAGATAATCTTTTGTTATCCAATGCCTATTGAAATGATTTCTAGTCATTTAACAGAAAACATGTACTCAATGGTTAATCTCATGTTGAGCTATTGAGGGCTAACATGAGAAAACACATTGAGAGAGTTACCACTCAAAATTTGAGAAGCATAAGTACTATAAAAGAAAGTGGGAATCTGCCCTCTCTCGTCTCTGGTCATGTGCCCCCAGTCCTCAATATGTAGTTGATTCTTCATGCAATCTGAATAGGTCTAGCAAACCATGCAGTTATACAAATAATTGCTATGAAATTCAACCATTACCTTCTGAGTGCAACTAGAATAATTGCAGCTTTTATATCAGTAGCCATATCCTTGAAACAGATAACAAGAACATTTAAGAAAGAAAAAATGAATTGAGGTGGATGCTCTTACTTTAAGTTATGGAAATTGTCTTCCTCTAGCCCTACAAGATTGCAATTGGAACAATGGGAATGAGAATGATTAAAATAATGTGCAGAGGAGCATGAAGGTCATGGATCTGTAAGCACTGCTTCCTTCAGGACCTCTTACAATTATAAAAAAATGCCTTTGTAAAGGCTTTATGCTCTAGTATTAAAATGGGAACTAATACGTAACTGTCTCGTTATGGCTTTTCCATCAAACTAGTTACTAGCCTATCGATTTTAGCAAAACTTTTAATAGAAATATGTTAGAGATATTAGCTACCAAATGGTTTCAAAAATGATTATTTAGGAGGAGATCATTTAGTAACAATGACAGATATTTGTTTTGTCTTTCATTAGTAACCTTTAGTGAATTATTCTGGCAGTCATGGCCTGGCAGCAACTAATTGTTGCCATAGGAACAGAATTTGTTCGATGGATTGAGCTCTATCCTCTGCTGTGTCTTCATGTTTTCTCTGCACGAAGGAAGTGGTCATCTGATGTTGAACACACAGGCTTCAGCCTGCAAATAAATTATAAATCTCATCATGCACAACAATCTCATAGCAAAGTATAGGTAATTATCTTAAAATGTTAGTGGAATGAGTAAATTTTCATACTGCTTTTAATCATAGCAAATTCGATATATGACTTTTATTCCAACATATCCATTTCATCAACACATTCAATATAAATGCTAAATTGACTAAATTGGTTTGTAATGTAATTCAGTTGTATTGAAAATGATGTGAAGGTCTAAGTGTTGTGTATGAACTAGAATCAAGATAATTCCAGTAGGTTTAAAAGTAGAGTGCAAAAAGAAACCATATCTTTGATTGCAAACTGGTGACTCATCTAATACTGCGATATTATTTATCTGACCACTTTATTACATGGTCAGATTACAAAACCTGTGTGCGCAGAGCCCTTTGACTTTTTCTGAAATAAGAACATCCTTCAAGTGCCTGTCATGTAGTGGCTCAATTGTCACCTGCAAGTGATGAGTTCATTTAATATAATGAGTGTAGCTACATTAAATCTGTTTTCCTGAGTGGTTGTAATTATTCTTGCAAGTTGTTAGATGGCTAAATTTATTCAGCAGTGACAGTGGACTTCTGTTGTACCCAGGGGGGCTAAAGGTTTGGAAGTTATGCCAGATATTGAGAGTGTGTTGCTGGAAAAGCACACCAAGTCAGGCAGTATTCGAGGAGCAGAAGAATCGAAGTTTCAAGCATAAGCTATTAATCAGGGTTCCTGATGAAGGGTCTATGCCCGAAACGTTGATTCTTTTGCTCTTCGGATGCTGCTTGACCTGCTGTGTTTTCCAGCAACACACTCTCGACTCTGATCTCCAGCATCTGTAGTCCTCACTTTCTCCTTATGCCAGAGATTACCATGCTAAAGCTGTTTGAAGTTCAGACTAAAGCGAACACTTTAATATCTATACTATGTACAAATACATTTTTCCAAACACCCTATTTCATAACAAAAACATTTGCATGTGTTTTCAATTTTGGCTATAAGTTATCTAAGTTATTCAAGATGCATATTCAACCAAGAAAAAACATTAATGGACAAAACAATCAGTTATTTTCTTCCCACTTTTATCAGTCTTTGCATTTGCATGTCATCCATCATCTCAGCATTCAGGTCTTTTAATGACATAAATATGAGTTGTTGTTTGTAGTTTGTCTATTATCTGCTCATTCCTTTGGGATGTGCCTTCCCTGTGGACTGTTGTTTGCATGGTGTTTGTTCAGAGTAAGATGGAATTTAAGAAAGACAACTAAGGCCTGAATGCTATGAGAAATTGGCCAATTTTCGATTTTGGCGAAAGTGAGGACTGCAGATGCTGGAGATTAGAGTCGAGAGTGTGGTTCTGGAAAAGCACAGCAGGTCAGGCAGCATTTGAGGAGCAGGAAATCGACATTTTGGGCGAAATTCTTGATGAAGGCTTTTGCCCAAAAAGTCGATTTTCCTGCTCCTCGGATGCTGCCTGACCTGCTGTACCTTTCCAGTAACTCGCTCTCAATTTTCAATTTTGTCGAGTTTTATTAAGGTTTGAGTCTGAGCAAGTTTTTTGCTATCTTCCCAGACTCACCTCATCACCTATATGCACCAAGCTCCAGTGACACCCCATTCATTATATTCCCCCATTCACTGCAGGCGCAAATATCCTCCACAGCCTGCACCTCCCAAAATCAGGTCGATATGTCATTGGATTCACATAATAATCATTTCCCCTCTCTGCCGAAGTTCAGGTTTGGGATACAGACTGTCCTTCTGTAAAATTAATATAGAGGTCAATGTATGTCATCAAGGCTTTCATATTCTTCACTATCTGCATTCTTGGGTCATTTGTGAGCAGTGTGCACCATAGCTGGTATCATAGCAATAACATTCTTGGTTGATCAGCCTTTTTGTCCAATTCTGTAGCTATCTCACAATTTTCCTACTGGGAGTGGAAAAATATCCCAATTCTGTCTCATTTCTCCTCTCATTTCCGTCGTAGCAGAGAGTGAAAAGTTCACCGACATTCTGACTCACCGAACACATCTAAGTGGTTTCAGACCTTCCTTGATTTTTTAAAATAGTAGTTGGCTGTCTTACTGTTCTGAAAATTCTCACAGTCTCAGCTGGATACTTCAGACGTTATGTTGCAATCCATGTGTTCAATGGTTGCTACAGACGAAATGAAATCAAGCTACAGCAGAGGTCCAGGTCACATGATTATGACCAGCCAGCTGGTATTGACTGCACTTCATTTCTTGAAACAAACTGTGACCTTCGTTGTTTTGGAACCTCCTAATAAGACCACAACTCAGGGGTACAGGAGCTTCAATTAGTAGTTCCTATATTGGGAATTCCTGTATTGAAATGCTGATCAGATTTGACTTGTGTTTTGAGGCTTTTCTAAAATTGTTCATGATGTGTGTGCTACATTGTCTAGATCAGTATTTGTTGTCCATAATTAATTGCCAAATAGAATAGAGATGGTTTGAATCTCTTTAATCCTTGAAGTGTAGGAGCATGCACAAAGCTGCATAGTAGCATTTGACCCAGTGTAAGAATAACAATATAGTTTCCAGTCAGGAAAATGTGCAACTTGCAGGGGAAGTTGAAGGTAGTGGTGTTCTCATACATTTGCTGTCCTTGTCCTTCTAGATGGTGGGGGTTCAGGTTTGAAAGGTGCTATTGGAAGAGCTTTGATGATTTATTGCAGTGCACTTTCTCGATGATGCATACTGCAGACACTGCATGAGTGGTGAAGATAGTAAATATCGAAGATGGTGGATGGAGTGCCAAACTAGTAGGATGCTTTGTCCTTGATGGAGTTAAGCTTCTCAAATTTTGTTGGAGCTGCACCCATCCAAGCAAATAAAGACTATTCCATTACACTCTTTACTTGTGCCTTGTTAACGGTGGACAGACACTGGGAAGGTGACTTGCTCACCACAGAATTTTCGAGCTTCTGCTTTGCTGTTGTCGCCACAGTCTAGTCCAGTTCAGTTTCTGGTCAATGATAAGTAGCAGGATTGTCGCGTATTCGGTTATAGATACATTCTTTCATTGGAGATGGTCATTGCTTAGCACATTTACAGCCTGAAAGTTAGTTGCCATTCATAAGACCAAACCTGGATGTTGTCCAGATCTTGTTACATATGGCTACAGACTGCTTCAGTATCTGAAAGGTTGTAAATCACGCCAAACATTTTGAAATTGCCAGCAACATGCCCACTTCTGGCCTCATGATGGAGGAAAGGTTATTGATGAAGCACCTGAGATTGACTGGGCCTAGAACACTACCCTGAGGAACTCATGCAGAGATGGCCTTGAACTGAGATTGATTGACCTCCAACAACCACAACTATCTTTCTTTGTGTTGGATATGACTTCAATCAGCAGAGAATATTCCTCAGATTCCTAATGACTCAGTTTTGCCAGTGTTTCTTGATACCACACTTGGTCAAATACAGTCTTGATATTAAGTGCAGTCTCTCTCACCTCGACTCTCAAGTTCAGCATTTTTCGCAAAGTTTATATTAAGGAACTGAGTAGCCCTGTTGTAACCAGAGTGGGTACCAGTGTCAGTGAATGTGTTGTTCCTTTGCAAATTCAGCTTGTTAGAACTATCAACAACTCCTTCTGATATTTTGCTAACAGTCAGGATGGAGTAGTAATTGGCCAGATTAGATTTGTCCTAATCTTTGTCTACAACAATTTTACACATTGCTGGGTAGAAGCTTATGTTGTATTTGTACTGGAGCAGCTTGGCTAGGGGCTTGGCTATTTGTTTGGAGCACAGGTCTTAAGGAATATTGTCAGAACATTGCCAGGCCCATAAACTTCCTTGATCTCATGTGGAGTGAACCAAATTGGCTGAAGACTGGGATTTGTGATGCTTGGAACTTCCAGCTGAATTATCCCCTTAATATTTCTCACTGAAGATTGTTGCAAATATCTCTTGGCTTACCTTGTACAAAGATATGCTGGCTTCCCCCTTGAATGAGGATGGGGATATTTGTGGAGTTTATTCCTCCTGTTACATAAGAACTAGGAGCAGCATTAGGCTAAGTAGCCTTTCGAGCCTGCTCCACCATTCAATAAGATCATGGCTGATCTTTTTGTGGTCTCCGCTCATGCTCACCATAGCCCTTAATTCCTTTACTGTTCAATAATCTGACTAGCTCTGACTTAAAAGCATTAGTTGAAGCAGTGTCAACTGCTTCACTAGGCAGGGAATTCCACAGATTTGCAACCCTTTGGTTGAAGAAGTTCCTCCTCGACTTAGTCCTAAATCTGCTCCCCCTTATTTTGAGGCTATGCCCCTTAGTTATAGTTTCACCTGCCAGTGGAAACAACCTTCCTGCATCTTTCTTAGTGAGCTGATTAATTGCTCACCACCATACATGACTAAATGTGGCAGGACTGCAGAGTTTGAATCTGATCCCTCTGAGATCCTGTAGTCTTGGGTATTGCATATTGCTTCCATTGTGTGGCACACAGGTGGTTCTGTGTTGTAGCATCACCTGGTTAATGCCTCATTTTTAGGTGTGCCCAGTACTGTTTCAGGCATGCCATCCTGCACTCTTCATTGAATTTTATCCCCTGGTTTGATGGTAATGGCAGACTGAGGAAAATACCAGGCCATGGTGTTACACATTGTGATGATCACAATTCTGCTGCTGATAGCCAACAGTACCTTATGAATATCCAGTTTTGAATTCAAGATCTGTTTGAAATCTGTCCCATTTATAGCACAATTGTAGTGCTGTACAACATGATGGAAAGTAGCCCACTGAAGTCAAGCCATGCTATTTCCAGAATCATCATAAACGTAAAGATCAGATGTCATGTAATTCTCAAATTTGCTTTTTAGAATCAAGTTGATGCAAACCACAAACTCAGTTTCTCAACTTAACAAGAATGATGATGCATTACAAATAAATAGGTTTTAGATTGTTTCCATTATAAAAAAGAAGATTGAGAGGGGAACCTGATTGAGGTTTACAAAATCATGAAGGGTATAGACAGGGTAGATAGAGATAAGCTTTTTCCCAGGGTGAAGGATTCAATAACGAGAGGTCACACTTTCAAGGTGAGAGGTGAAAAGTTTAAGGGGGATATACGCGGCAAATACTTTACACAGAGGGTGGTGGGTGTCTGGAACATGTTGCCAGCAGAGATGGTAGAGGCAGGCATGGTAGATTCATTTAAGATGTGTCTGGACAGATGCATGAGTAGGTGGGGAGCAGAGGGATACAGATGCTTAGCCATTGGGCAACAGGTTTAGACAGTAGATTTGGATCGTCTCAGGCTTGGAGGGCTGAAGGGACTGTTCTTGGGCTGTAAATTTTCTTTGTTCTCTTTGTTCTTTTGTTATAGTAACAGGTAAACAACTATGAACTGTCTGCATATTACTGTACGAGTTAAATTCTAACCCACTTATAAAACTCCTCCTGTACACATACAGAAAGAAAACTAAATACTAGTGTAATGGGTGAAGGGATAAACTGGGAAGCTATTTAAATGATCACTGTCCATGGAATTCACTGCGGTTATCTATTTGGTCTGTCAGGACCTGCTCCCCCATGATCCTTTTTCTCAGGTAGTTTAACTTGTTTGCAGAGGGCAAAAAGCAACTTATTCACAATTTATAAAGTCTCTGACTTACTGGTTAAAAACCATAGCTTGCAGGTAAGGGAAAATAAACAGATTTTGTTCAAACTTTAGAATTTTTTTTTACAGCAGAGACTGAGACAAAGACAGTACTTTCCAGATGTCCAAAGGATTCTGACCATTTAATTCACACCCACAAGCTATTCAGCTACCTGGTTAAGAATCGTATATTTGTTATTCAACAAAATGCCTTTGTCATTGACAAAGTGGTAACTGGTCACAACTCGACAGGCAAATCAGCTATCTGTTGCTGGCCAAATCTCATTTTGTGTACAATCCCTGGTGGCAATCGCTTACAACTAAACATTCCCCAGTGGATGAACAATATAAGAGTACAATAAACACTGATGCTTGCATTTATAAAATGCAGCAATCCTTTTGACAACCCTTGGTTTTGAAAACCATAATTTTTCCATTTCAGTCCACTTTCAAAAATACAAGAAAATGAAACAATACAGTCTTTACAATGAATATGGAGACTTTGTCTGCACAGTGACTATTTGTCATTCTTATTGATATGTAACTCTGTCATACGTAGGCATATCAGGAACAGGCAGATTAGTGAGGAAGAGGTTAGATAGATTACTTTTTTCCTCTGTTTGGTTCCCTCACCACCTGCTTTAGACCCAGTCTACCAGCTATGTCCTTTACACCTTGGCGAGCTCAGTCAGTAGCAGGGCAATTAAGCTGATCCTGCCATGCCATTGAAGTCACTATCTGGAGTATTCGCCAGGTTTCCCCTGTATTTCATTCAAATTGTGTTAAAAGAAAAAAGGACACTTATTAGAATTTTTTAGCGTATACTATTGTCAATGTTGGGTTCATTGCTTCTATGCAGTGTGTGGTGGGTTAATAGAAACGGATGCACCATTGTTTGACATTGCAGGATTGAGGAACCACCATGGATGGTTGAAAGGACATTTTTTTAGCATATTGGTTAACTGGGAGTGTCTGTGGTCTGAGCAGAAGTGATGGGTGAGGTTTAAAAGACCATTTGGTTTTCATTACAACGAGAAGGAAATCCACAACACTAAGTAAGTCTTTTCAGCAGTCTGCCTTTGACATTCAGCAGCATCTGACCTCTTCCCTGGGTCAACTGGCCAACTGCAGCCCACACCCTCCTCCCCTCACAATAACGATTGTACCTCGAAAGTCACTTTCTCCGACCCCAGGTCACCGAAGCCAGGAATTTTCTTGATTCCTGCCGCCTGTCAAGGATGGAAGTCCAGGCTTCTTTCTCCACAGATGTTTAAGGACTGCAGTGCATTTCAAGCATTTTCTGTGCTTATTTCTGATTTGGAGCAGCTGCAGTATTTGGCTTTTATTAAGACAAGGAAATATTGTGCCAGGGTTGAATTTTCGGATGAGAGAGCAAGTGGTTCTGTTTCTGCTCTATTTTTCATTAAGACCTTGGCAAAAAAATGGGATTGTTATATTCAACTTAGCAATAAAATATCAATCTGGAAGTATTTTCCTGCCTTAAAGTACTACTGGAGTTATTTGCTAATGGATGCTTAGTAGCATTATAAACCAATCCTTTTTTTCTGCTAGTTCAGTTTTGAAGTGAAACTGTAACCCAAACAACTAACATTGTCCCATAGCATGTTATAAACAAGGGAAGTTGAATGAATGTGTTAAATATTAATATGCTAATTCCAATAGCAATTTCTAATTGTAATATATTCTGGTCACAGGAAAACATCCTCTGTATGACACATCAACTGGTGTCCTTTGGCATCCTGCAGCTAAGCCTGGTATTGAGTAATAATTCAGTAATTTATAGGGCAGGTATTTTTCAAACAATATGAAAGCACCTTAAGAAGAGCTTGAATTTGTTCTCAACATGATATATGAAAAGTTAACGAATCTGTGTGGCTTTCTGTCAAACTTGGACAGACCACTGAATCATCGAGAGTTGGTTTGAAATTGTGCATCCTCCAAACGTGAAACGTGCATCTCATAAGGACTCTCTACAGTGGAAAGTAGAATTTCTGCAACAGCTCTACTTAGTGTAAATAATGGGCTATATTTTCAAGCAACAAAACATTGAGGCAAAACATTGAATGTTTGATGCACAATTCATGGAGCAGCTCAGGACTTGCACAAAATGTTTTTTGTTAGTGGTGATTTGGAAAAGGTGCCACGTGAGTTGAATACTAGAATGGTTATCCTCGAGTAGACAACCTGGAGGAGAATCATTCCTGCTGGGAAGTCAGGATCAAATAAATGCTGAGTTCACTATCTCCAGAATCTGAAACTGATGCAAAGGCTATTTTACTACCTGGAGGAAAGGTTATATTGTGAAGAGTTGCCCCTCAATCTACTACATAGTCATTGCTCTCAAACAGGTTTGCAGCTTTTTCTCTCTCTTATCATGCATTACATATTCCAGAAGAACACACATTCTGTCTCTCTCTCTCCCTCTCGCTCTCAACCACACATGCAAACTTGAATCCATAGTATGGTGTTTCTTATATAAAGTTAATATTCCAAACACCTTGAAAGACTAAACTTACTTATGAGACCAAGAATATTTTATTTGGCACAACAGTTAAATACTTGGGCATCCAGGTAATAGTTAAGGGAGTATGGAGTGGATCACTGCTCTGTTAAAATGGAGCATGGCTATGCTCAACAAAGCATGAGTTATCTGTTTGACATCGTAAACGGCAACTGATATTGCAGAAAATATCTTAGCAATGTTGAAAGAAGTGGTGAGCTGCCACGCTTGTAAACTTGATTAGAACTGATGGTACGGCTTTGTGCTGACACATAGCATATGCAGATTTAGTCAGACATTGTCAGAGAGAAGAGTCAATGCCCGAGCATATATTTGCTAACATAATGGTTGGTAGTCCAGCTTTTGTGGCACCTGATCTATGTGGCATCCCTTCTTCACATTATTTACCATTTCAACATTTAATACTGTGATTAGGGGACTTTGTAAGCTTCTCCGTCATTAGTGTTAATGAAATTTGCAAAGTGAGACAGTCCAGGTTAAAATTTGACATCTAGCGGTGAACTGCAATGATTAACAGTGTGGGAGGAAGTGCTGATGGGTTGGGCTACCATTGGCAAGATGATTCAACAAGAAGTGTTAACCATCAATGTTAATTCTGAGAGACCAGACATGTGGATTCTGCTTGCTGTTGCCATGGAGATGCAACTGTGCTTGCTAGGGGCTCAGCTGATGATATTAAATTGGTTTTTCTTAGTAACTCTTAGTCTGGATTATTTAATAAATAATTTTCAGTAGCAAAATCATAACTAATGGTGGATGTACTTTTCTGAGCTTTGTAAGCCTTATGGTTTGATATAGTCCACTAGTCATTGGGATATGGGACTAAATACCTGACATCACACCAGGGCTAAAACTCTTATCACTTGACTTGTTTGTGTGGGATGAAAAATGTCATTCTAGCTGATGGCAGCAACCTGTTAGTGGAGAGAACCACTTTTGGATTTACTGCAGAGCTGCAGTTGGGACAGCTACATGCACCTGGTATTCAAAATTTTTGAGGCATCTTTCGGACTATGCTAAGAGTTATACTGGAAAACAATTTACATTCATCAGCCAAGCCTGCAGTATGATGCGTGTTCTGTGAGCTGTGTGCATAAATACTTGAGAACCTGTTTTATGGAAGCAAAAGTGATTTGCATAATTTCAGCTGTTTCAACCAAAGTGGTCATGGAGAGAGCCAAACTCTACTGCATCCCCAAGGCAATGCTCTGACCAATGAGAATCTACTTGCCTGATTTGAGCGGTAAGATTGGCTGAAGCTGCTGCAACTCCATGCCAGTGATGGCTCCAATAAATCAGCATGCTCTTCTCATGCTGTACAAAGTAGTGTCCCTCATTTTCAATCTGCTTCCTTAGTTGTGATGAATGCAAGATGACAATCTTCAGCTTCTAGTTTCCTTTGAGCAATATTGAAGTTCAGAACTACAGAGTTAAGTATTCTAAGAGACGTTTTTCAAATCTCATCTTGAATGATCTTTTTGCCCTTTGAAATTCTTTTGCACTGTGATCCATGAGAAAACATTTATAAGTTGACCTTTGAAGCTTCTAAATATTCTTCTCTATACAGGATCAACTTACATGCTGAGTGTAAAATGCAAACTATCAGCATTAGTGTAGGTCATCATCATTTTGAAATGTGGAAAAAATGACACTGGTAAATCATTGATTTTATTAAAATTTATTAAGTTACTAATGATAAATTGTACAATGATATTTTGAGCCACAATAATATTATTTTTAAAAATTGTCAAAAGCATTATTGGCACTTGACGCAAAGTACTTACCAAATTTATCCTAAATTGATTTGGCAATGGCCTCACAGCAAGGATCCTGGTCTGTTTAAAATGTGGCACTTTTCATCCATTCACAATAAATCAGATTCCTCTCCATCCATTGATTTGGACATGAAGCATTTTTTTCAATGATTTGTTGACAGTTTGTGGATTTATAGTATCCATGATTTTGTAAGATCACACAAAACATCAAATAGGGCAGTACACTTATTGCCAGCCTTTGTGACGCTTTATTTGCTGTCAACAATCCACCGAATCTGTGTGGTTCGTGAATAACTTGTTGAAGCACGCATCCAAATGCTTTCATATGTATATTAGTCCTCCTGATCTATATTCCCTCTAAGCTTTCCTATGGTTGCACAGGCCTCCAAGACCTGTGCACAGCAGCGATGTTTAGAACCAGAAGTCAGCGCATCCACATGGCGATTGGTGTATGCACACCCCCCGTGTGGCTGCACAGCTTAGAGTGAACATTGCCCCCAATAAGGGCTCTTTCATTATTATTATTATTATTATTATGACTTTTTTTAATAAAAGAATTGAGGCATTTTTACTCTGTATTGAACCCTGTCCTGGGAGGTGTTTAATGTGGATGGTGTCGAGGGAACTTTGTCTATTTTTAGTTCAAAGAGTACAGTGAACTTTACTCTGCATCTAACCCAGTGCTGGTCCAGTCCTAGGAGTGATTCATGGAGTTGGTGTCGAGGGACCTTTATTTTCCATTTACTTTCAGTTTTAGAAGAATAGAGGGAACTTTACTCTGTAACCAACCCCATGCTCTACCTGTCCTGGGAGTGTTTGTTGGGGACGCTGTGGAGGTAGTTTTAATCTGTATTTAACCGTGTGCTGTATCTGTCCATGGAGAGTTTGATGGATATGGCATCAAGGGTACTTTAATTTCCATTTCCTTTCAGTTTAAAAAAGAGTAGAGGGTGTCTTACTCTGTATTTAGCACCATGCCGTTCCTGTCCTGGGAGTGTTTGATGAGGCAAGTGTTGAGAGAGCTTTACTGTTAGCTTAAAAGAGTAGAACGAAATTGCTACTAACTATAATGTGGGTGTTGTTTGTTCACAGGTACCTCTTGAGCTCATCGATTATATGAGACCTAAACATGTCCCACACTGATAAGTTGCATTCTTTGTGTAGGCACTGGTATGTGATATTCCACATTATTTCACATTTCACATGTTATCAATCTCCATCTTCAACCATTCAATTGTTCTCATGAACATGCACAAATTCTCTTAATAGAACTTGATTTTCAATATGGTCTTCAATTGTAAAATTGCCTACTGGGTCTAATTCAGTTTCATTGATCATAAAGGTTAGAATCACTGTGAATTTTGACTTCTCTTTGTGGTTCACTTGCAGTGCTTATTGAAATTCAAGGGTTTTTTGTTTATCTTGCTGCCATGACAACATTACATTTTGCTGCTGACTGCTAAATAATTGCTAGAAACTGGTCACTTTGGCATCAAATCCTTCTGGTAATTCCAGAGCATGTTGGTCTACTGATATAACACAAGACAAGTGATAACATTGGTTAGTTTTTAGTCCTAAATCTTTTCAAAACTTTGCAGGATTGACCCATTTAAGTATATCATATACATTGCAATTAACAACATAGAACAATACAACATAGGAGCAGACCCTTTGGCCCACCATACCTGTGCTGATTATGATGCTATTCTAAACTGATCCCATCTGCCTGCAGATAGTCCTTATTCATCTATTCACTGGTTGTTCATAGGTCTTTATAAATTCTTTTTAAATGTTTCTATCATATCTGCTTCTAACATCTTCCCTGGCAGTGCACTCTAGGCATCTACTATGCTCTGTGTAAAAAACAAACTGCCTCACAAATCTCCTTTTAACATTCCCCCTCTCACATTAAACCTTCATCCCCTACTATTTGACATTTCTGCTCTTGGAAAACAGATCTCTATCTACTCTAAGCACGCCCATCAATTTTATATACTTCTATCAGATTGCCCCTAAGCCTCTGATATTAGCAAAAACAATCCAAGTTTGTCAAATCTCTCCTTATAGCTAATACACTTCAATTCAGGCAACACCCTGGTAAAACTCCTTTTCACTCTCTGCAAAGTATATGGTGTGACTATCAGAACCACACACAATCCTCCAAATGTGCCCAAACGAAAGTTTTATACAGCTGCAACATGATTTGCCAACTTTTATACTCGATGCTCCAACCAATGAAGGCAAGCAGGTCATATGCCTCCTTTGTCACCTTATCCATTTGTGTTTCAGGGAGCTATAGACTAGGATCCTGAGATGCCTGTATTCAATGCTCCTAAGGGTCCTGCATTTTGAAGTGCTTTCCTTTTGCTTGTGACCGCTCAAAATGCACCACCTCAGAATTTCTGGTGACAATGTAACCATTCTGGAGACTTTTAAGGATTCATGCTGTCACATGCTGTGCAGGATCAGACCAATGACTTGTTCCTGTTCAAATGGGGCATTTGGGCATCTTGTTTTTGTTACATTGTTCTGTTCTCATACCAGGTTATCACTGCCACCATATTTCCTTGCTGCAACACAGTTATTTGAGTTAACATGTTATGTGACTTTTAGCTTGGAAGCAGCTTCATCATTTTTCTTTTTACACACTGACCCATTTCTGATCATTCATGCCAATGCAGAGTCTGCTCTAACACCCATTTTGTATCCTCTTGGCAACAAAGCCCATATCACTTGTTTGATTCCATGCATTCAATTTTAAGGAAGTATAACCCCAAACATGTATTCCTAAACTGGAAAATTGAGGCCAAATTCAAAAGATATTTTAGCTCTAAACTTGCATTTATTAGCTGAAAATTAGGGGTCAACTTGTACACCAATTATAGGCTAATGTGCTGTGAATATGGGCTTGTCAGCTAAGTTGGCTCGACTTTTACAATGCATTCTGTGATATTTCTAGTTACTTTCACTCTCCGAAGACTGGAATATTCGGCTGCTTCTCATCAATAACATTCCTTAAATCTACCGACTCAATTAAAATAGTGATGGAAAAGGATAGACCAGATCTAAAAGTTGAAGTTCTAATTTGGAGAAAGACCAATTTTGACAGTATTAGGCAACTACTTTCAAAAGCTGATCGGGCGCAGAAGTTTGCAAGAAAACGGACAGCTGGAAAATGGGGAACCTTCAGAAATGAGATAACGAGAGTCCAGAGACAGTATATTCCTGTTAGGGTGGAAGGAAAGGCTGGTAGGTATAGGGAATGCTGGGTGACTAAAGAAATTGAGGGTTTGGTTAAGAAAAAGAAGGAACCTTATGTTAGGTATAGACAGGACAGAGAAGAGTGTAAAGACAGTAGGAGTATACTTAAGAGAGAAATCAGCAGGACAAAAAGGCGACATGAAATAGCTTTGGCAACTAGAATTAAGGAGAATCCAAAGGGTTTTTAAAAAAAACTGTAAGGACAAAAGTATAACTAGGGAGAGAATAGGGCCCCTCAAAGATCAGCAAGGGGACCTTTGTGTGGAGCCACAAGAGATGTGGTAGATACTAAACGAGTATTTTGCATCAGTATTTACTGTGGAAAAGGATATGGAAGATATAGAATACAAGGATATAGATGGTGACATCTTGAAAATGGTCGATATTACAGAGGAGGAAGTGTTGGATGTCTTGAAGTGCATAAAAGTGCATAAATCCCTAGGACCTGATCAGGTGTGCCCTTGAACTCTGTGGAAAGCTGGGCCTCTTACTGAGATGTTTGTATCATTGATAGTCACAGGTGAGGTGCTGGAAGATGGGAGATTGGCTAATGTGGTGCCACTGTTTAAGAAGGCCGGTAAAGACAAGCCAGGGAACTATAGACTGGTGAGCCTGACGTCGGTGGTGGGCAAGTAGTTGGAGGGAGTCCTGAGGGACAGGATGTACATGTATTTGGAAAGACAAGGACTTATTCGGGATAGTCAGCATGGCTTTGTTCATGGGAAATCATGTCTTATAAACTTGATTGAGTTTTTTGAAAAAGTAACAAAGAGAATTGACGAGGGCAGAGCAGTAGATGTGATTTATATGGACTTCAGTAAGGCGTTCGACAAGGTTTCACATGGGAGACTGGTAAGCAAGGTTAGATCTCATGGAATACAGGGAGAACTAGCCATTTGGATTCAGAACTGGCTCATAGGTATAAGACAGAGGGTGGTGTTGGAGGGTTGTTTTTCAGATTGGAGGCCTGTGACCAGTGGAGTGCCACAAGGATCGGTGCTGGGTCCACTACTTTTTATCATTGATATAAATTATTTGGATGTGAGCATATGAGGTATAGTTAGTAAGTTTGCAGATGACACCAAAATTGGAGGTGTAGTGAACAGTGAAGAGGGTTACCTCAGATTACAACAGGATCTTGACCAGATGGGCCAATGGACTGAGAGGTGGCAGATGGAGTTTAATTTAGATAAATGTGAGGTGGTGTATTTTGGGAAAGCAAATTTTAGCAGGTCTTCTACACTTCATGGTAAGTTCCTAGGGAGTGTTGCTGAACAAAGAGACCTTGGAGTACAGGTTCATAGCTCCTTGAAAGTGGAGTTGCAGGTAGATAGGCTAGTGAACATAGTGTTTGGTATGCTTTCCTTTATTGGTCAGAGTATTGAGTACAGGGGTTGGGAGGTCATCGTCTGGCTGTACAGGACATTGGTTTGGCCACTGTTGGAATATTGCATGTAATTCTCATCCCCTTCCTATCGGAAAGATGTTGTGAAACTTGAAAGGGTTCAGGAAAGATTTACAAGGATGTTGCCAAGGTTGGAGGATTTGAGCTATCGGGAGAAGTTGAATAGGCTAGAGCTGTTTTCCCTGGAGTGTCGGAGGCTGAGGGGTGACCTTATAGAGGTTTACAAAATTATGAGGGGCATGGATAGCATAAATAGAGAGAGTATTTTCCCTGGAGTGGGGGAGTCCAGACCAAAAGGGCATAGGTTTAGGTGAGAGGGGAAAGATATAAAAAAGACCTAAGGGGCAACTTTTTCATGCGAAGGGTGGTATGTGTATAGAATGAGCTGCCAGAAGAAGTGGTGGAGGCTAGTACAATTGCAACATTTAAAAGACATTTGGATGGGTATATGAATAGGAAACATTTAAGGGATATGGGCCGGGTGGTGGCAGGTGGGACTAGATTGGGTTGGGATATCTCGTCGGCATGGATGAGTTGGACCAAAAGGTCTGTTTCCGTGCTGTACATCTCTATGACTCTGAAATAGAATATTTGAAATAAAGCAGGGAAAACCTATGTGTTTACCACTTTAAGAGCTATTTTACACATGGAACTTCCCTTCATGCATTCTGCATGTGGTTTGGTCTAATGTATTGTGTAACGCCACCACAATGAATGGGAAATTGCACAGAAAATATTTGAAGTATACGAGTCATTCTGTGAAAGAGCAATTTACATTGACGAAAAAGTCTAGCCAGAAAATAATGCAATGTGCATATCCAGATGTACTGAGTCAAAATTAGTGCTTTATTTTCTGATATTTGCACACTCCTGTGTTAGCAAGAATGTTTCTACTTCACTAAACCAAATGTAGTGATTGTGACAAGATCAGCCAGGACAACCTCATACAATGAGATCCCTGGTTGGGGCGGTTAATCTCTTCCAATCAGGTCCAGATGTACTGAGTCAAAATTAGTGCTTTATTTTCTGATATTTGCACACTCCTGTGTTAGCAAGAATGTTTCTACTTCACTAAACCAAATGTAGTGATTGTAACAAGATCAGCCAGGACAACCTCATACAATGAGATCCCTGATTGGGGCGGTTAATCTCTTCCAATCAGGTAGCCCCGGCTGACAGATCAGAACAAGACTGTTCACTACCGCAGTTAGGCGGTAGTGTGGGGGGTTAAATTTTTTTAAAAAAAAATAGGAATCTGGTTTTAAAAATAAACAGGAGTACCAGAGGTTCTGCTCACTCTGAAAGCCTGCTCTGAGGAAGCCAGACCAAAGTCAAGTGCTATGCATATGTAAATAAAGGATGAGTTGGTGAATGGATACCAGCCTATGAGAAAAAAAGAACAAGACTGTTACAAGGATCTTTGGTGGTTCCATGCACGAAGCGATGACAGACTTGATCTATGTATTAAGCAAGTTGGTGGACAAGAAAGGAAAAATTCTCATTCCTGGTATTGATGAATTAGTAGCACCACTCACTGAGGAGGAAAAGGCATTGTATGAGAAAATAGACTTTGATGTGGAAGAATATTGCAAAGATACAGGTGGCTGCCAACTGCTGCATACCACTAAGGAACAAATTCTGATGCACAAATGGAGATATCCATGCTTGTCTTTACATGGCATTGAGGGAGCTTTTGCTGGTTCGGGAGCTAAAACTGTCATTCCTAGGAAAGTTATTGGAAAGTTTTCCATTCGATTGGTACCTAATATGGATCCAGTAGTGGTGGAGAAGCAGGTGGTAGGTTATATCAAGAAGATTTTTGCTGAATATGGAAGTCTGAACAAACTGAATGCCTACATGGGTCACGGTGCAAAGGCCGGGCTAGAAAACTATAACCATCCTCACTTTAAAGCTGGCAGGAATGCAATGAAAACCGTATTTGGAATTGAACCAGACATGACCAGGGAAGATGGGAGTATTCCAGTTACCCTGACATTCCAGGAAACCACAGGAAAAAGTGTTCTGTTACTGCCGCTTGGATCTGCAGATGATGGTGCTCATTCACAGAATGAGAAAATCAACCGGTCTAACTACATTCAGGGAATCAAATTGCTTGGTGCCTACTTCCATGAACTTTCTTCTTTGAAATAAGGACTACTGGTTTGATAGTTTATTGAAATTGTTTCTAAAATTCTAGATCCAACAGAATTATTTTAGTTGTGCACTATATGAAGGCATTATTACTGAATTTAACTTGTATCAATAAACAACACTGCAATAAAAAAAAGAACACGACTGTTGTCCGCACCCAGGCCGCGACGTTCCGCCTTCAGACCTTGCAGCGATACCTTTACGTTGAGCCTCCTCCTAGGTGGTGCGCCCTGGCGTAACCTCAACTACGACACGCAGCTCCTGTTCGTCGACCGCGATGGTTTGGAGGTCACCCTCAAGACGCTGCCTGGACCTGATCACTGTCTGGAACATGGTCGAATTGCGTTGCGTCTACCCTCCGACAGGAGTAGCGGCTCAGCAATCTGCATCTCCGTACTCGCGGGTTCGAGTGGCTGTCGGAGGGGAGGGCCGTGGCGGCGAGGGTGACCAGGGTCGGGGACGTGTTGGGTGGCGGGGGCCTGGACTGGACACTGCCACATGACATAGCGAGCAGAGCAATGGTAGACGTCCAGTACGTGGCCACTGTCATCCGATGCCTTAAAACTGCGGTGCTGGGACCCAACGTAGTGCACCAGTTGGAGGATGCTCAGGTGTGCGGTGGAATCCTGTCCACGCTCACCCCTGCCTGGACGGAATTTCACATTGGCCCAAAGGTCCCGTACTTCCCACGGAAGCCTGTGCCCCACAACCTGAGCTGCCTCCTGAATTTTAGTTTTGTCCCTTTTAAGGACATAAAAAGTCGGGCCCTGTATCGACTGCTGTTGCACACCGTCCACCTCTTCTCCCTCATCCACCACCCAGACACCCCTTGGTGTGCCCATTTGCCACCGGGCGGTGGGAATCCCCAGTGGAGGACACTCTTCGCGGGAGTCCTCCCCCTTTCTCTCAGGGATCTGGGGTGGAGGGTGCTGCACGCAGTGGTCCCCTGCAACCGCAGATTGCGGTGGTTCACGGACTCCCAGCCCAACTGCTTGTTCTGTGATGCTATGAGGTCCGTCGACCATGTATATATTGGGTGTGGGTGCTTGCACTCCCTTTTTGATTTTCTCAAAACCACCTCCTCTGCTATTGGTTGCACTTCAGTCCCATGCTCCTGATCTTTGGGCACCCGGTACGCAGGAGGGAGGGCAGGTCTGAAGACCTCCTCGTGGGTCTGCTCCTGGGCCTGGCCAAACTGGCCATTAACAGGTCCAGGCAGCGGGCCGTGGAGGAGGTCGTTAGGGCCGACTGCCTGCCCGTCTTCGGCGGTTACGTTAGAGCCTGGGTGTCTCTGGAAAAGGAGCACGCAGTGTCCACCGACACCCTGGAGTTGTTCAGGGAGAGGTGGGCACCGCAGGGAGTGGAGTGCATTATCACCCCCTCCAACTCTATTTTGATTTAATCCCTGCCCTCCCCTTCACTGTTTGATACGCAGCATTGCCCTTTGATGTGAAGGGCACTGCTTGTCATAGGCCACTCGGGTGTTTCCTTTCTTCTTGGTGGTGGAAATTTGAATAAAGATTCATGCACCTTGTGTCTTTCACTGTGTCTCACACCTGCACACACAAAAAAAAAGGAAACAAAAGAAAAGAGAAGAACAGGACTGTCAGACATCCTGACACTCTGAGGTAGCTCTGAGGTAGCTGGATCAGCGTTAAGTACGGTGCATATGTAAATAAAGGGTGACATGATTAGATTAGATTACATTACAGTGTGGAAACAACCCAACCATACCCCTACATTTACCCCTTACCTAACACTACGGGCAATTTAGCATAGCCAATTCACCTTACCTGCACATCTTTGGACTGTGGGAGGAAACCGGAGCACCCGGAGGAAACCCACACAGACAGGGGGAGAATGTGCAAACTCCACGCAGACAGTCGCCTGAGGCGGGAATTGAACCCGGGTCTCTGGTACTGTGAGGCAGCAGTGCTCACCACTGTACCACCGTGCCGCCCACGGGATACCGGCCTCTGTGAAGTTATTTTATGAAATGTTTGATGCAGTAATGCTTTCGGAGTTGGAAAATTGAGTATGATGTGAAGCTGCAATTTAAGATGGCATGACTGGGACATCACTATTTCTATGAACCCACATCAAAGACTGGTGAATGGAGGAATACTTAAAGCAATTTATCATATTATATCCTACTTATTCTGTCATTTTCCATTTCTTCATCGTGTAACCAAACAAAAAGAATTGCATTATAAACTGCATGTCTCATTTTAATGTAACCATACATAGCATTTAACTGGTAATAATGCATCTTATCTCTTGTCTTTATGCACTAAGCTAACTTCTTCTGTTTAACTTCACAACACTATGAACAAGTTGGATTCTTGGGCACATTTTTATGCTTTGACACATTTTTGGATAAAACTGATCTTTGGCATGGTTGGGAATTTCTACAAGTAGCTGAAAATGTGTTCCTGGAAAAGTGCAGCAGGTCAGGCAGCATCCAAGGAGCGGGAGAATCGACGTTTCGAGCATGAGCCCTTCTTTAGGAATGAGGAAAGTGTGTCCAGCAGGCTAAGATAAAAAGTAGGGAGGAGGGACTTGGGGGAGGGGCGATGAAAATGCGATAGGTGGAAGGAGGTCAAGGTGAGGGCGATA
>NC_057735.1:33336063-33424623 GCF_004010195.1 Chiloscyllium plagiosum
CACTTTCTTCATTCCTGAAGAAGGGCTCATGCCCGAAACGTCGATTCCCCTTCTCATTGGATGCTGCCTGACCTGCTGTGCTTTTCCAGGAACACATTTTCAGCTCTGATCTCCAGCATCTGCAGTCCTCACTTTCTCCTCGAAAATTTCTACAAGTACCTTGATTTGAAGACACACTCTTGTTATAAATGAATCACATTCACAATTTTCCCCCCAAAAAATTTATACCTTATTGACTGTTACACATTTTCAGCTCTGATCTCCAGCATCTGCAGTCCTCACTTTCTCCTCGAAAATTTCTACAAGTACCTTGATTTGAAGACACACTCTTGTTATAAATGAATCACATTCACAATTTTCCCCCCAAAAAATTTATACCTTTATTGACTGTCAATTATGTTCTGTAAACAGTCCAATAACAATTCAGATATGAGATTCAACACTTATTCTGTGTCCTAATTTTTTAGTTTCGCCAAGATATAGACAAATAGTTGGGAAGCCGGTCTTCTGCTGATCTGTTTTTTGGTAGTTGACCAAGCTGTCTCCCTCTTTCCCCTTTGCAACCACAGCAGCAACAACTCCGAGGTAATGAGCAATGGTTAACGATTGGTCAGTTTTCACCCCCAGCAAACCCTGCTTGAACACTATCACCCTGACAGCAAGTTTAGTCATTGGTTCCAGTGTACAGGCATTTTTCAGTCCTGTTTTTTCATTTCAACTTAATGATGTTCTGAGCAAAACAATATTACTTTTATCTTGACAAAATCATCAGAAAACTGCATATTGACAATTATATATTAAAATAAAGAAAAAACACATAAACCACAATCTGTAATCTCGGCTTGGCCTTTGCTGTAAACTAAATAAGATGTCAAGTGTCCCAATGCTCTGTGTTTAACTATATTAGCCTTACAAATAAAGAAGCCTGTCTTGACTTTACTAACCTCCAATAAACTTGGATGTAATGCCAGTAAATAGCAATTGTGAACCAAATTTCCCATTATCCATATTTTAAATGCAGCAGCTGCCCACAGCATAACAATTTTCACCAATGATAGCCCATTTTTGGAAGTTGCTTTCACTCTAAAATGGGTGGTGACAGAACAATTATGAAATGATTAGACATCAGTTCTTCAAAGCACATAGATGATATAGCCAAAAAGCAAGGTTAAAGTTTGGGAAGAAACCAATCAGATAAAGGATTTTTTGTGTGGGCTGGGGAGTGAATGCCATCTAGAATGGATTTAGGATTTCCCAACACATACGAGCTGAGGAAATTTCTGTATTAAGCAGAAATTATAAGTCTAGTGTTTGTACTAAGTTTGTAAGGTTAATAGTATCAAATAAAGATACTCCTCTTTCAGTATACTTGTTTCCCTGACTTGCTTTTAATAGTCTTCTAGTATGAGAATTGCAACTGTTTCAAACCAGCTGGCATGGTAATTTGCCTCGGCATAACAACACCCTAATATTAATAAGAAAATCGCCTTGTGCACTCTCTAAAGGAGGTACAGCCCCACACTGTGACCCTATTGAAACAATGTTTTATGCCTTTATGGGCTTCCCTACTGTCAAAAAAAATTGGTAGTTGTGATTTTCATGGCAGAATGAGTGGTAGAAGACTAATGATGAGGCACCATCATGTGGGATGTAATTCAAATTGGTCAGCACAACGAGGGGTCTCTCAGGCCATTGTGAAAAATAATGGACTATTTGACAACCAAAAAATAGATAATGCTGCAATAGCATCAATTACTGTAAATAAAGCTTTGCATCACTGTTCAAATGGACATCCAGCAAAATTTTCTTTATAGTTTATGTTAAAATTGGTGCTCTTTTTGAAAGAGTGTAAAGGCCTAAATGTTCCTTCTGGTTTGACCAATTATTGATGCCAATCATCACAACATTGCAGTAGTCACGCAGGCTAGATTGACACTTGATTCACAAATGGCACTTACATCAGAGGACATTGCAGCATAAAGATTAAAATAAATGCAAGTCAACCACATCTGTAAATGGGTTTGAGCCTAAAATAGTAACATTCAAATCGTACTCAAAAACTGTGCTATATTTTTGTTTAAATCTCAATATATTTTAAAATGCTACAGTTTAACAGTGTTATTACTTCTATTCGGTATAATTATTTTGAACATTTCAGTCATAGAAAAACAAAACTTTGAATGTTAATTGCTACCTGCCCCAGAGACATCCCAAATTACAAGGATGTGATGATCTAGTTTACTTATATGTTATGAAAGAAAATGATTATACTTAGGAAAGGAAAAGCTTGAGGTTTAGTGACGTATCTGTATGATTTTGTGTGCTAGATTAAACACTGAAATCCCATGTTTGCTCAGCATGTCATCATTGTAGTTCAAGTTCTAATTTGAATTGTCAATGCTAAATAAAAGAAAACGAAAATGAACATTCCATATTTATATACCTTTTGTTCCTTATGTTAAGTTTTTAACCCTGAAGTCTTAGCCCTGGAGCTATAGATGCGTTTTGATTCATTATGTTTTTATTAAGGGTACATATTTACATTAGTAGCAATGGTGATACTAACAGTCCTTAACCTTATCATAAATTAGATAAAACAACACCTTTTAGTGACCACACATGCTCACTTGAACATTGAAGACCTTAAAGGTGCAGTCAGAAATACCTTGCTCCTTCACAGGTTGTGCTGTAGAATTCTTTATCACGAGATTCAAAGTGAAAGACATGCAGTGGGATGTAACTGGGGTCTTGTCCATTAGTTTCCTGCTAAGGAAACCTTACAAAGCTAGGACTCATGTCTTCACAGTGAATTTAAACAGCACAACAATTGTCATTACGTTCACGTGACCTCTTTGATCCTCACAAGGTAATTTTACAAGTGTGGAGTCTTAATCCTTCAGACGTCTGTGTTGGAAATGTAATATTTTCTTCTACAGCTTTCATTTACATTTGAGCCATGGTTGAAATCCAATTTCTACTTCCTTCTTGGTTTGGACTCTTACATTTGGTACCATTTCCAGATTGTGGAAAGGTGTCACATGTAGGAAACCCAGGTGTACAAGGTTGTCAAAATCATTTCTCTCCAATCTTTTTTTGTAAATTTCTTGCTGGCTGCCTGCCAGTTGGGAAAGCCTTCTATAGAAGGATGCAGTGGTCATTTGGATCAGAGCGATTGCTGTTTCATGTCCAGCATGAGGGTGATGTAGAGAGTTGGTAGCCAAGTAGGATCTCATTGTTATGGAGGTGATGATGGGGTGATAATAATGTGTCAGAGGAATGGTGGCATAAATTGATAACGGAAGGAGAGGGTGGTGAGATGGTTGATCATGCTGTAGGGGTATGTGAGTGGTGTTGGTGGCGGACAGATCATTGAGCAGTGGTCTAGTGCTTCTAGGGTTAACATGTGGGCTAAGAACTGGCTCTCAAGGCTTCTGATTCAGATGTTAATTTTGTGACCCTCAGTTGAAGCAAGTGCATTTTTTTTGTTGGCAGAAAAATTACCCTGTGAGAACCTCCATGATCTGCTTTTTCTTCCTGTTGCTCATTGGCAGTCTGCTGTGGTTAGACTGTCTTAATACTTGTGACTTAGTCATCATTTCAAAGTGCAGATACTATCCTTACCCCTTTTAGTAGCCTGTATTTTTTTTTTGACCTAACAATGACTGCTGTATGCTCTAGTAGATTTCTGCACACACACATACATTTACACTATTGTATACAATATATAATATAATGAAAATGAGCTGAATCTTAGGATTTTTGGCTAAATGTCTGTTTTGTGGAGTTTCAGAGAAGGTTATCTCTGTAAGATCAAATAAATTTCATCACTGCATCTTTCCAAACCTACCTCATTGATTGCCTACCCAGCCTCAATGGTACCTCTCTTACTCGAATCACTGTAACTGAGAGCTACTGGCGATATACTGAAAAACTAGCATGACTGGCCCACACCATCTTTGAAAAGCCACTGTGCACTTGCACAAACATTGACAATCTGGTGTTTCCACTCTTTGGCAGCGTATTGGTACAGCAGTGACAAAGTCATCTCGTATAGCTGACATGGCTGAGAGCCTTCACAGATTGCAGTCCCAGTCTCTCATCCTAGCCGCTATTTAACTTAGTTGCTGTATGGGTTTCCTCCAAGTGCTTCGGCTTCCTCCCACAGTCCAGTGTTGTGCAGGTCAGGTGGATTGTCCATGCTAAATTGTCCATAGTGGCCGGAGATGTGCAGGCTGGGTGGGTTAGCCATGGGAAATGCAGGGTTACAGGGCTAGGGTGGGATGCTCTCCGTGTGGACTCGATGGGCTGAATGGCCTTCTTCTCCACTGTAAGGATTCTACGATTCTAACACGGTGGGGGGGGGGGGGCAACGATATGAGAAATGTGTTGGTGCAGAGACTTTAATTATTTGCCACAGCGAGACAGACACTTAAAAATGAATAAGCACTTAAATCATGGCTATGAGCAAAAAGAGGGCAGTTGTATTCTTTTCAGACTATTCCAGCAAAAAAGGTAGTGTGGACCCAAGGGACCAGATGGGCTCCTGCTAAATTGTAAACATCTGTGAACCTAGGGATTTAGGGAAATAACTACTTCTTATGATTAGTCATTCAATAAAATAAAACAAAGGGTGAAAGAAATCTCTCGAAACAGTTCTTGCACCTCATTTTACTGATTTAACATTAAGGAAGTAGATTAATGATCATATCACATCATTCCTTGTAATGTGGATAATGGGATGAAGAAATTAGGTAAAACATAATGACTAAATTGCTCCCAGTTTCCTATGGTGATTGAGATATCTGGAGAGGAAATACAGAAGTCTGGCTGAAGAGTGAGGAATAGATCAAGGGGGAACAAAATGATGAACAAATACAGGAAATGATCATGATATAAAGCAGATGATTCAATGGACAACATGTCAGACAGGAGACCACATGAGCTGAGCTCATCCACGATACTGTGCTTACATAAATACTAATATTTTGACCTTTACACATAGTGATTTAGACCCTGTTTGGATTTTTGTTTTGTTTCAAGCCCAGTATCAAGGTCACATAGAGCATAGTTTAGGTTTACTATGTCAATCAATTGTACAAATTGCAGTCAGTGTGAAAAAAAAGTAAATGGATTTGTCTTTTCAATGTTACACGGGTTACACAAAAACATTACATCTCTGGAAGGATACAGGATTGAGCCTCAGAAGTTGAAAAACAAAATAAAAGATAAATTACTGATTAATTAAAAAGCAACTAATTTGCCATGTTCTTAATACAGCTGTGCAACCAGGTTGGATCAGCAGCAGAATGTTGAGTAAATGTGGGGTAAAATAGCACTGTAGTTGGTAGATCAGATACATTGTGTCACAAGACCAAATCCCATCATAACAAGTGGGAATTTCAATTTGTTGCTCTATATAAAAAGATGTCATAAAAAAATTAGTATTAGTAATGCTGACCATAGCCTACTGGCTATGTTGTAAAATGCTGTCTGTTTCACCTTGATCCTTTAAGAAAGAATATCTGTCATTCCTACCCACCTTGACCTATATGTAACTAAGATCAATTTGGTTGAATCTTAATTACCTCTGAAATCGCTGAGGAAGCCAGTCAATTGTACCAAACTGCAGCAGAATCTTTATAGATTGGCGCATCAAGAAAATGGCCTTTCTGAGGCCATTTTGGAATAGGCATGAAATGTCAGTGTCTTCAGGAATGTCTATATCCCATAAAATAATTAAGGAGTAATAATTATTTCCACAAGTGTCAAGATTTAGAATTCAGATATGCTCATTCTACAATTAAAGTGGAGACACAAGTATACTGGATTAGATACTGAAACAACCTCTTTCTCAATCATTAGATTGTTGTCAGAGTCAATGCAGATTCATGGGACTCTGTGTACCTGCATGTCACTTCTGTTTCTATGGGCTGAATTATATAGTGGTTTGAGTGATGGGGGCTATGGGGCAAATGCAGCAAGACTCATCAGAACATCAAGCTCATTTCACTCCATCTTTTATGGTTTTCACAAATGACATGGTGAGTTTCTCCCTGCGTAATGTGAAATGCCAGTCGATGTGGATTAACAACTTGCCAATTAACACCACAACTTACCTCATCAATATTCAGACCCTTACCAAATTTACCAAACCAGCTAAATCTTGGGAAATTTTGACAGGGAAAACAGAGCGAGCACCTGATGACTGCACCTTGCTGCTCATTGTGAATGAAGTCCATGGTGGAAACTGGGCACCAACTTCTCAGGTCCTGCTCCATGAAGACAATCCATATGTCCGCACAGATTGGCATCTGATATGTGCCATCTTCAAATAACCCTCAGGGCACATCTCCAATCCATGTGCATGATGCTTCTGCAATTCAGTGTTGCAATTTGGGCTGCTCTGGCAATTATCAATGTGATGCTGCAGCACAGTCCGTGCACTCAGAGGCACACACCCAGCTCATGCACCAGATCAGGTTGCATTTCTGTGTTCTTTGTTCACTGTCAAGATGTTCATTCACTTTACAACTACCTGGATATTCACAGCATCCCTGCCTTGTGTTACCATGTGCTTTGCCTCCTCAGCCAGAACATGTTACACTGCCTTACGTATTACACAGCCACAAAACCAGGAAGCTTGTTCCCAGCACAGTAAATAAAGGGCAGCCTCAGACAACAGTCCAGACTCTGCTCAGAGTCAGAATCTCTCCTCATAATGGGTGAGGAGCTGAATGGCAGGTCTTCACTCTTTCTACTCTATAGTGGGCTGCTGTCCTCATGGTATGAATGAGAGACATTACAGGAGAAGTAAGTATGTAGCATAAATATAATTGTTGGTTCAGGTGGGGTGGTGTCCCAAGTGAGGCAAGTAGAAAGAGCAGAAAGCATGCAGGGTTAGTGGTATTGAAGGTTGGTGGGACTGAGGGAATGGGGAAGATGTTCACAGTGATAGTGAGAGCGGTAGAGCATGAGCCTTGATGGGAGATGGATACATTATAGAGATAGACTAAGTGTGAGGAATTGGAGAGAATAGGGTAAAATTTACTCTTTGGAGTGGAGAAGGATTCAACCTTCTTCCTACATTGTTGGGCATTGCCCCAGATGACTGAGATTGCTTTAACCTGGGTTATACCTTTGACCAAGTTGACATAGTTTGGTGTCATGGGACCCACTCCTGGTGTTGGGAGGGAAGAGGATGTCTTCTCTGTACACCACCCCACCTCGCAGAAGCTTCCAGGTTCCTGCCCACACAGCATTGTGCTAATTATCCTCTGTCTGCCATGTCCTAGGCAATTATCAGACAATTACGCAGGCCAGGTCCAGACTGACAGTGCTGGTCTGAGTTTGCCACAAGAGTTTAAAGATGACGGAGGATATCTGCTGAGTGCTGAATACTTGTAGGAATGATGTGTGGTAAGATAGGGCAGAAAATGGATGTCAGAAATGCCATGGGGCAGGATAGGTAATTAATGAGGTGAGTTTGGTAAGAAACGGTGATAAAACATGTTAGAGTTTATGGTGCTAAACACCCAAAAAAACTTGACACACCTCAGACTAAGCCAAAAAAAGTAAGGTTCAGTTCCATGTGTTTTATTTTATTCCTATTTTACAATAACATGATATTCAGAACAGCTGCACTTTAATTTGTAATAAATTGTTTTTCTTGCACTTTCCCTGCAATAATCAGAACTCCAGGCTGTAATGAAATTGGGTTCCTGTGACACGATTAGGACGTTGGCACCATTTTAACAATGGGCCACACAAGTCTTACACAGTGCCGGGCTTGCTGGTGAACTTTAACAGCAAACAGGAGTGATGGCTGAATCCTCTACCTCAGAAGAGAACATCACTTTTTAGGTTTCTTCTCAGTCACAATAAGGAAGGGTGCCTCTGTGTTCCTGCAAGGAAACTTTAGAACCTTCCTTATCCCAATCTACACTTGACTACAATGTCCTGCCTCCTTCCTCCCTCATGGTTAATGTTTCCTCAAATCAGCTAATTTCTTTAGTTGCTGCTATTTCCTACCTCCAATAACTTTAGACAAGAGTCGAAGAGTGTGGTGCTGGAAAAGCACAGCTGGTCAGGAAGCATCCGAGGAGCAGGAGATTTGATGTTTCAGGCATAAGCCCTTCATCAGGAATCTGCTCCTCAGATATGCCTGACTGGCTGTGCTTTCCCAGCACCACACTCTTCAACTCTGAACTCCAGCATCTTCAGTCCTCACTTTCTCCAACTGTAGCCAAGAGTTTGACATCCAGAGTGCAGATGAGAAATGGAAATTACAGTAGGTCATGCCTCATGCTGCTGCAGTGATGTGAGCTTGCTGCTTGTCCTTTCACCCCCATATCGCACTTTTACTCTGATATGAACCAAAACTGTTCCCTGTGACTTGATTCTTTTTCACAGATATTAGTAAGTGCAATAACTTGATTAATTAATTATAAAGTAAGCTTGTATTGATAAAAGATTTGACTTTTCTCACTGAGGATTGGGCAATTAGTCAGAAAACAATGGATAGCTCTAATTAGTTCCAAGTAGTCACTATTTGTAAATTCTAGGTCCTATATTTATAATGATAAGTAAGGTCAGATTTTCAGCACACTGCTCATTGGAAGCCTCAAGTTAATGAAGGTGTCTGTCTTTTCTAACTCTTTTGGAAACCCTACAACTCTTATTCATCATTTAAATAAAGTACGAGAAGACAGACCCTTCATGCACAAATCTTGCAAAGTGGCAAGACTGATTTACAAACCTATTAAAGAATGTGGAATTCCGGGGCATAATATATCGTACACAAGCCAGGAAGTTCTGCTAACTCTGTATAAAACACTCATTTGGTCCCCACTGGAGTATTGGGTTCAATTTTGGCATCATTTTAGGAAGCATATGAAAGCATTGGAGAGGATACAGAAGGGATTTATAGAATGTAACCAAAGATGAGGGATTACAGTTATGTGGATTGACTGGATAATCCAGGATGTTTCTCCTTAGAGCAGAGAAAGCTAAATGGAGGCTTGACAGATGTGTTTAGACAAGAGTAAATCACAGAATCATGGAATTGTCAAGGTGTAAAAAGAGGCCACTTAAGTATCATGACTGCACCAGATCTCTGAGTATACTGGCTTAATGCCAATTTCTTATATTTTCATGCTAACCTACACATTAGATGATTATTGAAACAGAATCAATGTCTTTTCACAGTCGCGAATGAGCCTGTGTCCACATTACTTCTCGGCAGTGTATTCCTTTTTGTGTAAAACAGATTCTTTCTCATCTTGCATTTGCAGAACATTTTAAATTGGTGTTTTTTGGTTCTTGACCCTTTTATCCCTACCTACTCTGCCCAGACCCCTCATAATTTTGATAGCATTGATCAGATCTCCTCTTAATCTCCTTTCCAAGGAAAGCAATTTATCCTCATAACTGAAGTTTGCCATCTATGGAACCATCCCCGTAAATCTCTTCGGCACTATGCGCAATATGTTCACATGCTTAAAACGTGGTGCCCCAGAACTGTACATAATACTCCATGTGAAATAAAAATAAACTGTTTCCAATGGCTGAAGTGTCTTTAATAAGAGAGCACAGACTTAGAATGATTGGGTGAAGAAGAAAAGGCAACATGAGGAAAACTTACTTAACATAAGGATTTCTTTGTGATTTGGATTGCACTGCCTGATGGGATGGTGGATATAGTAGTTCAACAAATAATGCATTGGATAAAAACTTGAAGCAGAGAAACTTACAAGGAAGTGGGGGAAAAGAGTGCAGGTTCATAGCTCCTTGAAAGTGGAGTTGCAGGTAGGTAGGATAGTGAAGAAGGCATTTGGTATGCTTTCTTTTATTGGTCAGAGTATTGAGTACAGGAGTTGGGAGGTCATGTTGCTGCTGTACAGGACATTGGTTAGGCCACTGTTTGAATATTGCATGCAATTTTGGTCTCCTTCCTATCAGAAAGATGTTGTGAAACTTGAAAGTGTTCAGAAAAGATTTACAAGGATGTTGCCTGGTTTGGAGGATTTGAGCTATAGGGAGAGATTGAATAGGCTGGGGCTGTTTTCCTTGGAGCGTCGGATGCTGAGGGGGCGACCTTATAATGGTTTATAAAATCATGAGGGTCATGGATAGGATAAATAGACAAAGTCTTTTCCCTGGGGTGGGGGAGTCCAGACTGGAGGGCATAGGTTTAGGGTGAGAGGGGAAAGCTATAAAAGAGACCTACAGGGCAACTTTTTCACTCAGAGGGTGGTAAGTGTATGGAATGAGCTGCCAGAGGAAGTGGTGGAGGCTAGTACAATTGCAACATTTAAAAGGCATCTGGATGGGTATATGAATAGAAAGGGTTTGGAGGGATATGGGCCGGGTGCTGGCAGGTGGGACTAGATTGTGTTCGGATATCTGATCGGTATGGATGAGTTGGATCGAAGGGTCTGTTTCCATGCTGTACATCTTTGTGACTCTAAATTAAATAATTTTTACGGAAAGAGGCCATTCAGGCCATCGTGCCTGCACCTGTTCTCTTACATAGTGCCAACTTCTTCCCATTTCCCCATATCCCTACACACTATTTCTACCCAATATCCTCATCAATCTCTCAATTGAATCTGCCACTGCTACACCTCCAAGCTGTGCATATCATAGCCTAACTAACTGCTGTGTATAAAAGTTTTTCTCACATCACGTTTGATTAGTTTGCACTTCACTTTAAATCCATACCCTCCTGTACTTTCTTCCCTTATGAGTGGGTACAGTTTCTCCCTATCTACTATATGCAGCCTGCTCGCGATTTTGAAAATGTCAATTGAATCTCCTCTCAACAGCCTTCTCTTCAAGGGGAACAGACCCAACCTCTTCAATCTATCCTCTTAATTGAAGTTTCCTATTCCTGGAACTGTTCTTGCAAATTGCTTCTGCACTCTTTTCAATGCATTCGTGTCTTTCCTATAATGTGACACCAACAACTGTGCACAGTGTTGCAGCTGAGGTTGAACAAGTGTCTTGCATGGTTCAATATCACATCTCCGGGGTTGGGGAGTGGGACTAAATGGCCTGTTTGTCAAAAGAGTGGATATGGACAGAATTATTTGGATTTAATTTTGGAATGGAAACAGAAGTGGTCCAGCAGAATCAAGCAGGAGTACTGCTCCTAATTAATGGGAGTGCGAAGGCCACAGAGGAATTCTCTCTGCTCCTGGTAAGATTTCAATTAGGTACCTTAAAAAAATTGCTTAAAACCCATGGTCCAGACATTGGAATTTAAATGGCACACAAATTCAATGAGTCCTCCCGTAAGTCTCAGAAGCTGACCTACCATCAGCCTATCAGGGAGGCCTCTTGGAATCACATACTCAATGCTCAATTGAAGAACTTAACACTGGGGGAAAGGGGCTGCTACAAGCTCACCCTCTAACCTTACCTTTCAAAACCCCTCACTGACACATTGCACCCGGCATCTCCCCTGTTGCCTTACTCACCTCTGTCGAAGGGTCCGGCAATGATCCCTGGTAAATAGTTTCTAAAGTTACCGGCAGTGGCTAAAGTCTCCAGTGACACTGGGGAATGGGGAACAGTCTGATTCTGGTTGGCCAGGAGTACTATGGGACTGGATTGCTGATCCCTTGAGTCCTTAATCTGAAAGGAGATTCAATACTAGCCAGTTTTCTGCCTCCTCACCATGTTGTGCCTTCCAGTGAAAAGCTGTGTATGCTTCCTACAGGTTCTTCACTAGGGGCACCCACTGGTGCTGGAACTAAATCACTCGATGGACTGTCTGACCTTCTTTAGTGTAGTACTATTCTGAATATTCTGATATCTGTAAATTTCAAGTGCCACTGTTGCAAGGTTGGTTATTGAAGGAAGGCATGGGGGATTGTAACAGAGGAAGTTTTAGGTTTTCAGGTAAGATTTATAATATAATTGATTGATTTGTCTACCCTGCCAGAGGAAGTCATGCTCATATTTCATGAAACTCCCTTTTGGAGGTTTCATCAATATGATAGCCCACTGACATGGCAGGGAATTGGTGCTGCAAAATTCCTCTGTCATTTCTCAGGGAGATGAAAATGTGGGAATGCTTCACTCGAGGTGTGTTCAATAGCCTGACCCCAGTATTTTCAACAAGGTCACTCTTTTCCATGGTGCATGACGCTTTATTCCATCCCACAACTCACTCCCTTGCACTAAGGACATCTCAAGAATTTCAAGGTCTTCTCCTCTATGTTGGTGTGAGGAAGAAATGATACATTAGATTAGATTCCCTCCAGTGTGGAAACAGGCCCTTCGACCTAACGAGTCCACACCGACCCTCCGAAGAGTAACCCACCCAGACCCATTCCCCATATTTACCCCTGACTAATACACCAACTCTATGGGCAGTTTAACATGACCAATTCACCTATCTGCACATCTTTGGATTGTCGGAGGAAACCCACGCAGACATGGGGAGAATGTATAAATTCCACACAGTCGCCCTAGGCTGGACTCGAACCTGGATCCCTGGCGCTGTGAGGAAGCAGTGCTAGCCACTGAGCCACTGTGCTGCCCTATTTATTGTGCTATACATTTCACCCTGTGCTTTGCAAACTTCTCTTTTTATAATAATGTGGAGTCATAGAATCATATAGCACAGAAGTGATCCTTCGACCCTTGAATCTGCACCAACCTTTCTACACTAATCCCAAATTCCACTACTTGGCTCATTGCTTTGAAAGCTATGACATCTCAACTGCTCATCCGTGTAATTTTTAAAGGTTGTGAGGTTTCCTGCCTCTTCTACCCTCCCAGACAATGCATTTCAGATTCCCATCACTCACTGAATGAGAATTTGTTTCATGAAATCTCCTCTAAACCTTCTGCCCTCCACCTTAAAACTATGCAGATTTGTTATTGAATCTTCAACTAAGGGGTACAGCTGCTTTTTATCTACCCTGTCCATTCCCCTCATAATCATGTGCATTTCAAAAAGATCCACCTCTTCCCACTTTCTCAGATTTAAAGGAAGAAAAACCTCAGCTTATCCAGCTTCTCTTCATAGTGAAAATGCTCCAACTCAGGCAGCATATTAGTGAAACTTCTCTGCACCCCCTCCAGTGCAACCACATCTTGCCTATAGTGTGGTGACCAGAACTGCACACAGTACTCCAGCTGTCGCCCAAACAAAGTCTTGTACAGTTCTTGTAATTTATCCCGCAACTAATAAATGCAAGTGCCCCTTATTCCTTCTTAACCAACCTTTAGCCTGCCCTACCACCTTCAGGGATGTATGGACAAACATCCAAGGCCCCTATATTCCTTTGAGCTTCCTACTGTCTTGCCTTTTATTGAGTACTCCCTTGTCTTGTTACTTGTTCCAAAAAGCATCACCTCACACTTTACAGAGTTCAGTTTCATCTCCAACTAATCTGCCTGTCTGATCAACCCAACTATATTTGCCTGTACCCTACGATCTTCTTCCTCACTATTAACCATGTCGTCTGAAAACTAACTTACCATTCCCCCAACATTCCCATGTATATCATTTGTTTGCATATATGAGGTAGAATATCTATTTCTCACAAGCAAAAAGAGATCCAGCACCTGGACACTGGTATGCTACTGGACACTGGCCTCCAGTGACACAAACTGCCTTCCACCACCACCCTCAATCTTCTACCACTAAGCCAGTTTTAGATCTAGCTTACCAAGCTACCCTGGATCCCTGAGCTACTCATTATTTGTGTAACTGGGTTGCAAATGGATTATTTTGCAAGGTCAGCAGACACTTTTTTTTTGTAAGGATAACCTGCCATAGTAAAGAACCTCTCCTTTAAATATTTGATTTTTTTTTACATACATTGCTGAAAAAAAAGATGGTTTCAAAGGATCTTCAAATATGTTCTGTATAAGATTGCTTTGCATATGTATTTTTTCCATGGCAGTAATCTAAATGGAGCTGATTTATAAGTGGCTTGACATGGAACATGAGTGAATAGATGCAAATGCAAGTTGAAAGCTGGGAAAATTGATTCAAATATGTTCTGAGTGGGACTGTGCTATTTCCTGTTGGAAGACAGGAATTATAATATTAATGTTGTATTCCTCATATAGACCTATTGTTTTCTCCACTTGCTCCCCAGTTACTTCACTGAGACGTCAGAGATGTGTTATGCTTTATGTGTGTTACCCTCTGAGACAATACACCTCTGTGTGCTGGGGCAAGGCATTCATTAGATACGTCTCAATTTTCTAAAATAACATGCACAATTTTATGCAATATGAAGGAAATATTTTGGATGTGTATAAAAGCGTGCCAGTAACCTTTCCAATAATTTTCTGAAGACATTTTGGGAATTATTTAAAGACATCCGTTCACCCTTTCACAGTTATGGCATGGTATCTTCCATCCTTACATGCACTTTTGAAATTAATAATTACATGGCAACATCAATGCAGGTTTCACTAGTGGAAGGGTGAAAATTGTGGTCAGCTAAACTTAAAATGATGGGACTTGCTCCTTGTGTGTTTTGCCTTCATGTTGGTGACATTTTAAATGTTTTATGCTGTGCTCTTGGTCTATTTTTTTACTGAGATGTCTGCTACCATGGCAGCAAGGAGCAGCCACTGCAGTGGAGGAAGCTGGGATACATTAGGGGATGTGGGCTGAATACTGAGAGGGCTGAGTCCAGCCCATGCTGTAGCTCTCTCTCTCCCAGTATTTCCTGTCTTGCTAATTGAGCTGATGTAAATGCCGGACTGAAAGCTATTGCCACAACAGCTATTTAAATTGATGGCTGTTCTCCTCAATTGTGAGATTCTGGAGAGAGAGAGATACACACACACACACACACATTGAACAAGAAAGAAGCTGCTCCCTGATTTCCCCCTTTTGCTGGTAATGATGGAATAGCCTTTTCTTTCCTAGCACATAGCATCTTGGAAGCAGGGGAGGGCGTTTGGTGATGACATTCTTCTAGTGATCAATCTGCTAGCGGCAGCTGATCATCTGATGTTGCAACAAGCGGGCTGTGCTGAAGGGAGCTGTTTCAGGGAGGGTTATCTGGATTGAATACCGGGGCTGGAAAGCTCCCTGCTCTCCAACAATTCCACCGCAGGCGAATGATTACTCGCAGACAAGATGCTCGGTGCAAATGTCAAGTGTTGTGAGACTGAGATTTGTGATGAGAATCCGGAAGATGTGAAGGTTTATAAGCGGCAGGCAGATGGAAAGGGAACAGGGCAACACGGGAAGAAGGGGAAACCTCCAACGATGCACCGAGCGACAGAGCTGAAGGTGTTTAAAGGTGGAACCAACCTGAGGAAGCAAAAATCACTCACGAATCTTTCGTTCCTGACTGATGCAGAGAAGAAGATGCAGCTGTACGAGCCGAAATGGTGCGATGATATGTCAAAGTCGGCTCAAACGCTAGGGAAGGGAGGGTTCAAACATAAAGATGCACCGATGTCTAAATCTTTGTCAAAATCGGAGCACTCGCTGTTTCAGGGCAAGTTGGCCCCGAGTGTGAACAAGCCTCTTGCAGCACCCTCCACCCGTGGGATACCAAGCAGGATCCCACGAGGACCCTGGGCTGAAGTCAAGCCACTGAGCAAATCGACCGAAGCCAGCACTGGCGACGGCAGCAAGTCAGACGATGAAATATTGTCCAGCAAAGCTAAAAATGTTAAAAAACAAACTCCGGCCACAAGCAAGAGCCAGCAGCCTGAAGAGAAAGCTTATTTGAAGGTGGATCCTGAGCTTGTTGTCACAGTGCTGGGTGACCTAGAACAGCTTCTGTTCAGCCAGATGCTTGGTGAGTTTTTCGCTTGCTGCACAGAATACATGGCGATTTAAACTGCCTCTCACTCCGTTCCTGAATAATCTTTTATTTGTTTCACGCTTTACAGCACCGCTATCTTTTTACACTGCATAAATACTTAGTGATCTCACTTGTGAACTGTCACTCTAATTAGTTTAAAGAAGGATGTCTATAATTAGACCATTGTTGTATTAATAGCATTCCTTGACTCAAGTTAAAATTGACCCTTTAAATTACTGATGCAGTGCAGTGATGCTATTATGATGGACAGATTGCTGCATTTGCTGTCTCATAATGCATTTTAATTGTGCCTCAGTTATGTATTATCGACATGTTATCAAATGATTGATGGTTAAAATTGCTTGCTCCGTTAGATGCCTTATACGATTGTTTAATTTGTGAGCGATTTTATTTAAAAATCAGAATAAAATCGATTTCTAGATACAAATAGGTGTTTACCAGATATTACACATGAAGCAATTGAAATCAATTGACTAATATTACTTGATATCTCCTTACTAAATTGTTGAGGTATATCTAAAGCAATTTTTGGTTTTGTTACTTACTTGATAGGAGTTGATCCATTAGGTTTCATTTGATCAATGTGCTAAAAACAATGTTTACTCTCTTTAAACATAATTCATTTTTGCCATTCTTTTGACCAATCTGCATCTTAAGTTATAAAGGAGATTTCAAAGCATTCTTTTTATCATGTGCACTACTTCAACTAGGTGAATATATATATATATATATATATATATATATACCTTCAAAAAAAAGTTCATATCACATGTTTGAATACTTGCTTTTTATTTAGTGTAGAATTGTCAATAAACAAAAAAAATGTTTTTACCCAAATTCACAATTTTTATCTTGTACAGCAACTGGAAATTTAATCAGGTGTAACACTGTGTGTAAAACTGAATTAGGAAATGGATTAACCATTTAAACGTATTTTTGTAAATCCTTAATTTCCTTGGAATGAACTCAACATTTTTTTAAAATGTTGCTTCATGTCAGACATGGTTTTGCTGTTGTTAAAAGTGAGAATTACTGCACCATAGGGTAGTTTGACTCTATATATTTTTTCAAATTGACTTTGAATATGTATTATAATACAATAAACATTATATTCTACAAGTACATTTTATTGATCCATTCACAATCCAGATATTAATAGCATCACATAATAAAATGACATTTTGATGATAAATATTCATGTCAAATTAAAATAGCTTTCTGTGTCAGGAAGAAAACCTTCCTTTTATCATATATTATTTCATGATGTTTTGCTATTACATTTTACAAGTTAAAAGGACTCAAAAGTGAAAGGTGACCAAGTTCTGAGTGTGTATATGCATGCATTTGAACAGATTGTGGCCCACATCACTCATTGAATAAACGCAAAGTTATTTTAATTTTGTTTCTTTTCATTCATTCTAAGAAGCTATTGGTGAAATATATTGATCTCATTTCATGCTGTTAGTGAATGTGGAGAGACAAAATAGTTTGAAACATTTATGTGGCAGCTAAGATTGACTGATTAGGTACTGATTTATTATCTCAGCAAGGGATTTCAAGGATTCAGTGTTTAATTTAATGCATGACACTGTAATTTTCCATTTCTCCTATATTATCTTAATTGCCATGCACATGGCTGAAATATGGACCTCCCATTAAAAGGTTCATAACACATTAAGGATTGATAATGTACAATTGCAACATTGCCACTGCATTTAAATGACTGTGGGTTTTTTTGTGTCTGAATTCAACTGTGAGCATTGTTAGAATATTTTGTATTCTGCACATTGCATAAACTAGATTACTCCAGGTACCTAAGTTAGTTACATTTGCTCTAACTTCAAACCAGCAACTAATATATGGCTTGATATGTTTAACACAAGTCAAACATTAATTCTTGTAGTAAATAGAGTTTAAAGTGGAATCATAACAAAACTATAATTTGAAACATTAGAGGAGGAGGAGACAGAAGTTCGGGTTCATGAACATTTAAAACATCCTATAGCTGAAGAATAAAATATTTGAGCTAACTTCCTATTTATGGCTAATGGACACCAATCCACAAAATTACTAAATACCTTGAATATAAACACCTGATGAAGGAGCGTCGCTCCGAAAGCTAGTGTGCTTCCAATTATACATATGACTATAACCTGGTGTTGTGTGATTTTTAACTTTGAATATAAACCATTATTAAAGTCAGTACTGATTGCAACACTCTATCTTGACTGCCTAAAACAAAACACATGCAATATATAAATCTAATTTCACGCTTTTATGAAAATGCATAATGTTCTCTGTGCCATATGAGGAAGGCCACAGGTTCACCTAGACTTAATGGAGCTCAGTTGACCAGTGTCATTGGCTTTGAATCCCAGGGAAAGAAATGAGAAATGCCAGTTCAGCATGGTGAGAAGGGCTTGATTGCAAAATTGTGTGAATTTTTGTTTGGGAGTAACCACTGATCAAAGGCCAGAAAAGTGTGCACAGACTGGTGAGACAACCAAACTGAGAAGTTTACATTTGTACTGCTGCAATATTTCTCTGCCCAACCGAAAGCAACATATATTGATAGTGCTCTGGTAGCCAACTGTTTACCTCCGTTAACACATTATGTATTGAGGAGGAGACAGGAGAAAATGGGAAAAATTCCTCTTCTAAAATAAAAATGGAGATGGAGAGCATGCTCTTTTTGCAGTTATACTGGAGTAAAGTAGTTTTTAAAATCTGTCAGTGCAATGCATTTATAGTTTTGATTACAGCATAGTTCAAGTATGTAAATTGCTTAATAATATGGCTTTATGCAGAAGAAAATGTAATTACAGTGCAAACATGTTATTGGGCCATGTCTTACTTCCTCTCCCTTCCCCCTTTCAAGTTATTCAATACATAAAGTCCTTTTTGTATCTTCATTTTCCTTCCTTTGTACTCTCTGGGGCATCCACCCTTGAGTTCAGCAATATGAGTGAATAATCCCAGGCTTCGTTATGGGTTTTACCAATCCAATTCCATCACAGAATAGCAGTGAAAAGTGACTTGAGATGTTATGTTGACAATTTTTTCTCACCTGCTCTAATTTTGTACCTTACACACACATTAGATCCCACACAGTGCATTGTATGTCACAAATCTGCAGCCTGAGTCATTTATTGTGTACTAGTCTGCTGAGGAATAGCTATTTTTAAGCAAACTTGTTTTCAGGATTCCACAAATGGTTCGTTCTTCTGAGCGGAGAAGTCAACATGAACCTCTTCAAGAAAGGAGTGAGGTAGTGAAACTGTAGCTTTGCAGTTCGATTCCTGCTTCAAATTTAGAAGATTGTAGAGTCAAAACCTACTTATATACTTGAGATTAAAATCTACATTAATACTTCAGCACAGAATGCAGCAATGCTGGAGGTGCCATTCTTTGGCTGAGACATTTAGCTCTGACTCTGTCTGTCCTCTCAAATATAAAACATCCCATGACATTATTTTTGAATAATGTCAGGGGAGTTCCCTCATTGTTGTGGCCAATAATTACATCTCAATCAACATCATAAAAAAACAGATTAACCGGTTGTTATCAAATCAGTGCATTGGTGAACTTGATGTGTGTAAATACAGAACTTCTGGATGACAATTGGGATGCCCAGTCAACTGGCTGTAAAGTGTCTTGGGACAACCAGAGGTTGTGAAAGATGCTACGTAAATGCATGTCTTTCTTTGAAAGATGCTTTATGTGGAAAAAATGGAAAACATTATTATTTTTAAGAAATGGTTTAATGCAAGATAATACTCATTTGGGCAGTTTGGAATCATAAAAGCCTTACAATGTGGAAGCAGGCCATTCTGCCCATTGAGTATACACTTACCCTCCAAAGAGCAGCCTATCCATACCCATCCCCATTCCCCTACCCTATCCCTTGGGATAGATAGAAATTCTTTATGTAATACTAAAAAAAATGCTTTATATATTGCTTGCAACAAGGTACAGGCTAACAGAATGGACGTGCAAGTGGTAAACAGAATTAAAAACAGAAAATGTCAGATGGCAAATTTGACAGAAGGGATCATGGGAGGCAATATAGATCTAGTGGAAAAGTTGTGAAGGGATTTCAGGAACATGGGGTCTCTGGGGTGCATGTGCATCAATCTTTGAAGATGGCAGCACATATTGAGAGTTGTCAGCAAAACTCTGGGCTTCATAAATAGACACACTGAGTACAAAAAAGTGGAATACATGCTGAACTTTTATTAAGTGTAAGTTAGTCTTCACTTACAGTTTTGTGTCCAGCTCCGATCCTAACATTTTAGAAAGTACGTGAAGGCCCTTCAAAGGGTGTGAAAATGTACCACAATGGCTTGAGGGATGGTTGTAATAGGTGTGGGCATTCAGTTACAAGTTTACATTAGAAAGGCCAGGGTTGCTCATCTCGGAGCAAAGAAGATTGACAAGGTTTTAAAGAGGTATTCAAGATTGTCATAGGCTTGGACAAGGAAGGACTCTTCTTGTCATCTGATGGTAGAAAGACAAAATGACATAATGTTTTTCAAGATGTTGGGAAAGAGATGTGGTGGGGGCAAGTGGGAGACACATTTTACAGTGGTAATGACTTGGAATATGTTAATTGTGAGGGTGGAGGAAGTGGAAATAATGATTTTTAAATGAAATTGAATGGGTCCATAAAGGAAATAAACCTGCTAGGCTCTGGGGATTGAGCAGAGAGTGGGTCTGTAGGGGAGATGGACTACATTTACAGAACTGAATGTCCTCCCTCTACGCTATAAATGACCCTGACACTAGAAATGACTATGATATGCCAACTTATGAAAGACCATTTCTCCCATGCCTTTTCTAATAACCCATTCATAAGGAATGTGATTGTAATTCCATTACACTTATTGTGTGAAGGAAATCTTCCCCCATTATTTGAAAGTTCTTGGTTTACAACTGCTGTTAGCTGTGTGTGTGCAGCCTTTATTCTCACAGTTCTAGAATATCATTACACCAGATGGTAGTTATTGAAATGTAAAAGACTGCAAATGTTTGAATTGAAATCTTCACGCAATCAACTCTATTGAGAAGCAGGCTGATTTGCAGCTTTGTGTTTCTGATTGAGATATCCTATGGATTTCTACAAGTAAAAGTGAATGTACAGTTGACCTTAGAGGCTACATGCTTATTATCTACTCCATACTTAATGTGAGTAATGTTACTCACTTAAATAAATTGTAGAGTTGAACTAGAACAACTATAATACAAAAAAACAACTGACCCATTACAGCATTTTATAATCGATTGAGGCAAAAATCCAGAAATGATCCCCTGTGTAAAATTGAACAGATTTTTGGCTGTTCTCTGCTTGCAGCTGGAAAGTTGCATGCAGCTGAAAATACAGGAATTTGTTTCTACTTCAGTCTAACATTAGACAACTAGAAAATTGAGTTCGCATTGGTCGACACTTGAGACGTATTTTAAATGTAGAAAGTCCAATTATTTTGCAAACAAAATGTTCTTCACTCAGATCTGTCATTTCTAAAATTTTTAGTATAAATACTTATGAATAACAATATTGATAGCTAATAATTATTCATGAATGCAGACAATGTTCACTAATAAAATTGTATGATTCTGAAATACTCGAGTGAAATTGAAAGGGATGAAATTGTTTTCACAATGTAGGAATCACAGGCTTATTTTCAACTCATGTTGAGCTTATACTCTGCAAAAACTTCTCAAATAACCTGAATTATGCACTCATGTTATGAATATGATCTCATTCTGCATCAAGATTTCCTCTTGAGAAAGCAGATGATACACAGAGCTTGTTGGGAGGTACAAAACAGGATGTATAATATTTCTGGAGCACTAGATGAATAATTTTTTCATACATTAGCTCTTGCCCAATACATCCTCACACGTCATTAGAAGGACAGTATTGATTTGTATTTACTTTACCTTGATTCTTGATGTCCTCATATATTCATGATCATCATTAATATTTTTGATATACTTTGTCTGTTTTCAAATTGCTGTTATAGACATTAATATTTATTGCTAAACAAGTACTTTTTTATATTAGAACCTTCTATAAAGAGCTTAGTTCTCCAAAGTTGTAATTCACTTCACAAAAGGGCATTAACCCAAGTAACTGGAAGTAAGTTGGTTTCTTCTGAATTAAGGGCTTTCAAATATACTTTTTTAAAAGACACTGACAATATTGTGTCAGGGTTGTTTAAATCTCAAGGCTGTACTTCTGACAATGTAAAGATGATACTTGTATAACAGTGCCAGAAAATTAAATGCATCACACCGAATTTAAAAAAATCACAAATATGGTGAAATATTCCAACTATATAATGGAGGGCGTCAATATACTTTACTGTGATTATATTGGAAGTCAGTCCCTTGAGCTCAGATGGTATGTTTGCTCAAGAGCTGTGATATCTTACGCTATGACGAGTTGAAATCTCAGTTCAACCCAGGTGGCAGGGTAAAGCTGGTCTGATTCCATGATTTTATTTGTTGGGGTAGGTATTTGTTTAGCTGTTTTATCAGAAGACATTACACTATTACTTAAAATTCACAATAAAAACATTGATTTGCCAGCAATAAAAAATTAAATATAAGTGACAATCACTTGGAACGCCCTCATCCCTATCCCTCATGAACATCGAATTGGTAAAAAATGTCCTTGGACTTCAGGCGATATTACTAATGTCTGAACTCTAATTGCTAGTTGGCAACTACAGTACAACTATAGAAAGAACCATTTAGAGTAATGCCAATTACATTAAACAAACAGCAGCTCTCTATCATCAGCATAGGAAATCTTGTGGCAAGTATTTTTAAATGGTTATGGTTCATAGAGACTTTCTAATCCAGTTATGTCAAAAGTCATAAAGTACTCATGGAGGACAGATTTTTGCAATTAAATTTTAAAATTGATAAATGAATGAACTTGAAGTAAACATTTGCATGTCTGCAGTGAATTGACAAGCAGCCTTCCAGTCAAAGGAAATACTCACTGAATAAAAAGCTGAAACTCACATTTATTATTTGTATTTTGAAGAGTTAGACATCTACAGTGCCCAGTCATAAGTCTTCCTCATTAGTCATAATTATGGAACAATATTAAACTGAAAAAGATGCTGTCAAAGCAAATAGAGATTTGAATTATAAGGTAAGTAACTGCAGCAATGAATAAATAGCTTGGCAACATTGTCTGCTTGTTGTTTAATTTGTATACTGCACACAAGAAGTTGGCCTGTATCTCCCTTGGTGAACAAGTGATCTTGGTGTCAGTCTAACAGAGTAAGTATTTATATATAGTTCTGGAAAACGGAATTTCTTACATTTTGCAATGATTGAAATGTGATTCAAACTTAGGGTACATTATCTAATTTCAGCTAGATTCTAGTGCCATTGAACACATTTAAAAAGAAATATTATGTTGGTATTAGTCCATCTGTACTGTTCATGCTATCCTTGTACCATAATGCTTCTCTTCGCTGACATGCATTGGGTTCTATTCCATCAACTCATTGGGCAGAATATTCTCAGTCCCCTGAATATCATGGAGTTTGCAGAGAAAGTTAAGAAATTAGGATAAAATTGGTACTAATGAGATTCTTGGCATTGAGAGAGAAAATTCCATTCTCCAACTAAGTGTTTAACGCTGAGGCGAGAATATCGTTAATGAGCAGCAAGAACCTTGTTTGAATCAATTTGCAAGTATTATCATATCATTATTACTTAATTTCATCTTATTAATATGCAGTTTCCAATTCTCTTACTCACCGAATAGAAACTAGACAGTGACAATTAAAATCAGAGCAGGTATCTAAACACTCTAGCTCAATTCTTGCTCCTCCAAGCCCCAGTTTTGGACAGTGGCCACTAACATCTCAGGGCACACTCCGTGGGGGTGATTGTCATCATCCTGCCTCAACAAATGTTGGCATTGGACACGTCCCTGCCCCACCACATCCTTATGGCACCCTGTCAGACATACCTTCAAACCTTTTCTGCACTTCAATACTGAATTTTAGGCATCTTTCAATAGAATGCTGCTGCGAGGACACTTTATGCTCCAGCTGATGGATTCGCCCACGATACATCTCTGAACTCCTCACGGGCTCTCTTCACTATTACTCATTTGGTATTTATGTTAATCTTCGCAGCATCTCTGTCTCGCTTTGCCTTGTCTTTTTATGCTTTGATGCCTCAGTCTGAGCTGAAAGGCCCACAGTACTCCTGTCACCACAGACAAAAGCCAGGCAGCTTTTCATGATTGCCAGCAATGATCAATCAAAGGGATGGATATGTTGCTCTTTGACACTGTGCTACGTCTATCTCACACCTGTACCATGTAACAGAAGCAGATGGAGCAAATACATTGCATGTGCTTCAACTGAATCTTCATGTCTCAAAGTCTTCAGAATGTTGCCCTCATTCAACTCAAATCTTCAGCCAGGGGTATCTGGAATAATAGGTCAAGGGCAGCATTCAACATCTGTCCAGGGGCATGGACATGGTCAAAGCATGTCACAACAATCTGAGGAGTGAACTCCAGTAAATGCTGTAGGTTCAGTCTGGGACTCGGCTTAAGTTAGTCGGGGAGCTTCAAGCAGGTCAGTCACGGGTCCAGTCAGTCATGAATCAACAGTGTCTGTCCAAGTCAGTCAAGGGTATGACCACAGTCAGAGAGTAGGTTTTGTCTACTAAAGGTCAGTTTATCAGGAGCCACTGCTGTGGTAGGAAAGCTGGAAGAGCCTGGGTATTGGAAGCAGCATTTTGGGATGCAGAGGGGACCATGATTGTGACGGTTGTTAGATCTCTCAAAACATTTCAAGAAGGTAGCCCGGTCCCTAACTTTGCTAGTTGATTTAAGCAATTGTAGAATGAATATTCCTGGAGAGAATTAGCTGGTCAGCTGATTTAGTTTTAAACAAAACAGAATTTATTTGCAAAATTATGGAACGAAACACAAAGCACATAAAATATAATACCGGATAACTTACTCTATCCAAAAATCTGACAGGCTATCCCGACTTAATGATACTGTTCCAAAATACTTGCAATGATCCCCAGAAATGTCCCTTGGCACAAAAGGTAAAATCAAACAAAGGCGTACAGATTTTAAGGCAGAGGAGAGAGTTCAGCAGCCTTTTTTTACACATCCCCTGCTGTAACAAAGGCTAGCTACACAGCTAGCTAGCTACTCCCCTTTGATTATGCCGGTTTTTTTGTTAAGAAATGAACATGGTGCAAATAGCATTGGTGGAGTCCTTGAACTTTTGAGTTGGTTTGTCCAGTAATTCATACAAACTGGACCTATTCATTACCCCTTCCCCTGTTCAACATGCACTGTCCATCAACACTTGGCTGAAGCCGAGCCTTGGTGAGATGACTTACCTTGGTTTTGACAGACCCATTGTTGATTTTTCTTCCTCCCAAGCCTCCTTTAGTACTAATAGTGTCTACCGATCTCAGCAGTGCCACAAAACTATGGATTGATCTTCTTCCAGAGAGAGCACCAGACCTCTCACCTGGTAATAATCAAAGTTTGGATTAGTGGTGCTGGAAGAGCACAGCAGTTCAGGCAGCATCCGAGGAGCAGTAAAATCGACCTTTCGGGCAAAAGCCCTTCATCAGGAATACAGGCAGAGAGCTTGAAGGGTGGAGAGATAAGTGAGAGAAGGGTGGGGGTGGGGAGAGGCCTCTTGACTGAAAAATGAAAGCCAGAAGACCACCCTGAGTGTAAACTCCAGCCCAAGAGTAAGGCAACTTTCAGTTTGACAGAAAACTTCAACTGATTCATCGATGTTCTTCAGAAAATGGAACCTGCTGCCTCTACTAGTCTGTTTGCACGTGACTAGTTCATTGTTAAAGATTGATTCAATGCGCTGAATCTTCATGTTTTTAGGCCATGCATTGCCTTTGGAGAGTTTCATGGATGATTTGGTGGGTAAGCCTCTGCTGCTCATCTTATTCATTATGATCAGTGCAATATGATACCTCCTCTCATGCAACCATGTGCCATGACGGGTGGAATTGCCAGCTGCTGTGTGTGTATGAGTATATGATCGTGCATGGGTGCAAACTTCCCTTGAAGGCAAAGGTTCATTTTACCGATGTGTTTAACAGGAGAGTCCACACACATTCAGGGGTGGGTGATGACAAAATCTCAACTACCATCCAGGCTCCACTTCATTGCACAAAAATGTACACTCTGATCCACAGACCAAAAATATAATTAAGTCTAGGGTGTAGGTTTGCTCCTGAGCTGTAGGTTTGATATCCAGACGTTTCGTTACCTGGCTAGGTAACATCATCAGTGGCGACCTTCAAGTGAAGCAAAGCTGTTGTCTCCTGCTTTCTATTTATATCTTTCTTCTGGATGGGGTTCCTGGGGTTTGTGGTGATGTCATTTCCTGTTCGTTTTCTAAGGGGTTGATAGATGGCATCTAGGTCTATGTGTTTGTTTATGGCATTGTGGTTGGACCAAATACTTAACTACACCAGCAACCATCCCAACACACACAAATGAAGCTGTATCAGAATACTATTCCAACAAGCCACCACACACTGCAGCACAGACGAACTACAAAGAACAGAGGAGAACCACCTATACAACGTATTCAAGAAGAACGGATACTCAAAACAAAATACAGTGCGCAGATTCCTCAAGAACAAATCACGACAAGCAGACCAAACACAGCCAGAAACCCTAACCACCTTACCATACATCAAAGAAGTTTCAGAAATGACAGCCAAACTACTAAGACCCCTCGGAATCCTAGTAGCACACAAACCCACCAACACTCTCAAACAAAAACTAACAAACTTAAAAGACCCAGTACATCCCATGGACAAAACCAACGTCATCTACAAAATTCCATGCAAGGACTGCCACAAACACTACGTAGGACAAACAGGAAGAAAGTTAGCCATCAGGATACACGAACACCAGCTGGCCACAAAAAGACACGACCCTCTCTCCCTCGTAGCCCTACACACGGTTGAAAAAAGCCACCATTTCGACTGGGACAACACATCTATCTTGGGACAGGCTAAGCAAAGGCATGCCAGAGAATTCCTAGAGGCTGACACTCCAACCACAACACCATAAACAAACACATAGACCTAGATGCCATCTATCAACCCCTCAGAAAATGAACAGGAAATGACATCACCACAAACCCCAGGAACCCCATCCAGGAGAAAGATATAAATAGAAAGCAGGAGACAACCGCTTCGCTTCACTTGGAGGTCGCCACTGATGATGTTACCTAGCCAGGTAACGAAACATCTGGATATCAAACCTACAGCTCAGCGAGCAAACCTACACCCTAAATCTCAACCTGAGCTACAAACCTTGCATAATTAAGTCTGCTCCACCCTGAAGCTGTTGGCAGCTACTGTTCTTCCTTGCTGCACAGCTGAGGTTTGGTGGAGGATGATATGAAATCCAGTTTGTGCTTTTGAGAGTTCCTGGTTCTGCCTGCTAGTTAAGATTCGCTCCGCCATCCCCCACCGTATTCTACTTCTGTTTTGTGTTGCTGTTCCTATCAAGACCATCAGCGTTCAGGCTTGTCATATCCCTAGTCCATCCTCTTCACTAATGGATAATATCCTCTACTTTCTCGCCAAGTCGTTCACTGAGCTCATTGCCATGCTGTGAAGTCCTAGAGATCTTCAGCAATGAAGAAGATCCTCCAACTCATCACATCTGTGCTGGTCCTAATCCCATTTTTCAGTATTTGGTCATTCGCCTTGTATACCTTGTCATCACAAGTACACATCTAAAAATTTCTGAAATGTTATGAGGGTTTCTGCCTCCACTACCCTTCCAGGTAGTGAATTCCAGATTCCCACCACCGTCTGGATGAAAAAGCTTTTCCTTGCACCTCATCTCCAACCCTTTTGCGTCTTGCCTTAACTCTATGCCCCTTATTCATTGATCCTTCCATGAAGGGAGATGTTTCTTCCTGTAGACCTGATTTATGTTCAACATAATTTTAGATATCTCAATTGTGACCCCTCTCTGCCCAAGGAGAACAACTCCAGTCTACCCACTCTCTTTTTATAACTGAAATTCTGCAGCCTAGGCAGCATCCTGGTAAATCTGCTCTGTATCCTCCAACCACAAACCTTCTATTGTAACCAGAGTGGTGATGATTTGATAAACCCCATCCATTTTAAGATGTGTCAGATTCCACCACAATTTCAAGTTGCAAATAAATCCACCCCACTCTGCAGACAAAAACAAATCTTACTCTGCTCACTATGAACTTGTTGGCAATCATTTTTTCTTTATTGTACAATTGAAGTTTGTTCAAAGGTGGAGTGTTCCCCTGATCATAAATACCCAAACATCCAGTACTACCATAGCCCACTCTACAAATTGACTTGTGAGGGCACACACAGACTGATTTCTCCATAGCTCCCTTACTGATCTATCTGTGATCCCTGGACTGATTGGATTTGACCTGCAAGAGTCAGGTCCTTGAACCTGGATGCACCAAGTGCCTAATTGCCTATGGTATACCTCCTGGACTGCAATTGAATGAGGCACTTTATTGGGTGTTGTGGCAATCCATGACGAACCATTGTCCCCTTACAGTCCACTAAAGTCTTTAACTTTCATACATGGCCAAATATGACCATTTGTTTGAAGCACATTCCGTGTATTTGCCAGGTAAGTTCCTCATGTGACATTGAGGTAGCATGGTGTCATATAGAAACAAGTCCACCCCCTTGACTATTGAGTACTAACCACCATGACAAATGCCTAGCTTTCTGGTTGCACTAAAAAGTCAAGCAAGACTGAAGTATTGTGAGCCTGTAAATTCTAGTGATGTGCTAAATGGCAAGGTAAGCCAGAGATGTCATGAGCATTCAAAAGTACAGAGTATGTGATTACTACAAAATCAAGCTAAAAGCTAAGGAATACAGTCCTTGCAGGCGCAAGAGAAGCTTATGAGTCCCTACGTGCAGAGTGACCTGACGGGAGCATTGCAATGTAAGGGGTCTGTGAGCTCCAGTGTACAATGATGAATAAATGGTGCATCATATGTTGGTCTGAGATTGACTATGTAGTGAGATGTTGGTGATTGGAAGTTAAGGTAGAGAGGCAAACAGCAAAGTGCTTCTGCTAGGTAACTGCTCTGACTTTCACAACAGGAATTGGTGCCATCTAGTTTTTCAGCAATGCATGGGAGAATCATGAACTATATGTGCACGCAAGATGAGATTAGCTAATAATGAGATGCAAATCATAGAAATAAGGTAGTCACTGCTTATTAGCAAGATTCAAAACTTGGCATTGACACTGGATGGCACATAGGGCAGCAGAGTGGCGAGCATTGCAGCCTCACGGTGGCAGGGATCCGGGTTCGATTCTACCCTCGGGCAGCTATATAGAGTTTGCACATTCTCCCCGTGTCTGTGTGGGTTTCTTCTGGATGCTCTGTTTTCCTCCCACAGTCCAAACCTGTGCAGGTTAGATAGATTGGCCATGCTAAATTGCCCATAGTGTCCAGGAATGTGAGGTTACAGGGATAGGGTTGGGTGTGGACTCGATGGGCCAAATAGCCTCCTTCCACTCTGTCGGGAATCTGTGATCTATGATACCTGAAGGGGAAAATTGGAATTTGTCTTCTTGGCATCAAGACTCAAAGTTTTTCACTCTTGCTGCACTTTCCAAACTTCTTTGCCCTTGCCCATGCCACTGGGAAAATTTCTACCCAGCATCTGTTTAAATAGCTTAGCAAGTGATTGATTTACACAGAATAAATCATTGTGAAGAAGTAATCATTTTTCAGGATCAGACAACAAATGCATTTCATAATGTTGCATCTGCGAACAATAACATACAGCTGAGGATAGAATAGAGGGAACCAGTTTGGAAGCAGTCTGAAGAGTAATGAAGGAGCATTTCGATATAAGTGGCAAAAGAATGAATGCCGTTTTGCCAGTGACCAGATTCTTGCAGCAGCTGAGGGAGATATTTGCTTGTTTTCAGATATTCTGAGTTAACTGTACTCATGTGCAGTTGCTTAAAATAGTTATGTTGTCTTATAATGTACATTAGCCATACTTCACTCACGATTTGAAGGATGATCACAAAAGATGAATGCTGCAGTCATCTTTTTCCACTGCAGATGCATAGCCATTTTTGATTGCTACACTCTGTAATTGGCTTTATCATCGTGTTATGCCCTGAACCATGAAAAATAACAAAATTGAACATGAAGCATTCCCAATGCTTTCTCGCAAACCTTCATATGGGATATGTGGTAGGTTAGAGAAAGTGAGGACTGCAGATGCTGGAGATCAGAGCTGAAAATGTGTTGCTGGAAAAGCGCAGCAGGTCAGGCAGCATCCAGGGAACAGGAGAATCGATGTTTCGGGCATAAGCCCTTCTTCAGGAATGACATTCCTGAAGAAGGGCTTATGCCCGAAACGTCGATTCTCCTGTTCCCTGGATGCTGTCTGACCTGCTGCGCTTTTCCAGCAACACATTTTCAGCATATGTGGTAGGTTACTCCACTATCATTGGTTGAGTTAGATTTCTTTCTTCATCACTTCTTTATTTATTAATCCATACTGACCCAGTGTCCTTTAATAGTCTGAATTACTTTTCCTAAAAGTTAACCCATGAGCAAATTAAGCTGACCGACCTTTAAATGCCAAGTTTATTCCTGTCTTTTTGTCGCAAAGGTACAACATTTACAATCTTGCTGTCCTTTATTTAAGGACAGTAGAGAGCTCGCAGACAGAGGAGGATGCCCAAATTAATCTGGCGGCACGATGGGTCAGTGCTTAGCACTGCTGCCTCACAGTCCCAGGGACCTGGGCTCAGTTCCACTCTCGGGCGACTGTCTGTGTAGAGTTTGCACATCTGGGTGCTTCATTTTCTTCCCACGGTCCACAGGTGTGCAAGTTGGTGGATTGGCCATGCTAAATTGCCCATAGTGTCCAGGGATGTGCTGGTTAGGCCGATTAGCTATCCTAAATGTAGGATTACAGGGATAGGCTAGGAGGGTGGGTCTGGGTGGGGTGCTCTTTGGAGGGTTGGTTTGGACCCGATGGGCCAAATGACCTGCTTCCACATTGGAGGGAATCTATGATCCTTATCCCTATAGCTGCTCTTTGGCAATGTTCAAGAACAGTTCAGTTGCCTAATATCCACAGATGGCATGGAGGATGCAGCTTTAATGAGGCGTGAATGGCTGTAATTGTGAAACACAAGGACAACAGGAAATGAAAAGTGAGATACTTGGGCCAGCAAACAGATACTGAACACACCTCACTTGAGAGAAGAGAAACAACATGATTGCATGCAGTTCTTTGAGCTCTTGCATTACGCTACGTGTTGAGATGAGCAGTACAGGGCAATCATTTCCTGCCTCTGCCACCTGAAGATTCACCTTTTAAGGAGCAGATATTGACAAATTTGTCCATGCTTCCCTTATCTTTTGAAATCCAGTATGGATGGAAAATCAAGTTCTGTACTCAAACATTTTCTGAGAATGTGCTCTTCAGTAAGTGAGACTCCAAACCAGGATTGCAGTGTGAGATAACATGTGCACTATAGCAATCTAATTAAAAGAAGGTAATCCAAGAATACAGAATTGATTGGCAGATAAAGAGCAACTGATCTGCCAAGCCTGCCTGAACAACATGGTGGCCAAAGTATCCTAAACCCCATTCCCCATGTTTAAACACACCTTCCCATATATATTTAAGCACACATAAACATTTTAAGCATATATTCTGAGTGTACAACACAGCTGTGTGTACATCATAAGAACTTTATTGAAATGAAGTTTAAAAAAAATCTACCAACAGTATGTGTCCCTCATGGTAGATATAATGTGACTACAGCAGACTAGAACATTCACAGATGATTGCATTTCTATCCAAGCAGCATAGCTACGCTATATAAACTGAACTGTCCTGACACATGAGGAATATTCAAAGTTATATCCTGATAATTTCTAAATCAGAGGGATGAAATTGATTTAAAAGTGCTTATTTCAAACCTATTTCCTTGAAAACAGTAAATTGAAATATTGTAAACATAAATAGTCTGTTATTCATCAACTGTGTACAAGATGCATCACATTGGAAATATTTTTCGATCACCAGCTGAAACCAATGCCGTGTGCAGTGTTCATATGTATTGCTTTTTTAAAACAAAACCTGGAATATTGTGACGAGATTATTAAACAGAGAACTTCAGTCTCATTAGTGGAGAATTTAAATCAAGTTACTTTGTACAATCTCATCCGTTTCTTTGTATTTTGCTTATAATACAACAGAGGACATCATAGTGATTATTGTCTTGAAGGAGCTATTGAATATCCTGGGAATCTGAAACTCCATTGGTGGAGATGCAGAGATTACTTTGAACCACTTGTATGAATTAATTCAGCTCTCTCAGTCTTTGATCTTTCAACTTCATTACCTCCTGTAATCTCATCACCAATTGTTATTCAAACAACCATTCACAAGATTAACTGAAGTAGACAACAGAGGGATGTTGCTGTCATTCATAATTTCTTGCTAATAACTGTGTATTTTAAATTTATGCTTCGAACTTAAAATGTTCCTTCTGTTTAGATTGCCTTGATATGTACCCTCCTGTCATTTTGGAAAATATAATACTTACACTGCCTCCTTTTGGTGATATTTTATCTTTTTAAGCTGGCTGCATAATATACCATCTGATTTCATTGTTATAACATGCACAATATTTGTTTTGATGTTCCTCCATCAATATGTAACACTTGTTTGCATTGTATGTAACACAACCATATAGAGGATCTTGTTGGCTGTGGACTTTCATACAACTGCCTGCAACAGTTTAGTGGGGGTGGAATTTATGTAGGGTAAAGTGATGTCATTCTTTCCTCCCAAGAGTTTCATGCTGTGTTTTAGCCAGTAATCAGGCTGGTAACAACCTAAACTCATTCAACTAACACAACTGAATTGATGTAGCAGACTGTCTTTGGCTTCAAGCTTCCCATCCATCTGGTGAGGAGTGAAGAGTTTGGCACTTTTGGCTGCAGGCCCTGACTTACCCCTACGTTTACAATGTCTTTCTTAGTGTAAATAATCGAAAGCAAAATCAAACAACTAGAATCTTATACAATTCCTTACTTTAAATATACAGTAACTGAAGCAGAAAGTCTACAAACTTCTGGTTTCTTTTGTGTTTATTGTTAAATCTGCTGGAATTTCCAAATCATTTGATATTTTAAATCTAATACATAAGCATTAACAATATTCATTCAAATTGGAACTAGGTTTGAGCAAATGTTTTTGATAACCTTTCTTCTTCAGTATTCTCTTCCGTTCAGTCCTGATGCAATACTATCTAATTTAAAGTTTTTTTGGGGGGGGATATGAAAAATTGGAGGGAAATGAGTCTATTGGTTGAACTGAAACCAGTTTTGTTAGCTTTCCCACATACACCACACTGGATCATCTTCTTTGCTTCCTTGTGTACGTCTGGCGCCCATTAGACAGAAATGAATGATATTTGGCTAATCTTGACCAATTTCAGAACTGTGTAGAAAAGCAAGGTTGTAATAAATGTAATTGATTTGTTTTCGTTCTTTTGATTAAAAGATCCAGAGACACAGAGAAAACGAACTGTTCAAAATATTGTAGATCTTCGACAGAATCTGGAAGACACCATGTCGAGTTTGAGGGGATCCCAGATAACCCATAGGTATGTCTTTATATCTATGAGCAAATGTCTTACTTATAATGTGAACAAAAGAGAATTGCATGTTGTATGTATATCCATGTAAGGTTATATTTATTTTTGACATCCTTTCTAAGGTTAATAAAGCTTGCAAATTAGTACTGCATTGCCTCATGGTCTGGCAAAGTATTTTCCAAAGCATGCTTGACCTAAAACATGTTATCTTTCGATATTTCAATCACATTTTATTTCCTCAAGTGTTACATGGACATTCACATAATAATGGTGAAATGTTCAATGAGTTTGTCAGTAACTTCACTTAGAAAATAGTGAGGCAACTGATTTTTGTTCTTCAGAATGTGCACGTGCCTATTTATTTTTTCTCTCTTTGAGGAGGACAATACTTCAATATTGCTAAATTTACTTGTAGTTACCTTCATATCATTTGTGTCTATGAATGTGATCATAGATCACATCTTTTCCTGAGCCCAACCAAGACTGAGATAATCAAAATTCCTCAATCCTCAACCAAGGCAAGGATGGCCACAGACTCTCCCCTTTTTATTGGATTACTAGGTTCACCAGCTAGAAAAGAGGGATTAACTCCAAGGAATCGGAAAAGAGGTAAGATGTTAACTAATGCATTATAACACAGTGGCATAAGAGCTGCCTTTCCACACATTACAACATGGCTTGTTCTGCTACATCTTACAATATAATCTCATGGCAACACTGCTACATCTTGCCTTCTTGACTTACCAGACTACCTACCAAATGTAAAGAGGATGAGAACAAGTATGGAATTTCTCGTCACTAGTTTCAAGAAAAGACCGTTGACTGAAATACCTCATGAGTGTGTTTACAATCTGACCCATGACTAGCTAATTCCTTTGTCACTGGCTAATGATACCACTGGTTTTGCTCTTTCTAACAACCACTCTGGTGCAAGATGCTGGTTTCTCTCAGCCAGGCAGCTGTGAATAATTTTGAGTTGATGTCAGTGTTCCCACTCTAAACACCTCTCACCACAGATTAAAATATTGAAACTGATATTTTGGAAGCAATGCCTATTTGCATCTTTAGCAATTCCATCTGAATATTCAAAGAAGGTTTGTAGAGAACAAAATTGACAGTAGCTTGAGTCAGTACAGCAATAAAGTCTATTGACTCAGTTACATTGGAAACCTGCTTAATTTGTTGTTTTTGATGTATGGACATTACCTACTTGTATAGCAAATTATTTGATTATTTTTTTCAAAAGGATCTAAACTTGTCTTATACTTAGGCAAGTATTGTAACTGACTTTAAAATTTTAATCTTCCAATCAGGAAGACAAAATGTAGTTATATTAAATCATGTGATTTGAGACACAAGTGTATTACACAGAAAAATTTCAGTAGTAGTTCAACTGATCAGCCAACACTTCTCCAACAGAAGCTTTAAGCAACTTTAGCATGCCACAAGTATAATAATTTTAAAGGAACAGCATTAAATTTGTTGCCTGTTGGAAATTATTTTGTTTTCCGGATTCAGTGACCAACATCAGTGGCTAGGATGCCCCATTCCACCTCATGCATGATGACATTTTCACTATTTAATCCAATTTGTGACAAAATCATTGCACGTGGAATGCAGTAAATATCTATTCTATATTTTGTGAATTGCTTTAAAGTAACTTTATTCTTTAAATGACTGTTGCCTGCATTCAGAAGAAATGTACGTTGAACATCATAAACATTAAATCATCATTTGCAGACTGAATGATTTTGGTGTCCTTTTACTGTCATAAACTGTCAGCTACCATAGGCTTCATATAACGTTACATGCACTAACATTTTGCAGAAGCAACAAAAATTTAGCTTGTAAACCTTTTTCTTTGTTATTGTCTGTTAATCTGCATGCAGAATGTTTTTAGACAGAAATGGGTTGTGTTAATGTTGTAATAAACGGATTTGCATGTGAGGGATGTCTGCTGCTGTCTTGCATTAATTTGGTCTAAGCGAGGATAATTGGTGTCTGATTTTTGGTCATGGGAACTGGCGTTGTGTGAGGCTTATGAATAAGCTGTCAGTGCTCCAATATGACTACATCTGTGCCATTCCCCTCCAAATTTGAAGTGATCTTTAACAAACTAGTACGTATTTAAATCTAAGTAAAGCATTTTTTGTGGTTTTGCAAGATGGGTGCAAGTCGGTCTTAGAATCCTTGAGCTAGATACACTCCTGGGTAAGGAAGGGAATATGGCTTTGGTTCATATTTACTCAACACCCATTGTCATAACTCATATATAAAGAATTGTATGGACAAGTAAATACTAAATCTCTTCATAGTTGGGTGAGGCGTAGCCTAGTTGTTTTATCACTGGACTATTTCTGGGGACTCAGATTCAAATTCTACAATGACAGATGGTGAAATTTGAATTCAGTGAAAAAAATCTGGAATTAAATGATTAATGATGACCATGAAATGATTGCCCATTTTGGGAGGAACCCATATGGTTCACTCATGTCCTTTAGGGAAGGACATTGCCGTTATTATGTGGTCCAGGCAGACATGTGACTGCAAACCCCCAGCAAAATGGTTGACTCTTAACTGCCCTAGGATTGAATAATAAGATGTTAACCTGGCCAGTGATACCCACATAAAAAAGAATGAAGAGAGGGGAAACAATTGGCTACAAAGAGGTAAACACAAACAATACAAAACAAAACAAATCCTCCTGTTCTTTCATGTATTCATTTATTCAGATTTTGTCGATGTATTTGACTTGGATAATATTGAATATTTAGATTTACCAAATCTCCACAAAATTAAAATTTAGTTTGCTTCAGTAATTGGTTGTAAGCACACTTTTATTTGCTAAATATAATGGCTTATAATTTAGTCAGAAAATCAAATCAGATAACTCAAAAAAAAGGGGTGAGAAATAAGAAACAGTGGGCAACATGGTGGCTCAGTGGTTAGCACTACTGCCTCACAGCGCCAGAGACCTGGGTTCAATTCCCGCCTCAGGCAACTGTCTGTGTGGAGTTTGCACATTCTCCCCGTGTCTGCGTGGGTTTCCTCCGGGTGCTCCGGTTTCCTCCCACTGTCCAAAAATGTGCAGGTGAGGTGAATTGGTCATGCTAAATTACTCGTAGTGTTAGATGAAGGGGGAAATGTAGGGGTATGGGTCTGGGTGGGTTGCTCTTCAGAGGGTCGGTATGGACTTGTTGGGCCAAAGGGCCTGTTTCCACACTGTAAGTAATCTAATCTAATCCTGAAATCGGAATCATTTGTGCTAGTTTTTGTCTATTACAAATAAGCATGGAGCTGCCGAATGAATGGCACTGTACATTATGTTAGGAAGGGCATTCATATTGTCAAACAGTGTGCAGCAGTGCTTTGCTTTGATACCAGAGTTCTATTTGAGAAGGAGGAGAAAGTGAGGACTGCAGATACTGGAGATCAGAGCTGAAAATGTGGTGCTGGAAAAGCGCAGCAGGTCAGGCAGCATCCAAGGAACAGGAGAATCGACGTTTCGGGCATAAGCCTTCATTCCTGAAGGAGGGATTATGCCCAAAACGTCGATTCTCCTGTTCCTTGGATGCTGCCTGACCTGCTGCGCTTTTCCAGCAACACATTTTCAGTTCTATTTGAGAAGCAAATGCTCACACAGCTGAATATGTGTTCAACTGCAAGAACGTCCACCCCAACCTCAGCTTTGTTTAAAGCGATCATCAACTGCTTTTAGGTTTGTTTAATTTATTTCTGGCCATTGTATCAACTGAACTAGCGTTTGGTGATTTTTCTTGATTAAAACATGGAAATATTGACCACTGTAGAAAATGGAGTTGGTGTGACAGGTGCTGGAATATGCATTGCCTTCAAGGATTCAAAAAGAAAATCTCCCTAGCCATGTATAAATTAATAGGAATCCCCTTGAAATTGAGTATGCTGAGGAAAATGAATAGAATGTGTTCACAGTAAGATTCGGTAGAAAGAAGCAAGGAAGAGAGAAGAGCTGTCTCTGCCACCATTTTGCTCAATGGAGCTTACAAAATCCTTGTGTTCAATGCAAGCTACCTCCATCCCATTTCTCTTGGCAGAAGTGGAAAGAGCATACAGCTTTGCTGAGATTTCTCTCTCTGTTCAGGATGCCATTGATTCCATGCAGGTCACTTTACAGTCGTTGCATGTATCTGCAGAGTGACTAAGCAAAAGATTTCAACAATGTGGGAAAATGAACAGTTGTCCACTTTGGTGGAAATAATGGAAAAGAATAATAATATTTAAATAGAGGGAGTCTGCAGTATGCTGCAGTAAGGGGTGTCTTTGCACGTGAAAAATAAAAGTTAGTATGCTATAGTAAAGGTGATTACAAAGACAAGTGAAATGTTAACATTTATTGCAAGGGGAATAAAGTATAAAAACAAGGAAGTCTTGTTGTAGTCATATGGGCTTTGGTGAGACCACCTTTGAAGTATTGTGAATAGTTTTGGTCTCCTTAAATGAGCCAGAATATATTTGCATTGGAAGCAGTTCAGAGAAGATTCACAAAGCAGATTTCTGATGAAGATATTGTAGAAGGAGACAGCAATTACAATTTTGTCAGCATCCACCAGTAGCTACCACGTCACCTTCAGAGGGAGAAGAAGCAAGTGATGATCAGCTGAGGAGATGGAGGAGAATGATGAGACCTCCAGTCTACTCACCTCACTGTCATTTTCTTTCACTCTTTTAAACCATGCTCTAGCTAAGGATGTCGCAGTCCAACATCACTGAACTGTGTTGTTTGCTGGATCAGGGTATATGCTGAGAAGGGTGGCAAGCCCATCCTGTGGCTCTTCCAGCTATCGGAATTTTATGCCCTTGGCTCATTTCAAGGAACATGAGACCTGTAGGGTACTGCAATTGTCCCCACATTGTTTTACATTCATCCAATGACAAACCTGCAAAGTTCACCAACAGAAACGGCTTCATTTCCAATGGTTAACTTACATGTGACCCATGATTTTGGCAATCTGTGCCAAATATCCAGGGAGGGGCCATGAATCTTACACAATTGAAAATTCCGGTTCCTGCCTTGTGCCCTGGACCATTCAGTGAAGGTAGCTGGGAGGCAAAGGCTACCCCCTCCTATATGTCAATGACACTTGAAGAAACCTCATGATATATCAAAGCAGTGAAGTAATTTCTGAAGAATTGTTGTGGTTGTAACATAGAATGCACAGCAACTAATTTAGACATCGTAAGCTCACACGAGCAGCAAACTGATAATATCCAGATTTAGGAGAGTTCACTGCGGAGAGTTCACTGGGGACTAAATATTTTCCCCGCTCACCAGAGAAAGCTTCCTGGTGTTCCCTGGAATAGGGATCTGCTACATTCACCTGAGAGGGTGATAAGATCTCAAATTGATGCCTCATCTGAAAGATGATCAGCTGAAGATACATTACCACATCAGAGCGTAGGAGATCTGTTCTTGTCTCTGGAGGGAGCTTTGAATCGTAACCTTCTTACTTAAATACAAAGTTCCTATCACAGAGTCACACTGACTGTACAAATGGTATGAGAAAACCCCAGATTAAAGCGACATGAAGATGCAACAATGTCCATATTAACATGAGAGCATTTGTAGAATGACTCATAGGGTTCCTTACTGTAAGAACCCACTGCCTGGAGCAATGTAGCATGCTGTGCACTTTTACAACTGAAGCTGACAAAGCTGGCATGACTTGGATGCACATGATCTGGAGAAGTTACAGCAATTTACATCTGAAGATAAAGGTCATGTCATTGACCAGGAGGGACATCAAAGAGAGCATGACAGAGTGATGCATCACTGAGCATAAGAAGCCAGAGATAACATCATTGAAACCCACTCATGATGAATGAGCTGGTTTTCACTTCAGTTGGATTTTTCTGTTGAAAATTTGGTTGTTAATCTTGGAAGCAATCCTGGTTAAGTGCAAAGAATATGCAAATCTTGTTATTGTTGCATCCTTAGCCTTTGCTGTTGCTTAGTAAATATCTAGTTATTATTCTGATTGATCACTTGATATGTTCAGCAGATTCCACTTTCAAGTTTATACACATTATATTTCCTACTGACTATTAGGGAAAACGCAGCAGTCAGTGAGAAGGGAAATTAACACCATATGATGCTAAGGTTAGGTAACTATTAAGGCTTAATCAGCATATCATGTCAGAGTCTTGTGCAGTAAAGCCTCTACAGATAGCCCGGAGGGATCTTCTTTTGATCCTTTCATCATTGCTAATCCTTCTGTGCTTAGAGTTTACGTTGACTGAAGAATTGCCATTGAATGTTTGAACACTTGCTGGGCCAAAGTTAAACAGTGTGTATCAGGGCCTTCTGCAGGTTTCCCAGCAGACCAGTCAAGAGGGAGTGGACATGTGAGCTGCCTGTCGATTATCTTCCAGCCTTGAATAGTTTCCTTGAAAAGTCAGACATAATAGAAACTTCACCAGTGGCTGTGTGGAAATCTGTAATAAAAATCTTGTCAAATTTCCTAATCACATACAATTGCTGTAAAACTCCATCTGGTTCAGTAGTGTTCTATAGGGTGTGTCCAATGACGGATGGACAATAAATAACAGTGAAGTAATTTCTGAAGTTGCTGGAAATATGAAATAAAAAGAGAAAATTCTGGTGATGCTTGGCAGGTTTGGCAGCATGTGTGAAGAGAGAAGCAGAGTTAACCTTCCAAGACCAATCTGACTGCTGTTCAGAACTGGGCAATAAATGTTGTCCTACCGAACAATTACTGCACCCCATGAACAAATAAAAAAGAAAAAAAATGCTCATTCCATATTCCCACTGACAAAATGGGTGTAAATATAGAAGATGTGTGCAGGCCAGGTCTTAACACAATCCCTGCACACTGCATTGTATTGTCTACAAAGTGCAATGACTTGGCTGTGGTCATCAATGTGGCAGTTCAAGGATCCCTAACGTCTGATGCTATTACTGTTAAGGAGCCAGTTGTTTGTAGAAGATAAGAAGTGCTTGGCCATTGCAACTTCTTTCATTTTTCGGATGTCTAAACAAACTTTTCATCTCTCACCTGTGTTGTACTTAATCAGATTCAACAGCTAAATTGCATTAGAGTATTTATTTTAAGAGTGCAAATGAGGGTATAGTTACACAAGTAAGGTTGACTAAGTAAGATCTGTGAAACCCATGTGGCCTCAGTGAGTTCTCTTTTCATATTCTTCACCCCATTATGTCAAGCGCAGTTCCTGAGGCAGCATTTGGAATGGAGAGACCCTCCTCTGTAGATGGCCCTGTTGGCCTGGAAGACTTGATTACTGAATCCTTGACTTGTTAGGCTTCAAGTGTCCTGTCCAGATGCATGGTCACGCTCCTTGGCTGAATATTCTGCAGGCTTTGGGACTCCACATGGAGGTAGAGGGAGGGCAAAGCCTCAGAATAAAAGGACAACCCTTTTTAACTGAGATGAGGAGGAATTTCATCCAGAATGAATCTGTAGAGCTCATTGTCACAAAGGCCAAGTCACTGAGTGTAATTAAAACAGGGATAGTTAAGTCCTTGATCGGTAAGAGGATCAAAGTGTTGGGGAGAAGGGGTAACAGGAGTGAGTCGGGATCCCTTGTCCCTTTCTCATTTTGCCATTAATGCTGAATACCTTCAGTAAGAGTGATGGAGTGTAAGTCTATATGCATATCTGGCACACACAGCGTGTAGACCTGGGTTTACAATGCGGTCCGTAACCTATTCATGGGGCTGCATGCATGCAGGAGCCAGCATAGTATCAGTAACATTAGTGCACTCCCTATCCTTGATCCAGCTTCCGTAGTACCCTTGACAAACCTCTGCTGTTTCTCTGCTTCTCTGTACATTTTGACAAAACCATTATTGGCCAGGACTATGGGATTATCTTCAGCCTGGGGCTAACCAGGTTTCTGATCCCTGGCAGTCCTTTGAGTGCCAGAGTCCTAGGGCATTTCTTCATCAGCCAGCTATGGTGACAAGTCATTGATATTCTTACTAGATTCTGCTCCCAAGGTAGAGAGTGCACCACAGCGAAAGTATCCAAGATGGTGAAGCGTACAGGTGAAATCCTTCCCAATGCATTCTCTGAAGATTGAGTGGCTTCCTCCTCAGAATGGAGATTGTGCTGAAGCTTCTTCTTGGTACTTGGTACTTTTTCACTGGTGCCTGAACAGGGGAAATGAAGCAATTATTTGTATAAAAAGGGTAAATGTGCAAGTTAAAAATGACTAAGCATTGCATTAATGGGACATGGTATAAAGGACCTTGCTGAGTTGGGTGGTCATTATTGTCTTTCCATCCCTATGTGAACTGTCCTGCTCTTGTTTGGTCACCTCCAGTATTTTCTCCCTGAGTGGAGTGAGGCGCTGAATGTTACAATACTTCACCTTTTACCTACTCCCTTCTTACCGACCAAGGGTCCAAACACACCTTCCAGATGAAACAGTGGTTTACCTATATTTCTTTAAATCTAGTCAGGTATTCACTGCTCACAATATGATCTCCTGTACATGGCGAGACCACTTGATGGAACACCTCCACTCTGTCTATAATGACTGGATCTTCAGTTGTTTTCCTTTATTATGCATGACTTTGCTCTTAGACTTGCACATTTCTGTCTGAGGCCTGCTGCAATGAAGCCCAATCTAAGGTGAAGGAATGGCAGTATGTTTTCCATTTTGGCACTTTCCAGCCTTCAGGGTACAACTTTGAGTTCAGCAATTTCAGCTCATGAACACATTCCTCAAATCTGATGTAGTTGCATCTCTCCCACAAATATCTTGATTGCATGGGTTCACACTCAGTCAAGTTGATCTGTTTTCTACATATCACACCTACCAGTAACATTTATTTTGCACCTATATTTCTCCTCTTTTACCATTAGCACACCCATTATCCTCTGTTCTGGATACCTCACCAACTTTACTGCATTCCTTCTGCTCCTCATTTATCAATAGCATTAAGGCAACACTTTCTAGCCCCCTTTGGGTCCAGAGAAGAGTCATATTGAACTTGCAACTTTAATTCTGTTCTTCTCTCCACATGTACTGCTGGACCTGTTGAGTTTCTCTCGCAGTTTCTGTTATATTAAAGAAAATATGAACTTTAGAAGAGTAAAACTTGACTTTATTGAAACATTCTAAGATCTTGAAAGGGTCTTGACAGGGTAGATGTGGAGAGGGTGTTTTCTGTTATGGGAGGATCAAATACTAGTTCCCAGGCCTATCGATCCTCAATTGCTTCATCGATGATCTCTCCATTGTAAGGTCAGAAACTGGGACATTTGCTGATGATTACACAATGTTCAACATCATTCACAACACACCAAATTCTGAAGCAGTCCAGGTTAAAATGCAGCATAGACCTGGACTATATCCAGGCTTGGGCTGAAAAGTGGCAAATAATATTTGTGCCACATAATTGCCAGGCAATGACCATCTCCAATAAGAGTCAACCTAACCATTGCCCCTTCACATTTAATGGCATTATCATCACTGAATTCCCCCAGTATCAACATCCAGGGGGTTACTATTGATCAGAAACTCAACTGGACTCACTAATAAATACAGTAACTACAAGACGATGTCTGAGGATAGGAATACTGTGGTGAGTAACTCACCACCTAACTCTCCAAAGCCTCTCCATCATCTACACGGCATATATCAGAAGGGTAATGGCATACTCTCCACTTGCCTGGATGAGTACAAAAGCACTCAAGAAGTTTGACATCATCCAAGACAAAGCAGCCAGTTGGTTGGCAGCACATCCACAAAATTCCACTCACTCCGATGTCAACAGTCAGTAGCAGCAGTGTATACTTTCTACATCATGCACTGCAGAAATTCACCCGAGATCCTGAGACAGTACCTTCCAAACCTATGATCACTTACAACTCAAAGGATCAGGACAGCAGATATATGGAACACCACAACCTTCAAGTTCCCCTCCAAATCAATCAACATCCTGACTTCGAAATATACTGCATCTCCTTCAGTGTCATTCAGTCAAAATCCTGGAATTCATTCCGCAGTGGCATTGTGTGTCAACCTACAGCAGGTGGACTGCAGTCATTCAAGAAGGTCGCTCACCACTACCTTCTGAAGGACAACCAGGGACTGGCAGTAAGTGCTGACTTAGCCATCAGTTCCATAAGTGAATTTTTTTTAAAAATTGGAGGCAGTATTTTAAACTCAGTGCATTGCCCATTTAAAACCGAGATGAGGCAGTTACTTTTTCCTGAGGTTCATGGGTGTGTAACTCTTTCTGAAAATGAGATGGAAGCAGAGTCTTTGAGTAGTTTTAAGGTGGGGCTGGATAGATTCTTGTTAAGCAAGCGGGTGAAAGGTCATTAGGGATTTGAGAATGTGAATTTGAGGCTGCAGTCTACTTAACTGTGGTCTTATTGGATAGCAAAAAGGCCAATTGGCCTACCCTGCTGTTTGTTTTATATTTGTACTAGAACAAGCAAGAGAAATAAAACATAACAGTAGAAGCACAAGGACAGGGTTGGGTGTTTAACCTAAGTATGTGTTCTTTATACACAGACATGGAACAAATTAAATGAAGTGAAGGAACTAATTGAATGATTTGAAGATGAAAATTCATCTTGGCAGATTTGACACAGTGATAATTACTGAATCATGGCTTCAAGATGGTCAGAACTTGGAACGAACTAAACCAACTTTTAGGGTTGACTGAAAACATATGGAAAGAGCTAGGGTGGAAGAAATCGCCAGTGAATAAGAATGAAATCATTTCAAAATAGGGGAGGATGTAACTGAAATTAAGCAAGCATTGGAAACTTTTTGGTTAGTTGAGAAGGCCGTAATAGAATCCTCACCTGACTAGTAATCCAAAGCACAAGGCTAATACTTGGAGCACGTGGGTTTGAAATGAAATCTCAACATTTCAACTCACTTTAATTCCAGATTTCTTTTTTATTAAGTAAAATGGTGACAATTTGATTGTCATAAAACCCCAGCAAGTTCACTCATATCCTTGGGGAAGGAAATCTGCCATCTTTACCTGTTCTGCCAACATATGACTCCAGACCCACAACGATATGATTGATTATTAACTGCCCTACCAAGCCACTCTGTTGTACCAGAAAAACTGCTACTAAATTTATTGGAAGGAGTGAAACTGGATGGACCACTAGCATTAATCTAGGCACTGGAAATGACAACAGCAAACCAAGCCCTTTCAATTCTTAAAAGTCCTCCTAACTAATTGGTGGTTGTGCCAAGGGTGGGAGAGCTGTATCGCAGAATATTCAAGCAACAATCAGTTGTGCTCATAGAATTGTACCTTAAAGGCATTGTCCCAGACACCACTATCACCATCCCAAGTATATCCTGTCACATTGTTCAGGCAGAGATGGTAATGCAGTTGTTTGCACTTGGGAAGGTGTTGCCTAGGGAATCCTCAACATTGAATCCAAACCTCATGATGTCTCATGGCATTGGGTCAAACATGGACAAGGAAATTCTTTACTAAGTATGAGACAAATTCCTGTCTTCACAGTGAGGATACTCTTAATTGTGTTTGGTGTTGCCTCCGTGCAAAATGAAATAGATTTCAAACAGATCTAGCAACTGAAGGCTGGGAAGTCGTGAGCAGCAGCAGAATATTATTCAACTACATTCTATAACATCATGGCCTGTCCTATCCTCCGCTCTATTGTCACTATCAAACTAAGGGATCAAGCTGGTTCAATCAAGAATGAGGGAGGGGACATGCAAGGAGCAGCTCCAGATGTATCTAAAAATGAGGTGTCCACCTAGTGAAGCTGCAACATGATGCTATTTGCATATTAAACAATGGAAGCGGCATTCAATATGCAGGATAAGGCAATCCCACTGTTAGCAGATTAGCTCAAAGTTCTGCAGTCCTGTCACACCCAGTGGTAAATAGTAGTAGACAATTACATAACTAGCTGGAGGAGAAAGTTCCACAAATATTCCCATCCTCTTTAATGCAGAAGCCAAGCACACCAGAAGACAAAGCTGAAGGGTTTGAATCTATCTCCCATCTTAAAGTGTCAATTGGATGATCAATCTCAATTTCCTTCTCAGGTCCCCTGCATCACAGATGCCAATCTTCAACCACTGTGTTTCACTCCATATGATATGAGGAAGCAGCTGAAAGCATCAGATACTGCAAAAGCTATAGTAGTCTGATAATGTTCTGATTGTAATACAGATGATTTATGCTCTAAAACTAGCTAAATACCTGGCCAAGCTGTTCTAGCGCAGTCGATTTGGCCAAGTGTGGTATCAGGGAGCCCTAAAAAAACTAGAGTTAGTGATGTGACTGAGGAGTGTTGACTACCATAACATGCATCCCAGCTTTCTGTCCCCACTAAACAGCAAGGCAAGACAGAAGTATGTAAGCCTGGTATCTCTGGCTTGTGGGCATAGTGCAAAAAGGCAAGGCAAGGATTCTGTGAGCATTTGGGTGAACTCAAGCTAAGTGAATGCTAAGAGATCAAGTGAGCAGCCTGAGATGGAGTCTGGTCCAATTTGTGAGCTGGGTGCCTGTCCCTGTGCATAGTGTCCTTGTAGCAGCATTACAATGCTAGTTACCTTGCACCCAAGATGCACCTTTAAAATGCAGCAACGTCCTGTAAGTGGATTTGCAGAGTGTCTTGAGAAGATGTCAAGTGTTGGATACCAGCTGGGGGCTGAGTGTGGCAGGTCACCTTGAGTGTACCCTGAGATGTTGCTAAGTATCCAAGATGGTGGTTCAGGGAAGCGAGCAGTGAGCTGACATCACCATGTACTTGCTCTGACTTTCAGAAATTGTCAACACTGAAATTCCTCACAGCAGGTGAAAGGATAGGAAGCTCCATATTATGATGGTGAGATTTGCAGTTAATAGGATTGAGAACAAGCAATAATCCTTGTTAGTAGCAATAATTGCTCCCTTGCAACAATCTTCTCTTGACACCTGGAACTCAGTTTGAAAATGCTTCTTGTTCTTGACATTCAGAAAGACCACTCCTAAATGTTCATGTGATTGTCCTACATTTCTCACCATAGCCCACATCATGCAGGGTCCAATAAAGTTCTATCCCCTTGACAACTTTCAAGTACTGGATCTTAAAAGTGTGGAACTATCATTGTAAATGGCAATTGATACTAGATTAATTGTCTATCTTAAATGTGAGATTGACAGATTTTAGTTAGTCAAAGGTTTTAAGGTCATAATAAAGAGGAACAGGATTGGACTATTTGATACTTCAAGCTTACTCTGTCATTCAATAGGATCACACCCTCCGGCATTCATCGAAACCATTTTCTGGTGCTTTCCCCTTGATTCCTGATCAAGAATCTATCTATCTCCGTCTTGAATATATACAAGGATTCTGCTTCCACTGCTCTCTCTAGCAAGGAGTTTCAATGATTGTCAACCTACTAAGATAATAAATTCTTCCTCATCTCAGTCTTAAAATGGCACCCCTTTGTTACCAGTCTGTTACGGGATGTGGGGGCTTAGGCAGGTATAGAGAGTTAAGTCTCAGTCCAGCCGTTCTCTCCTTGAATAGCGTAATAAGTTCTTGGGGTTAAAGTTGTCATTATAACTCTCAGTCTTCAATCTCTAATTACAGAGCTTAGGTATTATTCTAATGATCTGTAATGCTAAATTTCTATTCAAATTTATGGGTTTTTAAAATCTCAAATCTTAAACACAATTGGTAACAGTTTCACTTCATTTTCCATAGTTTTTTCTCCCTCAAAATAAACTTCTTTAATCATGCATCATTGGCAAGTTCAGGAAAAAAAATTGTCTTCGAGAACTGTAAAGTTTTATTTCATTCTTTCATTCAATGTTGTATTGAAGTGAGCATTAAAATTAATGTAAAAGGTATTTCAATATGAGGGGCTGTATTTTTGGAACTACATTGCAAGTTATATAAAGAAAAAATATCATAATGTACTTGGTAGTGTCACAAGGGATGAACTCAGATTTCTCCAGTTTCCTTATTTCCCCTCCCCCCACCTTGCCTCAGTCCCAACCCTCGAACTCAGCACCACCTTCCTAACCTGCAATCTTCTTCCTGACCTCTACGCCCCTACCCCCACTCCGGCCTATCACCCTCACCTTAACCTCCTTCCACCCATCGCATTTCCAACGCCCCTCCCCCAAGTCCCTCCTCCCTACCTTTTATCTTAGCCTGCTGGACACACTTTCCTCATTCCTGAAGAAGGGCTCATGCCTGAAACGTTGATTCTCCTGCTCCTTGGATGCTGCCTGACCTGCTGCATTTTTTCAGCAATACATTTTCGGCTCTGATCTCCAGCATCTGCAGTCCTCACTTTCTCCTTGGTAGTGTCATCCCAATTTTCCAGTTTATTTCTCCCACTTCCCTTCCTCACTGTTTCTTACCAGATTTTTATCTTTCTAACACTTGCCCACCTCCCACTGTCAGGTCAGAAGTTTACCTTTGAAGTAATTCACTTGCTTTGCTTTATGGCTCAGCAGGGCTTTTGGTGTAAGTGTAACTTTTCAAGACAGTGTTTACTGGTTCTAAGTCATCTCCAAAAGCTATTTTCTTTTTATGTAGCTAAAAACTGCAAATTTCTGACAAAATGGATGTAGTCAAGCCTGCTGACAGACAAATAGATTCAGTGATCCCTTAAGGGAAGTAAGAAAACCATTTGTCGCTTTTAAAGCGTTTAAAATAATACTTGAAGAATAAAAAATGTGCATTTTTAATTTTATTTTATACCGTACATCCACAGTCAAAGTTTTATCATCCCCAATATATGTGTTTATGTATTTGCAATGCTTACAGTACATCAATTACTAAATAAAGTAACTGGATAACACAGGCAATTTCATATACTCATTTAATGATGACTGAGTCTTTAGCAGTTGCACTAGGACATCATTATTATCAAAATTTGAGATTACAGTAGTTTTATGAGGACAGAAGAAAATTGTGCTATGATGATATTGGCTTCCTATGGAAAATTTTCACTTGGATGCATTGACTCAAAATCATTCCAAAAGTTTTAAGAGACCTTCAAGACCTTCAACTATTTAGTTTATCAATCTTGGAATTCTTTTTGGTATTTAGATCATATATTGGGCATCAAATCTATTTTTCTACATATGCATTTTGTAATTCTCAAAAGAAGCATTCAAGGAGAAAAAATAATGCATTAATATAGAGAAATCTCAGTGACCAACTTGATAAGTATATTAGCTAAGTGTTATGATCTTATCTGATGCCGTTATTGGACAAGTCAGATCATGGACTGAAATCTGGCTTGATAGACTATTTTTTATTTAATATTGAAAGACAAACAGAAGGTACTATAGATGCAGTTTTACTAATTAAATAGAAGTATGTTATGCAAAATATAGAACAAGCCATGCTATGTGCATGAAACATAATTGGAAAGATTCCAAAACACACAGTAAATAGAATATTCCATCTATCCCAACAACAAACCTTTACAATGTTCAAACAGAACTGAGATTTCCCCTCTCTGTTACCTCAATATGTTTGACATGACTTGTGCTTTTGATCCATGGTCCTGACAATCTGATATTCTATTCCCTGAATATTCACACAGGTGAGTTTAAACTTCCTTCAAGGTTTCCTTTCAGGGTTCTAACTAGACACATCTGGACTAGAATATTCAAACTAACGCCCTTACACGAAGGTAACCTATTTCTGACTTTTCTGAATTAACTCCTTGCTTCAGGAGAACTGTTTCATACATTTAAATTCAACTGGGACATTTGAAAATTGAAAACAAAAGGTTTCCAAGCTATGGATATATCTCTTAAGTAATTCAAAAAGGAAAATCAATTCCTGATCTTCTATCTTCGAGTAACCTAGTGTTAAGGAAAATATTCCCATGAGCACTTTAGGAACTTTCTTTCTCATAATGGTTTCTAAAAATAAATTAGCTCCAGAAATATTGACAAGTTACTCACTTAACCCTCTCATACACACAGAACAAAACCTCCATGCCACTGGTTCAAAATCCAAACTTTAAAATAAGCAATATTAAAATATATACAATCACACATCTTACATTGCACCTCCTCCCAATGAAGAATGAAAATATATCTTTAAGATGCAACTCCATTACCTATCAATAACTATTTTAACTCCATTTCAATATTATATTAAGAAAGGTAACATATTAACATTAAACATGCAGAAGATTACACAGGAACAATATTTTAGTTTAGAGCACAGTGTCCTTTGTGAACTTCATCTGTGTCCTCAATAAAGCATGCAGTGTGACACTGTATTTTCTAGGCAGTTTTTTTGTAATTAACCAGTTCAACTACGTTATTACACACTTCTGGAGCAAGTGGGACCTGAACCCGGGTCTCCTGGCTCAGAGGTAGAGACACTACCACTGTGCCACAAGACACTAATTTTCAAATTATATGTTGGTGAATTAAGCTCCAGCAAACCATTCATAAGACTTTGAAACAAAATCTTTTCCAAGATAATCAAAGGATTGTACTCCATATAAATAATAATTTCTTCTACATTTGTGGTAATATATTTTCCAAAATGATGTAGAGCCAACGCAAGATGTCTCTTTCAATTGCTGAATATATTTTGCTGATCTGTGGTCAGTTTCTTTGAAAATTAATTGACAGGCCGCACATTTTGTCCTCTTGTAGTAAGACAGCCCTCACACTTACATTGTGAGCAAAGACAGCAAGTTTGAATGGCTTCTCATAATTCGGCGCAGTCAAAACTAATGTAATTGTCAGCACAGCCTTCAACATTTCAAAGGCCCAAAGACATTCTTGTGTCCATTTGATTATTTTTTGGAAATTTTCAACAAATTTGTTAAAGGTTCAAAGAGAAACATGTGATACAATCCTCTCATTACAAATTTTCACATTTTATTATGGTATGGGAAAATACAAAATAGCCTTTTGTTTGACTTGTCCAGGTGCTACTTGCCATTTTCCCATAGTGTGGCCCAATTAAATCTATTTTGCTTTGGCTAAATGAATTGGATGTATAGCCAAATTGGCTTTTGGAGCCAATCAAACGTTTCAGTCAAGTAGTGTAAATGCTCTTCCCCCAGCTTTGGTCCAAAATCACCAAATCTCCAATGTAAGCAACGGAGTTATATAGTCCTTCAATGACTGTATTGGCTAATCATTGGAACGTCACCAATGCATTTTTCATTCCAAACAATATGACATTCCATTGATAAATTCCATCTGGTGTTATAAAAGGCAGTATTTCTGTGGCACTATCCGTCAACTGAACTTGCCTTTAGTAAGGTAATATTTGTGACAATTCATGTGGTTCCAATTTATTCAATACAGTCCTCCAATTTCAGCTTTTGTTGTCAAGCCAATTTTGCAATGATCAGTACAAAACATTTCTGACCTATCTGGTTGCAGCATCATCACAATAAGTGAGCTTTACCTTCTATGGCTCACTTCCATAATGTTATTGTCCATCACAAACTTAATCCCTTCAATCACTTGAGTTTATGTGTCTGGATTTAATCTGTAAGAGTGCTACAGCCAATGCATCCTTTATTCACCCGTGGCATGTGAGCATCACTGACTGGGCTAACATTTATTGCCCAGTTCTAGTTGCCCTTGAGGAGATGGAAATGAGTTACCTTCTTGAACCACTGCAGTCAATGTGTTTTAGGTAGACTTTACAATGACATTAGAGAGGGAATGTAAGTATTTTGACCCGATGACAATGAAGCAACAGCAATATATTTCCAAGATGTTGAGTGGCTTGGAGAGAAACATGCAGGTGGTTGTGTTTTTTTATGTATCTGCTAAACTTGTCCTTCTAGGTGGAAGTGGTTGTGGGTTTGGAATGTGCTGTCTGGTCAATTTGGTGAATTTCTGCCGTGCATCTTGTCGATAGCAGCAGCAGTATATATTGAGCATCAGTGGTGAAGAGGATGCATATTTGTAAATATGGTGCCTTTGTCCGAGATGGTGTCAAATGTCCTGAATGTCTTTGGAGCTGTACTCACCCAGACAAGTGGGGAGTGTTGAATTGCACTCCTGATTTGTTCCTTGCAGATGGACAGGCCGTAGTGAGTCAGGAGGTGAGTTACTCACTGCAAGATTCCTTCACTGCAATTACCACCTGACCTGCAATTGTAGCAACTATTTGTATGGCAAGTCCAGTTCAGTATCTGCTCAATGGCAACCGGCAACCCCCCCACCTCCAAAAAGGAGATTCATTGATGGCAATATCACTGAATATCAAGAGTCAATGTCTATCTCTTATTGGAAGTTGTCATTGCCTGGCATTTATGTGGCTCCAGTGTAAAATGCTCCTTCTTAGCCCAAGCCTGGAAGTCGTCCAGATCTTATTGCATTTAAGCATGGACTGCTTCAGTATCTGAGGAGTCGTAAATGGTACTGAACATTGTACAATCAGCAGCGAATGTCCTCGCTTCTGGTGCTGAGATGACTGACCTCCAAAAACCATAACCAAGTTCCTCTGAGCCAGGTATGACTCCATCCAGCAGAACGTTTTCCTCCTGAAGCTTGTTGACTCCAGTTTTTCGAGGGCTTCTTGCTGCCACAGTTGAACAAATGGGACTTTGATGTCAAGGGCAGACACTCTTTCTTTGCCGTTGAAATTTAGCTCTTTAGGCTATGTTTGAACTAAGCCTGTGATCAGGTCAGGAGTTCAGATGCCCTGGTGGAACCCAAACTGTACGTCACTGAGCTTCCTGTTACTGAACAGATGTTGTTTGTTAGCATTGTTGATGACACCCTCCATCACTTTGCTGATGATCAAGAGTAGACTGATGGGGCAGTAATTGACCGAATTGAATTTGTCTTGTTTTTTGCGTGCAGGCCATAACTGGGCACTTTACACCTTTTCTAGATGTCAGTGTTGTAACTGAACTGGAACAGCTTGGCTAGGGATTCTGGAGCATGAGTCTTTAGGACCATTTCTGGAAAGTTGCCAGGGCCCATAGCCTTTACAGAATCTAGTGCCTCCAACTGTTTCACATGGAGTGAATCGAATTGGCTGAATTCTGGCATCTGTGATACTGGGAGCACTGGAGGAGGCCAAGATGGATCATCCACCCGGCACTTTTGGCTGAAGATTGTTGCAAATGTTTTAACCCTATATTTTGCATTGATATGCTGCCACCCTACCCCCTCATTGAGGATCGGGATATTTGTGAAGTCTGCTACTCCAACAAGTTGTTTAATTGTCCACCACCATTCATGGCAGAATGTAGCAGAACTGCAGAGCTTAAATCTGATCCGTTAGTTGTGGGCTCACTCAACTGTATCAATCACTTGCTGTTAATGGAGTTTAGCATGCCAATAACCCTGTTTGGTAGCTTCAGCAGGTTGACATTTCATTTTAAGGTATGTCTAATGCTGCTCTGTGTCCCCTCCTACACTCCCCATTGAATCAGGGTTGATCCCCTGGCTTCATGGTAACAGTAGAGTGGGGGATATGCCAAGCTATAGGATATTATTGTAGTAGTATTCTGCTGCTGTTGATGAGCCACAGCCCTGTCTTGAGTTGCTAGATCTGCTCAAAGTCTGTTCCATTTAGCAAGGTGGTAGTACCACACAGCATGTCACAATGTATTATCAACAAGAAGGTGGGAAATTTTCTGTAAGGTATGATTCCATGAGTGTGACCAAGTTGCTTGATAAGTCTGAGAGACCGCTGTCCCAAATTTGGCACTAGCCCCCCATTGTTTGGAAAGAGGACTTTGCAGCTGTAACAGGGTTGTTTTGCCAGTGTCGTTGCTGTTGCATGCATCAGTGCAGGGTTGTCCATCTAGTTTTGTTTTGTTCTTGAGACTTTTGACTTTTTCACAATTGAGTGGTTTACTTGCCAAACCATTTCAGATGGCAGTTAAGAATCAACCATATTGCTGTCAGTCTGGAGTCACGTGAAGGCCAGGTAAGGATGGCAGTTTCCTTCCCTAAAAGACATAAGTGATCCAGATGGGTTTTATTCTGTGATAGTGGATTTAGTAGAGCCAGTGCCAATGTCATCACTTTACCTGTACTTGAGGGCCGCGTGATGATCTTCTCTAGTTTTCGTGAGCTTTAGTAGTCCATTTGTTGCTCAATTGGATTGTTTGTTCCAACTTACACGATTCAGTCTTGGTTTTTGAATGATTATTTTGTTAAGTTGCATTGTTCTTGTGCCTGATTCCAAATAGCCAACAAATGGTTAACAGAAGCTTAGAAACACAGAATCATTGAAACACAGAAAGAGACCTATATATGATTTTTAGAACATAATGCCACTCAGATTCAATGATCTGATTAAGCTGTACAGAAAACATTCTTCAATTTTGTATATTCTATAGTGAATGCACAAAGTTTTATAGTTTTGTTTTCTTCCTACTGTTTCCACTTTCATTGTCAATTTAATTTTATCACAAAGTACTTAGTTGAGGGAGTAGATGTGAGAAATGTAATAATATGAGAGCGGATAGCTGGATTATCAATGATTATGTAAATGACATGATTGAAGCTAAAATCAGTTTGCCAAGAAATAGCACATCATCTTTATTTACAGGGTTTCAGTGTAGGCCCTGGAAAGCTTGAATATATGAGCTATGCAATTCAAGTATTGTTAATTATTTCCTATCCTATCAATATCAACATGCATGACAAATTTGCCAGATTATTTGTTTAAATTAACTGCTATACGTATACATGAGACAGATTAAAACTTATTTAATATTTACAGCAATGTGTTTTTGTCACCTTCCTTTTTTTAATATTCTGAAAGACAGGGAAAAAGGCCATAGTTCTTTTTAGGAAATTTAAAGCTCAGCATTGATCCTTACTTACCAAATAGAAACAAAGGAGAAATAATTTTTATATAGAAATCATTTCGTATCAACATAACATCTTTGTGTGCTATATAGGGAAGGAATCGCATTGCATTGTAGATACTAATTTTGTAGAAGGTAGACTTGCACAATTGGATCATCCTTTGACCCAGCATATATGATCTTTGCTATTTTGTTATATCTCATGGTTCAGACTAATAAAACGTATAATATTGCAGGCAGAGCTGTAAGCGTTCTAACTATTTTGTCATTTGCAACAGCCTATCGATGTTTATATTTCTTCCTTTAAAATGTACTCACATTCAATTTGTGTCTTTTTTGTATTGCAGTGCTTTAGATTCAACCTTTGATAGTGACATTAGTGCTGAAATGAATGCCAGAAGCCGTGGCACAAGTTCATCTAATCGATCTTCACCATTATCCTGGCGGTACGGCCAAGCAAGTCCACGTCTTCAGGCAGGGGATGCACCTTCTGTAGGCAGTGGATGCCAACCTGGAGGAAATTCTGGCTGGTTTGTTCGGGGAGACTCATCTCATTACTCACATACCATGCCCATGCGGAGTTCCAGTAAATCATGTAATATTTCTCACTTGGACTTGGAGTCTCTGGATACTGATGATGTAGACCTGAAGTCCATCAGTGCTGACATGTCTGGCTATATGAGTGACAGCGATTTGATGGGGAAGACAATGAATGATGATGACATTACAACTGGGTAAGTTAATTAAAACTGAATTCTTGCAACTTAACAAAGGAATCAGACTCAAATCAGCTTTTGAAATTGTTTTACTAGATGCTAAAATAATGAATACTGTGTTATATGAAAGTGAATTAATTATTTCAGTTTTAGTTTCTGTGGCTGTGTTTAAGTTGTTTTGTGTTTGGGACAGATTGATTCTTTGCATTACCAGTGAGATCAGATTGATTGCAGAGTTGAGAATATTCTAGTTCCTAATACAGGTTGTTCTGATATAACACTTATTTCATCAACACAAGTCGGCTATAGCATGATTGATGAATTGTGGACGTTGTTTGGATAATGTGAATTTTCTACTAAATGAGTATAGTGATCTTCTACAGCAGGATTTTCTCTAATGATTTTTCATAGCGCAATTTTCTATAGCGCGAGGTTGCAGAGGATGATCTCTGTCTTAGTAGTAATTAATATAAAGTAAGACTGAATTTAATGGAAATGTAAAGACAATTTGTTGTGCTGCAGTCAACGTAACATGTTCCACCAGAGGCTATTCCTATCTAAAATAGAGCCACTAGCCTACCAAAAGTTACCTGAACTGGTATATAGGGATTGAAACTCATAGAGTGGTAGTCATACAGATGTACAACACGGAAACAGACCCTTCGGTCCAACTTGTCCATGCCGACCAGATATCCCAACCTAATCTAGTCCCACCTGCCCGCACCCAGCCCACATCCCTCCAAACCCTTCCGATTCATATACCCATCCAGATGCCTTTTAAATGTTGCAATTATACTAGCCTCCACCACTTCCTCAGTATTATCACATAATCATTTCTTATTATTGTTCGAATTTAACACTTCCCCAGATATGAATTGCATGCCCATTGTACCTACTTCTTCTCATATTTTCTATAACGTTCCTTGTTTTTCATTTCATCTATGCCCCAAACTTACTTGTTGTTTCCAACAGGCAGGACTTCTCCTGCCCCTTGACAATCCAGTCAAATTCTCATCATTCTTGACCTTGTGTTCTACTTGCAGCCTATTTACTTCCTGAAGATATTGCCTGAAGCTTCAATGTCTACATCAATCAACATCACAGTTGCATTTTTACCTATGACAGAAGAAGTAGATTTTTCATCTCCAAAGTTATCAAGAATATTTTTTTGAAAGTAGTAAAACATAGGGACAATAAAAGGGAATCATTTTAGACATGTTTTGTAATTTAAAATTCAAATTAAAACGTTATATGTATCTATAATAACTTAGACTGATATTGCTATAGTCCAGACCAAACACGCTCAAAATATATTCAGAAGATAATCTGGACCCTAATTTTTGCTTATTTTAAAGTAAGTGTAAGGCGTTGCACTCCAGGTGCAATTCGATTAGTCAAACTGCTCAACTTTTAGCAAAGCACACATTAGTTTTTCACTACAGTTAAAATACAGACAAAATAAAAATAAAAGAATTGGCTTAACTGTAAATATCAAAACGCTTAACAATAATATATATTAATTGTGACTAATTAACGGTTCCAGTATAGTAACATCCCATAAACACACCCTTAGCAAAGGGAAATTCAATAAAATAGATCGTCTCACGTGCAATTCTAGATGCAGAAAGAGAACCCCAGAGAGAGGAATAAGAGCGTGCACATTCAGCTTAAGACCCCAGCAACTGCTGAAAGCTAAAACTAAAAATCCTGGTTCTATGGGATTTTGATTCCACCCATTCAGGCTGATTCTATTGTAACAACTTTTTAAAAAAAGACTCAAAGCCTCACAAGCTGTTTACTTTATAGGCTTTAAGTAGATTGCCCACATCCTCTGTCTCAAACTTCATTTAAAAAAAGGACAAAATACACCTCTTAAAGCCACAGTATCTTCACTATTTATTATAAACAATAATAATATTTAAAGACAGCAAGAAATTATTTGTACAGTTGAAGGAGAAAATGATGTTACATGAATTTAATCTGACCATTTATATTAATATAAGTCTTAAGTAAATAACTACATTTAATTCACTGAAAGCCATTTCCATTAAGCTCACAAACTTTGTCTAATAAGTCCACAGCCACCTGATGAAGGAGCGGCGCTCCGAAAGCTAGTGCTTCCAATTAAACCTGTTGGACTATAACCTGGTGTTGTGTGATTTTTAACTTTGTACACCCCAGTCCAACACCGTCATCTCCAAATCATTTGTCTAATAATGAATCCATTCAGTCTTTAATTTTGTAGTGACATTTGAAGTATCCTGTCAAAACAAAAGATGACCCCGCAGGTCATTTCTTTCATATTTATTCAGTCCAACTGCTTGGCCCAAATTCTTTCAATATTCAAGTTGCCATAAGCTTCTGAAAATAATTTGTGACAAAATGTGTGCATTTATCTGAAGAAAGAAAAATGCTTCACAGTTCCTTTGCAGCTCAACTCTCCAATGACCCATTGGGAAAAAGTTTAAAATTACTACCTTGATTGTGTTGCAGTATTGATGCTTAAGTTTTTATTCATCACCTTCATCCTGTGATGAAATAAAGTCATATATATCTTCCTCTCCAATGCCAGATGTTCTCAAACTATGAAGGCAGGTAGGCAGTCTGTTGAAAGGCAGCTGCTGGCAGGTCTGTCTGAGTAGCACAAGTTGACTTAGCTTCATGTTGTTTTGTTCTCTTTCTCCTTCCCAGAGGGGCAGCCCTCTGCCTCATGTCTGTACAATCTCCAGATGGCTTAGGAGGTTACTATTTGGGGATGCTTGGCTAGGAGCGGAGTGCGGGATCTTGTTCTGCTGTTCTGTGATGTAAATCTGTGGTAATTTGCACCACAGGGCTGCCTTAAACAAAATTCAAAATTAACTTTAAAAAAACATCCAGCAGCTCCAAGGAACATTACAAGCCCAGGAGAAAATCATCAGTGAATTTGTACCATTGAAATTTGAGGGATTTCAATGTTGGAAGCTTTCATGCCACTAATTTATGCTAGATTCAAACCTAAAATCATCATGTTAGCCCGAGTCGTGCTGACAGTGTCTTAATACTGCTCGAAGTAAATTAACCTTTCAGTCTTTTAGCAATTGCTAGATAAGTCATGTATTATAAAGACAGATGATCAGTAAAATGACAACACTGCCTGGCTAAATTTAAAAGATCTTGCCTGTAAGATTCACAACATTATATAATTAATGACTTTTCCACGCTTGAGTAAGTATTAAATGCTTAGATTCTCAAATTCAATTTGCTATAAATAACAAACTAGTTGAGATTGGCAACTTCTTTTCTGATGGAGTCTGAAAAGGGATTTAAGTCTTTCCCTTTATTGTGTAGTTAACCTGTTTCGTGTTCACCTCCAAGTCAGAAATTTAACGATGTGTTTGAAAAAAAAACAAGTGAATTACAGCGTGGAATTTTGAACTAAATGAAAATTCTTCACTTGTACATTTCACAAGAAGCACACCAGATGTATTTACTATTTTATGTAACGTCTCTACATTTAATTTCATACTATCTAAACAGAGTACTGTTTTAGTGTTCTCAAACATAGGAGAAATATTCAGAACTATCTGTATAATGATACAGATTAGGATGCAAGTTATTCACAGTAGGGCTTAATTCTGTGAAAGAAATCTGAATGTTAGTTCAAAAATTTTGTTCAACCAGAATCACATCATATTGTACTGTACCAAACACTGATTTTTCAAAATTTACATTCAGCAGAGGTCTCCCAGGCCCAGAGACCCATCGCCCAGCATATGGCCAGCCTAACAATGAGGGAACAGTATTGAGGTCAGATCAGTCAGGACATAATATTCAGATACATATACGCAGTGTGCATTGCCATTATGACAAATATCTTGGGAAATCAAAAGATGCAAGATCAGTTACTGGAGTTGGGAGCTCTTTAAGTATGGTGTAGTTTCGGTCACATGATCAGTTTTCAGTGTTGACAGAGATAGCAATTACTCAGATAGAAATAAGTATAAGCTCCGTGTGTGTTTTGTGAACCTTGAACACTGATTAAACATCAGTGATAGGAAAAACCTAGAAATGCATTAGACTGGATTATTGCTACCGTGGTAAATATCTTGAATCAGGACATTTCCTGACCCGACATCTCTGCTTCATTTAAAGAGCTACAAAACACCCAGATTTTACTTTATTAGGATGGGATAGAATCAGGCCCTGTCAACCTGAAAGAAAAGCCAAGGTGGCTAAGTGCATGGGCAGACTGGTAAAACTTTGACTTTCTGAGATCTTGTCCCTGATGGTTTATACAACGTTAGTCCTTCTAGCCCTCGCCCCTCACACAACCTCATTTCTGACTCCCATCCACCTATGCCACCTTAATGCCACCTCATACCCCTACACCATCTCCAAGGCCACTCACCCAGTACTAACCATGAATAGACCTCAGGATCAATGTGGAAATGCAGAAAATTAGCTTCTAACAATCTCTCATTCTTACACTCGTGGCATTGAAGAAACTCCCATTTGAAATCTCATACAAAGCTGTTAAATTTCAAGTTGTTAATCTCTTATTGACTCAAACTCATATATGTTTGCAGCACAGAATGAAGTCATTTGGCCTGTTATTTCTGCACCAGTCAACAAAGATCTGACTACATCAATCCCATTTTCTAGCTCTTAGTCCAGGCCCTGTAGGCTATGTCAATGCAAGTGAATATCTTAAATGTTATCCAAGCTTTTGACTCAGCCTCTGTTCCATGCAGTGAGTTCTAGATTCCTTGAAAAGAAACTCTCCTCAACACTATTATAAACATTCTACCTTTTACATTAAACCCATGCTGCCTGATTATTGACCATTTCAGTAATAGAAAAAGTGCTGCCTATCCACCTTACCAATGCCTCTAATAGTCTTACAGACCTCTAAAATGTCCCCTTTCAACCTTCGCTGCTCAAAGGAAGTCAAGCCCAGCCAATTCAATTTTTCTTCATAGCTTGGCTCTTACAACTGAGGCAATATTCTGTTAAATCTCCTCTGCAACTCTCTAGTGCAAATCTGCAAATCTGTCTTTTCTATATTGTGGTGACCAGAACTACACATAATTCTAACCAGAGTTCATGTGAAAGCTACTCCTTGAATAGTCTATCTGAACTGTCAATAAAATTGTGAACTTAACACCCCCACTAGATTTTTAAACAGCCAAGCATTTCTAATAACATAATAGTCCTTGAGAAAATATCAACAAAAACCACTATTAAAGCTGCATAACTCAATGCTATTTTGTTTAATGACTCCCACTTGACAACCTGTCAATTATAGTAGTCCAATGAGGTTTTATTTGGCCTTCAATGGCAAATGTGTTTCTTTTTTTCAATATTAAAAACTGGATGCTTTAAAAAACTTCTGACCGTGATAGTTAAACAGACCATATCTACCCTCAGAATTGCTTATATCTATTTGATCAACCTATGATTCCATACTACTGTGGGGTCTCTTTGAACAGCACCAAGTTCAAGTAGCCCTGTTGAGTTTTGGTTTTGGCCTCTGTAAATCATGTTCTACTGCTATTTCCTTGCCAGCAAAAATGAATTTGTCGGAAATGGGGGCTGGACTGTCAATGTGGCTTCTGTCTGCCACTTTTAAAAGTTTGTGCAGTCTCAGGGATTCCACAAAAGTCCAGACAGTGGTGTTCACATCCATCTACTAAATTTGTAGTACGAGAAGAACAGTTGGGGACTGAGGAATGTGAAATAACTTCCAAGAAATATACATAACAGTGGAATGTTACTCAGTGAATGCAATCTGATTTATTGTTGTATTAGTTTGTAAGGATCACTTTATTCTACTTATTGTAATCATAGTACAAAGAAATGAGAAGTTAAAATAGGAGACATTTGTCCATGGTTTTATTATCAAATCTATTTGAATGGATATCTAAATCCTTAAGTTTCATAATGCCTTAAGGCAGGCCATTTAAATATCAAGATTCTTATGTATACCTGATCCTGACATGTATCCATAACATTTTGGAGATCAGAACTTTGCAATAATTTGCACTTTAGATGTGGTACGTTGCATATGTTGTGCAGTCCCACAATGCAATGTCATTGAAATATGCTTATTATTTCAGACACTCGGTCCATTGTAAATCTTACTTAGAATCTCAGATGTTTAATGCTGTTGCTTTCTTTACATGAAGGGCTTTTGAAGGAGAAATGCTGGGCATCAGCAGGAAAAGAAAGGAATTACATAAAATGGAATTTAATGGAAAACAGTTAGATTCCAAATGTGGTTTATTTTAAAAATGACATTACATCTTTCTTCACAGATTCAAAGCAGAGGGGGAAGAAAGCTTTGAAAGCACTGACAAATGATGCTTTGTTCGAACCTTATTTCCTGAAATCAATAGGAAATGAAGTCCTGCAATTTTCACCATGCCAATGGCATCATTGGTATGCCACAGCAATTGTTTGGGAAGCAGAAGTCTTCAGTCAGTATGACTGAATTAGCTGATCTTGTAATTCTTTCTTTATATCATAGAGTACTGAAAGAAGTGATTTGCAATTAAATAGTGACATTTACTATTTACCTACAAGAAAAATGTTCAGTGGTTTTACTCATAGATCTCTTTGATTTAGTCAGATGAAGGGTTGCTTGTGCCTGATATAAATTTAATGCTCACTAAATGTTTCAGCAAAATAAGTTGAGTGTGCATGTGATAGAAAATAATCACAGTCCTTACAGAAATCAGAATTAGTTACCGATTAAATAGGATGTTATTATTCCTTCTTAACAGTAAAAGCTCTTGTGGTACAGAATTGTGTCCTTACTTCTGAGCCAGAAAATCTAGTTTCAAATCTGACCTGCTCCGGAGGTATGCCATAACACATCTATACAGCTGATTTTTCAAAAGAAAATCTACAATGTCCCAGTTTAGAGAAATATTAATTGTGAACACAATAGTTTTTGCAGAGTGATAATGCTGATCAGATTTGTTCTATTTACATGAGATCAGCATGTTTGAAAGAATATAAACAGAAAATTTGTGTGAGGAGAAAGAAACAGATTTAACATTTTGGGTTTTAGATCCATGAGGGAGTGCAGAGGTCTGTGATTGGGTGGAAGACAGCAAAGATGAAATGACAAAAGAGATGATGATGCAATCCAAAAAATGATAATTGGATAAGCAAAGGAACAAAAATGGAACTGGACAAAATTAAGGTGGGAACTCTTGAAGTTATATTAGACTTCAGTAGGAGGAGAAAGTGGGAATGGAGCAGATAAATAAAGTAACAAGAGACTGAGAGCTCAAAGGCACTGTTTTGTTGAATAGAGGTGAACTGCAGAACGATCATCTAATTTGTGGTTGGCCTCTGAGAAAACCAGGAGATTACAGTATGGTCAGCAAATACAATACACTAAATGGAAAGAAGTGCTATTACACCATGTTATTACCTGGAAGGAGTGTCTGGGGCAAAGAGAGCCTGATGGGGTTTGGAGGTGTAAAGGGATTAGATGTCCAAAGTGAAAATTAAATGGTTAGAGCCTTGAAACAGGAAGCTGTGACTGGTGGTAATGGTTCTTCTAATGATGTATGTGGGAAGAGACTAAAGAGAGGGAGATTCATGTAGTTGAGATAGATAGAAATTAATACAATGCAGCAAGATTAAACTGAAATGATAGTTGTATCAGAATGGTTATAATTGTAGATCTTAGAATGGAGGTAGAGTTGGGCTTTGAAATCTGTTCTCTATAATCTCGGAGGGGATAAGGTCAATGGTAATCTTTGAAATGATGCCCAGATGTTCACTGGTGGATTGATGATCCTGGGGAATGAGAACTGATGGCATGACATTTATGGTCTATACTTCTCTGCTCCTGTCACTAAGTCTAACTTCCAACTCTCTGAAATTCAGGAAAATTTAAGATACCTGGCATTTTAGCAATTCTTAGTCAAGGAATTAGTTTTGTGTAGCATTTGCAATAATGATAGCAAAATCAATTTCACAGAGGTCAAGTCTTTAGTGCTGTTAACAATACATCATAGATCCATCAGATATGTCATCATCTGAATTGCTATTAATGTTTTTCATCCTAGCAGGATAATTAGCAGCAACTTGTTTTTTTTGTAAAGAAGTGTCCTTCTGGGTCCTTGTTTTCTGGACTTTTAATTATTCCAGCTTGACTCAATTCTGTCAGAGCAGCTGTTGGTGCTAAAGAATCTCATGCACCAGCTACACACGCACAATCCTCACTCAGTTTTTTTCAATTGTTTTCAAATTTTGCCACATTAGGTGCGTGCTATACAAATCATTCTGCATCCATGGTTCCCATGGATTGTCATGGGAAGTTTAAAAACATATTTTCTCTGATATTTCACAGCTGGAAGGAGTTAGTTCAACTCATTAGCCTTCTCACTGGCATTGTGTTTGTTCATGGTTACGGTTTTCAGTGTGCCCTATTTTACAGCTTGTATGGAAATTCTTATTGACTATTTTTGGTGGTACCAAGCCTCATCCGATTGCCTCTATTTTTATTGCACTACACATGTAGTGATGATTAGGAATCTGTTAAATTTCAACACGTGAAAATCTATGTTCCTTAACATAACAGCATATGGCACCATGTTAAACCCAAGTTATTCTATGTTCATTAGCTTTCTAGGTTGGAGTTCATAGATGGAACTAGAAATTATCATTGTTAGGGGACTATTCACTTTGTCTCTGTCTGACAGTAACATTTTAATATGCACAGCTTGGTAACAGTGATAGTTGGATTTTTTGTCCAGCATGTAGTCAGGTTCGTAGAAAACTGAATGATAGGAACAGAGGAACAAAGAAAGCTAGTGTTGGTTATTTACAATAATGTGTGAATCAGTGCATGGTCATTTGTCATAGAACCTGGCTCCTGACTCCACTTTTGAAAGTTCCATTTTATGTGCAGAGCTAATAGGAACCATATGTATATTTTGGATGACATTTTCTATGCTGATTTTTTTTTACTGAAAACTCAAAAGTTGACACGAATTATGTATTTCCTCTCAAAGTCAGGTCGCACTGTTCACGTTATCTATGCATTGAAAAGGCCTACGCCAAATTATTTATTTCCTTGCTTTTCATGGGCCTGTTTATTGAATTGCTGTGAACATTGGTTGCTAAGCAACTGCTTTTCCAATTCAGACAATTTAGTATTTGGGTCTTGACAGTTGACATGCCTTCAAGACAATTGACTATGTTTTTTCTCCAGTCGAAGGCACTAGACTTCAACTGTGTGCCTGCATCTTTGTTGGCTTCTGCTGAGGTGTTAAGTATTTTAGTAACTTGAATAATTTAGCTTGACACCTATAGTAAATACATTTTTTAAAAAGATAGGAGAACTTTAATTGATAAAATAATGCAAGAAGAAGTCTATTGATGCATTTGGAACTTTGAATGTTCTTGTATCTTTATCAGTGTTGATACACAGGATAATAGCAGATTGAAGTTGATTGTAATCATGCCATTTCATCAGAAGCAGGCAGGTAATTAAAATCATGCATGGGATTCACTCAGTGACTCTCCATCCATTGATCCCACATGCCACAGTTTAATGAGAAGCAAGAGTATAACTTCAGCAAATCAAAGGGTCCTTCTTTAAAAATGCAGATCAAAACTGGCATTTTGACCAAACCATCCATTATAAACCCAATTCCGTGAAAGGAAGAAGAAATCTTCTGAGTCTTATTTTGGTTTCTTTTGTTGTGGATCGTGAAATAGCAGTGTTGCTTCGCCAGGCTGATGGATAAAGCCTTGGCCTCTTCTGTTCCCCAGCCCCTCTGGGCCCACTTGCAAGTCCTTCCATTATTGCAAACAGCACTTTTTAAATCAAACTAGCAAATTTCTGCAATGGCCTGAGCAACACTTATTCCATCAACCAGCACCAGTAAATAATAGAACCAAAAATACTATGGATGCATGAAATATGAAATTAAAAGAAAAACAGATATTGCTGCTGCTATGCCCTGTAATGTTGTGTCCTTTTCATAACTATAAAATTGGACTGTGTTGAGGACAGAATTTTCTGAAAATGGCTTTCTGTTCTGATAATGAACATTTAAAGGTTCGATGGCTGTTGAGAGCAAAGTGACTTGCCTTTCTGCACTGACTACCTCAAGACTTCAGAAAGTTTATAGTTGATTGACCAGTGGTTGAGTGTGTTCCTATGAACGGTCATACCTTGACAAATCACACCCTGTAAAACTCACACTTTCTATTGTTTTTGGACTTCACCCAATAGTGAACAGAAGAGAGCTGCAGAAACCGGTAGGTGTGAATGATCCACCATCATTGCCCCTCTGTATAACAAAGACTTTGAACTTCAAACCATTCTGGTTGGATAATAGGAGTATTGACCATGTGACCCAAACTGGCTACAGATAATAAACCTTTTTGCCCTCAGAAACAGGGGAAAACCATTCCCTCAGTGGCCACAGCTGCAGAGACATAAATAGAAAAAGATGACAGCACAAATGTCTTTAAAACTAGACATTATTGAACCTCTGCAGCCATTTCTTTTTAAGTCCACCAGTTCTGAAACATCAACCTCTCGGTAATAAGATTACAAACAACTAAGTTTCTGATCTGTTGGAAAATCATCTATCTCAGGGAATCCTGCAGAACCCCTAATGTATGGCTACAGTTATTGACTCCTCCTAGACTATGCATCAGAAGTGAAGTATGTTCTATGCTGGATTTGCAAGGCTTGTTTTTATTTTCTTATGTAAACCAATATGTGAATTGTGAACTATTTTTTGTTTGCAACATGCAACAGTGCACTTAATTTGTTTCTCAAGTCTCTGTGGTGTTTGAGTATCTATGTATTTCTGAACCATTCAAACTTCAAGGTGAATGCGTGAATAAATAATCATCTCTGTTTAAACAAAAGCTTGCTCTTAGTTATCAAATTTGCCAGAGTGGAATTTAGAAACAATGACATCTTCCTTTACAAAGGATACACAAATTATTGAGAGCAAAATGGAATGGACTTGGGCTTCAGTTCTCTGTCATCTCTGGATAACTCAGCAGTACAGGCAGATGTATGGAACAATGGAGTACTGAGAATAGAAAACACATTTTCTTTCTTCTTTAAAAAGGCATAAAAGTTGTTTGGATGGACTTGGGTAAAACTGTACAAGTTACAAAGAAATTTAGCATGTGGGTACAGCAGGCAATCTTTTACGACTAGCTAGCTTACCCTCATATTTCATCTTCTCCTCCCTTATTGCTTTTTCATTTATCCTATGGAATAGGGACAGCACAGTGGCTCAGTGGTGAGCACTACTACCTTACAGTGCCAGGGACCTGGGTTCAATTCCAGCCTTAGGCGACTATCTCTGTGGAGTTTGCACATTCTCCCTGTTTGTGTGAGAGTATCCTTCGGGTGCTCTGGTTTCCTTCCATAGTCCAAAAATGTGCAGGTTAGCTGGATTAGCCGTGCTAAGTTGCTCACAGTGTCCAGGGATGTGCAGGCTAGGTGAATTAGCCATGGGAAATGCGGGGCTATGGGGACAGGGTGGGGGAATGCTCTTCACAGTTCGGTGTTGCACTTTTGGGCTGAATGGTCTGCTTCCATACTGTACGGATTTTATGATCCTCTCCTAGTTATTAAAGACTTCCCAATCCTCTGGCTTTCCACAAATCTCCACCACATTCCCTACTCCTGCACTGATTGTTTTTTAATGTTAACTGTGTGAATTCATTATCACCATTTGAACTCAATAAGTGTTGATACATTTAATGCTTAATACAGGCAATAAACTGTTCTTACAAAAGATCACTAACCCGAAAAATTAGTTCTATTTCTCTTTTCACAAAATACTGCCTGGCCTGCTGTGTATCAAAAATGAATTAGTGATCACTTTGTCATTTATCTAATTTGTCCCATGGAGTCCATGCAGAAAATCCGACAGCACAATACAAAGCCAGGCTAGATTGTTTTCCTGAGATCCTAGGAAATATTCACGCATTCAACTAACATTGTGAGAGAGATTATTTATCTCACTGCTACTTGTGAATCTTGGCACAAGCTGTCTGCCAAATTGCCTGACCTTGCTTAGTTCCAGGTATTTTTGTATCCAAACACATATTTGATATTGGCTTCCTGTCTTAGGCGAGGATAGTGTCATCTATTATCTGGGAAAAGAAAGAAAATGTAAATCAACAAGGGTGTGCACACAATGCCAGGAAGAATTGGAGCTGTCAGTTGGTAAGCCATGGAACAAGGTGGGGCATGTGCCAGGTGTCAGTGGGGGAATGAATGGCCCAATTTAGATCCATTATTCTTTTGTATGTGACTAGTGCCTGCTATTTAATCTGTAATGAGTACTTGTCGCAGCAGCAGCATTTTACGTGAATGGTTTTTACTCATAATTGCAAACAAGCTTAAAATATAGTTTTGCTTTCCAATGTTACTATGTTCATGTACAAGAATTTAAATTTGAACTAAATCCACTCAGTTCTGCAAGACAACTGCTCGTTTTTGTTGCAGCTGTGATGGACGGCATTATTTTACTTCCCTTATTTGAAGTTCAGTGACATCAGTGTGACAATTAACTGCAACTACACAGCAAGGGGGCAATCATTGGAAAGAACTTGCAGGCAATTTTGGTCGAGCAATGACCAAGAGATACGACATACGCTGTCATTTTCAGAGCTGTTTTACACTTTATTGTCTGTTGGATGCTGTGAAATTCACATTGTGGCATGACACCTAATGTGGCAGATTTTAAAGGAATTTGGTTTAAAAATTAAGGTCACAATCAATTGTTAATTAGGTTTTTGATCATTGAAAAATATCATTCCTTAGCAATTATCCTCATTGACTGAATCAGTAGTCTAAACTGGAATAGGCTATTGATACAATTAGCTGCAAAAAACATTATTTTTACTGCATCTGAAACATTGGAAAAAAAATTCTGTTTAAAATATGTTAGCATCAGAGAATCACATAATTCCTACAGTGCAGAAAGAGGCGATTCAGCCCATCAAGTCTGCACTGACCCTCCAAAAAGCAATCCACCCAGACCCAGCCTCCCTACTCTATACCTGTGTCTCTGTATTTACCATGGCTAATCTACCTAGCCTGCACATTCCAGGACACCACAGGGCAATTTAACATCGTCAATTCACTGAACTTGTCAGCAGCATTGCTGACTGGTAGAACACTGGACTTTGGAAGAAGGCAGGAGTACCTAGCAATGCAGACACTGGGAACGTACAGACTCCATATAGCTAACCACCTGAGGCTGGAATCAAACCCAAGTCCTTGGTGTTGTGAGACAGCATGGCTAACTACTGAGCCTCCATAATACCCTGTTATAGTTTGTCGTCATTACATAATAGATAAACAAATGCTTGTAGATTAGTACATTACACAAGGGTAAAATTATTCTTCATTTAACCTGTGAAGTTTGACTTGTAGGAAAAAAATCTTTAAGATTTGTTAGATGCAATTTATTTATTGTTAATTTCAGAATATTCTTGATGGATCACTGTTCTTTTATGTATTTGATGAAGCACTTTTTGAATAGCTATTGGGATAAAATTCATTGATGTTTCAAAGAACAAATTTTTTATGTGTCAGCCAGGCTCCAGCCTCTACGAAATTCTGAGAAAGAAAAGAAATCTTGTAGTTACACACTTTTCAGTATTGCAGGACATCTCAGTCGAGAGTGTGTTGCTGGAAAAGCACAGCAGGTCAGGCAGCATCCGAGGAGCAGGAAAATCGATGTTTCGGGCCGGAGTCCTTCATCAGTAATGAGGCTGAGAGCCTCAGGGGTGGAGAGATAATTGGGAGGAGAGGTGGGACTGCGGAGAAGGTAGTTAAGAGTGCAATAGGTGGATGGAGATGGGGTTAAAGGTGATAGGTCAGAGGAGAGGGTGGAGCGGATAGGTGGGAAGAGAAATTGTCAGGTGGGACAGATCATGAGAACAGTGCTGAGCTGGAAGGTTGGAACTGGGATAAGGTGGGGGAAGGGGAAATGAGGAAACTGGTGAAGTCCACTTTGATGCCTTGGGGTTGAAGTGTCCAGAGGTGAAAGATAAGGCGTTCTTCCTCCAGGTATTGGGTGGTGAGGCAGTGGTGATGGACGAGGCCCAGGACCTGCTTGTCCTTGGCAAAGTGGAAGGAGGAGTTGAAATGTTCGGCCACAGGGCATTGGGGTTGATTGACGCGTGTCTCCCGGAGATGTTCTCTATGGCTTTCTGTGAGGAGGCATCTAATCTCCCCAATGTAGAGGAGACTGCATTTGGAGCAATGGATACAATAAATCACATATGGAAGTGCAGGTGGAGGTGGGGTTAAAGGTGATAGGTCAGAGGAGAGGGTGGAGCGGATAGGTGGGAAGGGAAATTGTCAGGTGGGACAGATCATGAGGACGGTGCTGAGCTGGAAGGTTGGAACTGGGATAAGGTGGGGGGAGGGGAAATGAGGAAACTGGTGGAGTCCACTTTGATGCCTTGGGGTTGAAGTGTCCAGAGGTGAAAGATAAGGCGTTCTTCCTCCAGGTATTGGGTGGTGAGGCAGTGGCGATGGACGAGGCCCAGGACCTGCTTGTCCTTGGCAAAGTGGGAGGAGGAGTTGAAATGTTCGGCCACAGGGCATTGGGGTTGATTGACACGTGTGTCCCGGAGATGTTCTCTATGGCTTTCTGTGAGGAGGCATCTAATCTCCCCAATGTTGAGGAGACTGCATTTGGAGCAATGGATACAATAAATCACATATGGAAGTGCAGGTGAAACTTTGATGGATGTGGAAGGCTCCTTTGGGGCCTTGGATGGAGGTGAGGGGGGAGGTATGGGCGCAGGTTTTTCAATTCCTGTGATGGCAGGGGAAGGTGCCAGGATGGGAGGGTGGCTTGTTAGGCGGCGTGGACCTGACTAGGAAGTCGCCGAGAGGATGGTCTTTGCAGAAAGTGGATAGAGAAGGGGAGGGAAATGTATCCCTGTAGGTGGTGGAACTGTTGACGGATGATGCGCTTTATGCGGATGTTGGTGGGGTGGAAGGTGAGGACCAAGGGGGTTCTGTCCTTGTTGCAGTGGAGGGGTGAGATTCAAGAGCGGAGATGCATTGGAGGGCATCTTCAACCACGTGGGAGGGGAAATTTTGATCTTTAAAGAAGGGGGCCATCTGTGGTGGAACTGGTCCTAGGAGCAGATGCGGCGGAGGAGGAGCAGTTAGGAATAGGGTGGGTGGAAGGTGGTGTAATCCAGGTAAATGTGAGAGTCGGTGGGTTTGTAAAAAATGTCAGTGTTGAGTTGGTCCTCGTGGATGGAGAGGTCGAGGAAGGAGAGGGAGGTGTCAAAGGTGGTCCAGATGAATTTGAGGTTGGGGTGGAAGGTGTTTGTGAAATTGATGAACTGTTTGACATCCTTGTGGGAGCACGAGGTGGCGCCGATGCAGTCATCAACGTAGCGGAGGAAGAGGTGGGGAGTGGTGCCGGTGTTACTCCAAAAGATGCGCTGTCCTATGTAGCCAACAAAGAGACAGGCACAGCTGGGGCCCATGTGGTTGCCCGTGGCTACCCCTTTCATTTGGACGAAGGGCGATGATTCGAAGGAGAAATTGTTAAGGGTGAGGACCAGTTCAGCCAAACAAATAAGAGTGTCAGTGGAAGGGTACTGGTGGGGACGTTGGGAGAGGAAGAAATGAAGGGCTTGGAGGCCCTGGTCATGGTGGATGGAGGTTTAAAGGGACTGGATGTCCATGGTGAAGATGAGACATTGGAGGCCGGAGAAATGGAAGTCTTGGAGAGGAGGTGGAGGGCGTGGGTGGTGTCCTGAACATATGTGGGGAGTTCCTGGACTGGGGGGATAGGACAGTATCGAGGTAGGTGGAGATGAGTCCAGTGGGGCAGGAGCAGGCTGAGATGATAGGTCGGCCAGGATGGTCAGGCTTGTGGATCTTGGATAGAAGCTCACTTTCTCCCTGCAAGACATCTCATACAACTTTGGAACCAACGAAGTAATTTTTGAAGTGGACTCTTGGTTGTATGTATGAAACTGTACTGCCAACCTGCAAGCCACAAACTCTCTCAAACAGCAATGTGATAATTTCAGATAATCTGCTTTTTTCACTTGAATAAAGATAAAATGCTGCAGATGCTGAAAATCTGAAACAAACCCAGAGAATACCAGAATGACTCAGTAGGACTGGCAGCATCTGTGGAGAGAGCAACAGAGTTGTTTTAAGTTGTTTTGAATCCAGTACAACTGTTTTTCAGCATCTGTTTTGGTGACGTTGGTTTAGGGACAAATATCTGTTGAGTTTAACTCTGCTGTTCCCCTTTTGAAATAACGCAGACTCCACTGGGAGGTAGAATAATAGTCTATCCTCATCAGCTGAGAGCAAACTTACTGTCACAAGTCACCATTTTGAATTCCATTTTCCGTCTCCCTATCCTATCTGTCAGCCTGTTTATATCATCCTGTATTTTGCTGCAGTCCTTTACCATCATAGCTCTACATTCAGTTGTTGTCACCTTCAAATTGAAACAACCAAATTTACGACAGTTTGAGGAACAAGTGGAGAAGATGAGAGTGAAGAAGGAAGGAATTGGAGATTTGATTAAGGTTTTTAAGTCAAGGGGAGTCCAGACAGAGTGGAGAAAAACTGTTCTTGCTCTTAAAATGATTGAAAACCAGACACATTTTTTAAACTGTTTTGCAAAAGAAACTAAACATGAGGCAAGAGAAAGCATCTTCACACAGCAAATGGCTCATGCTTTGAATGCACTGCCTAAGGGTGTGGTAGATGCAGATTCAATATGGCTTTCAAGAGGGCATCAGATGACTTAGGCAGAAATGGTGCAAAGTGAAAAGGCAGCTGATTGGCACTAAGTTCAAATGCTCAGAGAGGTGGTACAGGCATGATGGAATGAATGGCCTCCTGTACCTTTTCAATTCTGTGATTCTGTAAACGTTCAATAATTGACATGATTTGGAGATGCTGGTGTTGGACTGGGGTGTACAAAGTTAAAAATCACACAACACCAGGTTATAGTCCAACAGGTTTAATTGGAAGCACTAGCTTTCGAAGCGTCACACCTTCATCAGGTGGTTGTGTCCTTCAACCAACTGATGAAGGAGCGGCGCTCCGAAAGCTCGTGTGCTTCCAATTAAATCTGTTGGACTTTAAACTGGTGTTGGGTGATTTTTAACTTCAATAATTGAGACCTGCATTTTTGGATTTTAAACAAAAAGTATAACAACATTTTATACTTGTATAATGTCTTTAACACAACAAAGTAACAAAGTAACACAACAAAGCTTCACAGTAATAACAAATAAATTTGAATACTGAGCTACAAAAAAGTGAGATGAGGACATAAAGCAAAACCTTGTGCATGACCTGAATTTGACAGAGCATCTTAAAAGAAGGCACAAAAGGCTACAAAAAAATACATAGGAAGTGAATTCCAGAGTTGAAAACTTGACCGCCTGGTAAGGAGCAATGATAATCAGAATTGCACAAGAGACTTGAATTAAAGAAAAGCAGTCCTCTCAAATGACTATAATGTTGGAAGAGATTACAGAAATAAGGTCATGGGTACGTTTGTAAACAAAGATGAGAACTGTTAAATGGAAATATTTCCAGACCAGGAACGTATGAAAACCAGCAACCATAACACAAATCTGTGAATTTAGTGCGAATTGGGATGCAGGCAGGTTTTTGGATGGATTGAATTTTACAGGGAGTGTTACTTGGAATAGATTGAACATTTAAACAGCCAGATTAATGTAATTCTTTTAATTAATCCACTATTAATTTCGACTCCCTTTCAAAGGTGCTGACCATGAGCTGATAGAGGAACTGTGCAACTGAATTCTAAAGCCTATTGTTGCTGTATAAGCTTTGTAGATTTATCTTGAATGGCAAATCACTTTTTAAAAAGCGAATACAGAATTTAGTAATTCTCATTAGTGGTTGTTTAAAAATAGTCAGTTTGGATTGCAGCAGCAGGGCAGCTGTTGTACAACAAAATTTAATTATATAATGCTTTTTGGAATCACTTGCTATTTTATGTTAAATCAGTTGAGTTTCAGTGAAAGCCAGTTGTTCTGCCATATCTGTATGGTGCTGATCCTTCATTAAAACTTTCTATTCTAGTCCCATTTCACATCCTTTCAAAGAATATATGTATTATTTCCCTTCAAGTATTTAAATTTCTCTCAAATGACATGATTGATGAGCTTCAATGCCCATTTTCATTTCATATCCAACATGGTGTGTGAAACTATTAGATGGTCCTCACCATTTAAGCACTTGGGAAAATTGACTGATATAAATCCACCAAAGCATTTAATATTTAGTTTTCAAAATATTCTCTTGTATCACCTTTCCGATCATCTTGAATATAATTGTAGCTTTCAATTTTCATAACCATATCAACTGATTCCTGGTATTATTCCAATGAATAAATATTGCACCTCTTCTATCTGTAGGAAAAAAATGTTGGAGCTATAGATGTTAATTCTGCATACCGAATGTCATTCACAGATTCATCAAGCCTGTAGTTTTATTGTCTCCATTTATCAAGGATTAGGGATAGGTTAAGGGACAGTCGATGATTAAATTAAGGGAATGGGATTCTTAAAGTTTGTGCAGTGTCTCTTCATTGTTTGTAGTGATGAATTTGGGATGGATTGGGACCAAAATACAGAGGGCGAAAGTGGGTACTGCAGATCCTGGAGATTTGAGTCAAGATTAGAGTAGTGCTGGAAAAGCACAGCAGGCCAGGCAGCATCTGAGGAGCAGGAAAATTGATGTTCCGGGCCAAAGCCCTTCATCAGGAATCAAAATGCAGAGACTCCAATAAATCAATTTTAACTACCAGTCACACCATTACCATTTCCCAGTATTATTCATACAAATGAGCAACTAAAATAGAGAGATGGACATTCCAACCATGTCTGACTGATCGCAATTTTAATCTTCAGGAAGCAAGGACATCTGCCTAAGGATTACTTCGTTCATTTTAATGATTTGTTATTGCTGAAGGAAGAGAGAGTTAGCTTCATGTGGAGCACAGAGCATAAATTGAATTTTTATTTTAAGCAGTGACTTAAGCTTCTTTACCACAATACACTTGTTTTTTTTCCACCAAAAGGCAAGGTACATGTGAGAGCAAAATCATTGAGGTACTTACTTTTCCCAAGGAACTCATTAGGAAACCAACAGAGCTGAATCTGAGCGATGCTTTAGAATTCTTGTGCATTGTCCCCAGTCATTTTATCTGTCTGGCCACACTGGCGGAGTAATAAAAATTAATCAATTGAAGCAAGTAAGAGAGAGGATTTCAAGCTTATTTATGAATATGCAAAGCATTTTAGACATTGATAATGATAAAAGAGGTATCTCTCATGTTTCCATCTCTTAAAATGTCAGGGAAGCAATTGTAATTGTTTTGCACTGAACACACAAGTCCACTTGATATTTATATGTATTCCTTCCAACACCGATGGGAGCAGGTTTTGGTATATTGTTTGATCTTGAACTGAATATTTTAGGGTAAAAGGCAACAGAAGAAAGATAATCTAATTCTAATGATGTCCAAAAGATAACTATCAAACAAATGATGTGTAACAGAAGCCTAAAAATTGCTTTTTGATACAAAGGCAATTTATCAGAATCCTCAGTGGTTCCAACAATCTTATCTCAGGCCTGTCCAACAAGAAGATAAAAACAACAGTCCAAATGATTAAACTGCTTCTGAAGACTGAATAGATTTTAGTCAGTCAGGTTTGTGAAAGCCTCCCAAGTGAATGAAGTTGAGAATTCCAATCACTAGATACTTAGTTGGTGTCCAGTGATTTACCTGCCTCTCATTTACATGTTTTTTGGAAGTCCATGTAGCCTGGATAAGCAGATGATCAAAGCTTTGGCCTTTGAACGCGGAGTTGACACTCACCTCTGATCATAGTGAAGTGTTGGTTCCCTCACGGATCCTTCTGATAGCCATTTGGGAGTCAGGCTAACAATCTGTCCCCATAAAAAAGGTCCTTTTTTTGAGAAATAGAGAATAATCTGCTGGATGTAAAAGCACTGGTTTCCAAGTGCTGCAAGGCATGGATGAGAAAGAAGGTAAAAACAAGGAATGCAGATGCTGGAAACCAGATTCTGCATTAGAGTGGTGCTGAAAAAGCACAGCAGTTCAGGCAGCATCCGAGGAGCAGGAAAATCAACATTTTGGGCAAAAGCCCTTCATCTGGAATAGAGGCAGAGTGCCTGAAGGGTGGAGAGATAAATGAGAGGGGGGGGGGGGGGGGGAGAAAGTAGCATAGAGTACAGTAGGTGAGTGGGGGTGAGGATGAAGTTGATAGGTCAGGGAGGAAGCAAAGAGTACAATGGGGTGGGATGAAGGTGATAGGTCAGAGAGGAGGGTGGAGTGGATAGGTAGAAAGGAAGATAGGTAGGTAGGACAAGTCATGGGGACAGTGCTGAGCTGGAAGTTTGGAACAGGGGTGAGGTGGGGGAAAGGGAAATGAGGAAACTGGTGAAGTCCACACTGATGCCCTGGGGTTGAAGTGTTCTGAGGCGGAAGATGAGGCGTTCTTCCAGGCGTCTGGTGGTGAGGGAGTGGCGGTGAAGGAGGCCCAGGACCTCCATGTCCTCGGCTGAGTGGGAAGGGGAGTTGAAATGTTTGGCCACAGGGCAGTGGATGAGAAAGAAGAAGCTCTGTGAAAGCTGCCCTTGTCCTCCCCGCTCTTCGCCCCTCTTCCCCCATCACTGAAAATCTATCGGAACTGGACTTATGTACACATTCTCCCTTTTTTCCCCTATCTGTCTGCTTTTGATATCCTGTAGCTGCCAACATCTAATCTTTCAACGTCTGTGAACTATGTGACTCAGTCATCAAACATTCCGTGCTGAACTGACTAGTGAGATACTTCATTTTAAATTCCCATCATCTTGTTTTAACTTTTCAGCGCATCTAGAGGTCAGCAGTTTATATACTGATGCAGACTCTGCTGTGTAATACTTGGGCAAAATCACACTTATTCAAGCATATGCATGGGTGACTCTTCCATGAATCGAATAGTGATTTAATCAGCATTCAAAGAAGTTAATGGTTAGTAATGATGTGGGTGAGCTTTAAAGAGCCTCTGAATGTGAACGACACCGTTTTCATTAAAACATTTTTTCAGTGTTTCAAGATTTTGTGGAGCCTTAATATTTTAGATCCAGAATATTCCTGTGTAAGTTTTCAATTATTGGCGAAAATTGGCTGTGCCAGTACATTGCTGATGAAGTTCCTGATGAAGGGTTTTTGCCTGAAACATATAATTTTCCTGCTCCTCGGATGCTGCCTGACCTGCTGTGCTTTTCCAGCACCCATTCTAATCTTGACTCTAATCTGCAGTCCTCACTTTCATCCAGTGAATTGCTATGCCATTTCCATGTTTTGAATGACATGCCAAATCTGTTCGCTACGAGCCAACTCGGTTTTAAGTGAATGTGGTAGCATTTGAATTTTGAGAAAGGGTAAGAATTACAATTCCTCTTGGCAGGGAGGAAAGACCATTATATATAGGAGCAGAATTAGGCCATTCGGCCCACCGAGCCTGTTCTGCCATTCGATCATTGCTGATATGTTTCTCAACCTTATTTTCCTGCCTCCTCTCCATTTCTCACAACTCAGATCCCCTTAATAATCAACAAAATATTTATCTTTGTTTTAATTACACTTAATGACTTGGCCTCCACAGCCCTCTGCAGCAATGAGTTTCATAGATTAACCACCCTCAGGCTGTATAAATTCCTTTCCATCTCAGTTTTAAAGTCCTCAGGTCACAGTCTCTCCTACTGGTGCAAATATCTTCTCCATGTCAACTCTGTCCAAGCTTTCCAGTATTCTGTAAGTTTCAATCTGATTTTCCCCCTCATCCTTCTAAACTTCATTGAGTACAGACCCAGAGTCCACAACCATTCCTCAAATGACAAACCATTCATCCCTGGGATCATTCTTATAAACTTCCCCTGAACCCCCTCCAATGCTAGCACATTCTTCCTAAGATATGGGGCCCTGAACTGCTTAACTATTGCAAATGTGGTCTGACCAGAGCCTTATATGGTCTCAGCAGTATATCTCTGCTCTTGTATTCTAATGCTGACATTGCATTTGCCTTCCTAACTGCCAACTGAACCTGCATTTTTACCTTAGGAAAGTCCTGAACTAAGACCTCCAAGTCCCCTTTGTGCTTTAGATTTTGGAAGCGTTTCCCGTTTTGAAAATAGTCAATGCCTGTATTCTTCCTATCAAAGTGCATAACCTCAAACTTTCCTACATTATATTCCATCTGCCAATTCTTTGCCCACTCTCCTGGTCTGTCCGAGTCCTCCTGCAGCCTCCCTGCTTCCTTAACACCATCTGCCCCACCACATGCTTTTGTTTCATTTGTAATTTAGCAAAAGTGGCCTCGGTTCCTTCATTCAGATTGTTTATGTGTAACATGAATCGTGTGGTCCCAACATAGACCCCTGCGGAACTCCACTAGTCAATTGCTGTCATCCTGAAAAAGACTCCTTTATCCTTATTATCTAACTTCTGCCAGTTAGCCAATTCTATATCCATACCAGTACCTTGCCCCTAGGACCATGGGCTCTTATTTTAGCAGCCTATTAGATACTCAAATAAATAATTTCTATTAGCTGTCCTTTATCTAACTTGCTCATTAACTCCTCAAAGAATTCTGATAGATTTGTTAGACATGACTACCCCTTGATGAAGCCATTCTGACTATTTCGTGAAACACTTCCAAGTGCTCTTCAATTTCATCCTTAATATCTTCCCAATTGCTGAGGTCAGGCTAACCAGCCTATAATTTCTTGCTGTCTTCTGTCTCCCTACCTTCTTAAATAGGGGTGTTACATTAGCCATTTTCAGTCTTCTCGCATCCTTCTTGCCTCCAGTGATTTGTGAAAGACCACCACCAATATCTGCACAGTCTCTTCAGCTATGTCCTTCAGAACTCAGGGCTGTGGTCCATTTGGTGTGGGGAACCCATTTATCTTCAAACCTTTAGGTTTCTTCAGCACCTTCACCTTAGTGATGGCCACTACTCTCACCTGTTCTCTGACTCTGTTGAAGTTCTGGTAGCTGTTAGTTTCTTCCACCGTGAAAACTGATTTAAAATACATGTGCAGTACCTCTGTCATTTCTTTGGTCCCCATTATTACTTATCCAGTGGTCCGATGTCCAACCTTTACTCTCTCTTACATTTTTGATATCTCAGAAAAACTCTTGCAGTCTTCTATTATACTACTCGTTAGCTTCTTCTGATATTTCATCTTCTGCCTGCTTATTGTTTTTTTCAGTTTTCCTCTGCAGTTTTTTAACGGTTTTCCAATCATCAGGCTTCCCAATGATCTTCGCTACATTGTATGCTTTTCATTTTGAAGTAGTGCTGTCTCTGACTTCAGCTACAGTTGCTTTATCCTCCCATCAGTTTATTTCATCCTCCTTGGGTTGAATTTCTGCTGTGCCTCCTAGAATACCACCAGAAATTTTTGCCATTGCTGCTTCACCATCTTCCCTGCTATGCTCCCCTTCCAATCAGTTCTGGCCAGTTCCTTCCTCATATCTTTGTATTTACCTTTACTTCATTTGTTTTAATGTTATATTTGATTCCAGTTTTTCCATTTCAAACTGCAGGATGAATTCTGTCATATTGGGGTTCCTTCACCTTCAGCTCCTAACCAAGTCAGCCTCATCATGCATCACCAAATCAGAATTGCCTGTTCCATAATGGACTCTCCCACAGGCTGCTACAAAAAAAAATCTTATAGACATTCCACTAATTCCTCCTTTTGAGATCTGCTGCCAACCTAATTTTCCCAGTCCACCTGCATATGAAGTCCTCCATGATTATTGTAGTAGTGCCTTTCTTACATGCCTTTTCTATCTCATCTGATTTATTCTCTTCCCCACATCCTGGCTCTTGCTAGGTGGCCTGTACACCACTTCTATTAGGTCCTTTTCTACTTTGCAGTTTCCCAACACTACCCACACAGATTCTATGCTTTCTGACGATATATCATTTCTTGCATTTCATACTAGCAAGGCAACCCTGAGCCCTTCTGCCCATCTTCCTATCCTTTCAATAAGATGCTTATGGCTAGATATTTAGTTCCCAACCCTGACCATCTTCCAGCCATATCTCCATCATACCACAGCATCATACGTTCCAATTTCAATCTGCACTACAAGCTCATTCACCTTGTTTGCATGCATTTATGCACAACACTGTCAGTCCTGGGAGTGACTGCTCTCCTCCTCATAATTGACTTCTTATCTGCTGTGCCTGAAATCAGATTCCTGATCCTTTCCATACTCTCTGTCCTGTTACCTGTTCTGGAAACTTTTGTATCCCTTTGCAGAGCTTCGCCTCCCCATTTTAACTTTTTCCATAATTTTTCATGCAACGGGACCCACCTCCCCACTATTTAAAACCAATGGTCTGAGATCTTTTGTTAAATTGATCACGAGATGCGGTTCAGAATTTGTGTTGTTTGTGGTTCCTTTTTTTTTACTCCTGCAATAACCAGTTGATATCAGACCTGTTAATTATTTGGAAGTTGAAAGAGTCTGTTTTCAGTGGCATCATTGCTTCTATTAATGGTACTCTAATCATTTGCCAAAAAATTGTGTATGTATAATGGGGTCTTGTGCTGTAGCACCACCTTCTATAGCACTGTGGTGCCAATAATATCAACTAATTTTGATATATTTTAATATACTAAAGGAGGGAAGTATAAGAAATGAGTAACTGTTTGTACTCTTTTATATGGTTATGGTCCTTAAGGCATTAATTTAGAGGCATTGATTCTTGTCAGTCAGTATTCTTTAAGAAATGAAAAGATAAAGTGAGAATTACTGAGATGATCACTGTCATTATAAGAAGTAAGTATATTGTGAATTACAAGTTTGCCAAAAGAAGTGCTGTACTACTTATCATCTAAGAAAAAGGCCATAATTACATATGTTTAATTCTTAATATATTAATTCAGTATGTTAACAAAGTATGCTTTGATGGAAAGAAAATAGGCCCTTTGATTTAAAAATATACCATGGGTTCCAGTTGAAAGGAAATGAAGAAATAGCCTTAGATAATATGTAAGGCACAGGAAAGGAAGGTCACATGAAGAGATGATGTGGAGTGCTCATATAGAAACAGACATCCTGAAAGGTTGCCCACTGGGCTATGCTGAATTCAAATCATTTCCATCATATCCTGTGGGAGAAACCTTCATTTAAACAACAAAACTATTGGATCCTTAAGAAATTCTTCCTTAAATGGCAATATGTGACATCACTCACCTATGATACTCTCCAAGCGACCTGTAACTATAGATGACTTATCCAGCAGTGGGTAATTTAACCTGATTCATTTTTCTCTGCTTTTCCAGTCATTTCCTGATTTTAACTCTTTATTTATTCACCTTTCATCACTAATGTTAACATTAACTGATTGAGTTTTAATTGTGAGAAAAATTGTATACCATATTTTGTCTGTTTTTCTTGCAGAGGTAGTATGATCTTTATCTTAGCTTTTTTTTTCCTGAATGTTCTTGATATTTGGGGTGAATATAAGTGATTATGACTTCTCTTTGACATTGATTCAGCAGTAAACTTTACCCAATATTAGATAACAATAATAGATTAACTACTCAAATATGTTTGAATTCAATAGTAAGAAGCAAAACATTGTTAAATATTCAAAAAATCTCCCTTATTTAGTTTTAAGTATTGATATCACAATCTGGGAAATCAGTGGTGCAATTTAGGACAATTAATCATTATATTTTCCCGAAAAACATCTGTTTTGTATTAAGTAATACTTTCGATGATATTTCTAGTCTAAGTGTTTCAGACTTGTTTTATTTTTGAAAGTTCCTGTCTTCCTCTGCAGCATTTAATCAATTATGTAGCAATAAAATACCAGGTACCAATAATGTTGTGAAACAGAAAATTCTAGATTTGAATCTCAGTTGTCAAATGTTTGCTTTAGATTACATCTGTTTGTGAAATGTATTAACAAGATCAGAATCTGAGAAGTGTTTAACGCCAAATACTTTGTTTATTTTTGAGAATTGATAGAAGATAATTGAAATTACTGGGACAAAATGAATAGACACACCCAGTTTCAGATACATACTAAGTTACATAACAACAATTTCTAGCATATTGTTTTAGGATTTCCGTCCAAAAGTTATTATTTGTGATGTAGCCCATATGTATTTTGGTGCATAATACTTTATTTACAGAGTGAACACTACTCTATCAACAGTGAATTACTATGAACAAAAGGGAGACAAGTTGTCTTTGACTGTAATATCAAAGCCCTTAGCTGGAAATATATTATCACAGATAAGAATAAAAAAAGTGGATCATTGTCAGTTAAGGGCGTATTAACTTCTCATCACGGTTCAGGTACAGTTTGTTTGCTATATTGATTGTCAGTGGGTGTGACTGTTCTCAAAGGCTTCATATTTTCTCATGGGACTGCAAGCACAGAGAGTAGTGTTTCTGATGCGAACATTTGAAATAGGTCTATGATTTTAAAAAACAAAACCAAAATGAAAGAATTCATGTGAATTTACAAAATTAATGAAAGGCCAGCAATTTTCCTATTCAAGCATACAGTTTAACATGATGAGGAAGACATTGTATCTACATTGTGCTTTGTGGTGGAGGCCTTTTGCTATAACATTCCACATTCCACATTCTTTATCTGATGACAAAAATAAATCAGCAAAGTGATGTTACCAGTAACATTCATATGATAAGATTAATCTACAGTAGATTCACTGGTCAGCTATTACTATAGATGTGCATCTTTTGAAAGGAGTTGGAATAAATTGTAAAGATTCTGCAGTGAGATGCATCTGCCCAAGAAAATTGATGTGTTGCATATTAAACACAAGATATATGTTAAACCTACATAATGTGCTTTAGGAAAGCTATTTATTTTTTGTAGATTAGCTGCTATGAGGTGAAATAAATACTCTATCTCTGACTATAAAATCATTATGCATAAAATACTCTACGCTGTACATGCAACACCATGAATCTGTTGCTTGCTATATAATCCTTCTTTCAGATCTTAAGAAGTAGAAAGACTGTCAGTTGTGTTGTTTTAGTGATAAGCGATTCTTGAGGTTTTGGACCGTTGGATGATGCTTTGTGATTATTTTTCCATTTTTTAAAGTAGGAAAATGCATTTAATAATGTCTATAAGGACAAAACCATGTCACTTTCATTGGGATGTTTGATATAATTGACAGATATTTTATTGAATTGACATTCAGGTGCTAGCCCAGTTCTTGCAATGATTACTTTATAATCCTCTCACATTATATGATCTATTGTGTAACAACTAAGGGATAGGTGAGAGCTAAGGGACCGAACAGCTACATGGGATACTGTGCCAATATTTCATTAAATGGAACCAGTTCTTCTAACCTGTCAGTCTCGACATTCCCATGCATCTTTTTCCACCTCAGACCTGCTGGTACTTTAGCACTTCTTCAACTGTGGGGATTCAAAATTACAGTTGCATGGGTTCACTTTCAGAAGTTGGGTACATGATGTCAGCACATAGATTAAAATAGGGGTTGACCTTGCCCTGTGAGTCTGCAGTATCAGGTATAGATAATTGCTGATGACAGCAGAGAATTGCCAAGGTGGTCGGAAGTTCACTGACAGAACGATTTGATTTCCTTCAGCAAGACCAATGGGCAACAACTGTACATCAGGGCCAGTAGTCCCCAAACTCAATCAATTTTTTATCACAGAATTTCTAACAAGCTAGTTCTTCAAAGGACTGCCTCTTTGATGTTTGCAGATGTGTAAAAGAACCGCCAACTATATCATTCAACTGAATCAACAGTATTATTATTATGTAGCATCTTGAAGGAACTCCCATGAGTCCAGGGTACATTCATTATACCAATGTTGCCATTTGTACTTCTCTTCTCCCTTGTATAGTCTGACTGAATTTAAAATGATGGCTACTTGAGCAATATTAGCCAAAAACAGCATTTTTGCCATGCATTCCAAAAACCCGTTTTGATTATAATAACTGAAAACAGGGAAGTCTCGGTACGATCCAAAACCATTTTACTGAATGGAATATTTTTCCCAATTCAAGTCTTCGAACTCTGTTGCTTTGCAGAAAAAAAAGCTTTTCTATATTGTAGTTGAGTTTTCCAGGTTGTTGTACTTCTGCAAGAATTTATCGTTCCAGTGACTTAGAATGATGCAAAATAGAATGATGCAATTCTGTAGTATCTTATATTTGATCATTATAAATGAGTCTTGCATTTATGCATTGTCTGTAGATGTTCGTGGAATCCATAGAATCATAGAATCCCTACAGTGTGGAAACAGGCCTTCATCTCAACAAGGCCACACTGGCCTTCCGAAGAGTATCCCACCCAAACCCATTCCCCTACTCTATGTTGTAGTTATAGTCCCAGCTGATGTTAATTACTCCAGTTAGATACCAGAATGAAACCTGGCATGATAGATCATTTGTTTAATTTTTACAATTGGGGGTTTGTCATTGAACTTTTATCTATAAGGCTGCAAGTGTTCTTTAACAGCAGAGCCCTCATTTATTATGTGAAAGAAGAAAAAGAAACAAACCAAATATAGAGAACAGCTTAAAAAGATTTTAACAAAAAGAAGAAAACAAAATCTCGGCCTGTTTCCTAACACTATCCTTGACAGTGATGAAAACCCAGAGAAATATTATTCCTGTCACAACTGTCATTTCTCTACTAACTGACTCTTTTCTCCTTCTTATCATTGGAGTGGAGAGAGTTTGACAATTTGTTTCCAAGTCGGATACAATGAATCTGGATTTAATTCTAATGGCTTAAACCTCTTTTCAGTTTGGATTTTTGTAAAACTGTATACCTTTTCACAATCTGGATGTTTCACAAACAAAAACCATCTCTACAAAAGTGACTGATTCTTCCCTGAAATCCTGACCTTCTGTTCTGAAGTCAGACCAAAACTAGCAGCACTGATTTGTTTTCACTGCGTATCATATAGTCAACAGTGTAAACATTTTGTCCATTAAAATCACTGATACCCAGCCCAGCACTTAACCAAAGTCTTGTAAATGGTGCAGTTGCATTCTGGAGAATATATTTAGGTCTCTGTTTCAACCAACTTTCTGACCTTTAAAAAGGATACCTTCACAGAATTAACCACAATTCATATACTTCTTTTTAAAATCTAAACCTAAAATGATGATATATCTTGGATACTACTTACCATGTTAGTTAATGATGTGTATTTTGAGTGTAGTTATTTTTGTAAAATGGAAAATACTAGCCACTGTTGTACATTGCGGGACTTGCTGTTCAATGTGACGTTGCGTCGATAATCTGTTTTGGCAATCTTATTTCAGGGATTAATATTTGCCTGGACCTTTGGGAGAACTCCCTTCCTCTTTTTAGAATTGTGCCAGTGGATCTTTCATGTCCACCTGAGAGGTCAAACTGAAAATCAGTTCAACATTTCGTTTGAAAGATGTATAACAGAGACAAATAGTCTACGTGCAGGAGGAAACGGTATACTGCTACAAGTACAGTAGCTTTTTGTTCAGGACAAGTTCTTCTTTAGTTGATAAAAGACGGTATCATGCCTGTTGACTGCATTAAAAATAACTAACTGTAAGAGTACTGTCTGCAGTCGGTCATCTGCTAGTCATATGAGTTGTATTGGGAGGAATGGGAACAAGAGCGGGAAAGGAAGATATTGTTCCAACGTGTTTACACTTTTTTTAATGTGTCATTCCTGTTTATTCTTCAACCAATCAACCACCTTTTACCTTTAAATTTTGCACAAATTGAAACCACATGTACAGGAGAAGCACCAAGGATTATGCATTATAAATCACTTGATACACGTAATGTTGAATCCCAGAAGCTTCTTTTTGATGTGGGAGGAGATGCATAGTAAAATGAAGGGAAAAAAGATGATATGTGCAAAATTAGATCTCAGTTTTCTGTATCTTCTAAAGGCAAAGCTGTCTTATTCAGTCATCGATGAATTTTACCAAAATATTATTTTATTGCTTGCTCAGAATTTCTTTGTCAAATTGATGGCAACCTAGGAAGAAACAGGATATAGAAAAGACAACTCAAGGAATACAGAAAATTGTGAATCCCTGTTTTATATATAGTTAATGGTACATGTCAGCATTTCTTTCATCTAGCTACATTCATTAATATAGAGAATGTCAAATGCAATAGAGCTAACAAATGAACGTTACATAGTAAACCAGTGAACTTTATTTTTGAGATTTTTTTCTGGCCATGACATTGAAAATCCTCATTAATTAAATACAGGCAATTGTAAGTTTTCTACATATGATCCAGTTTGGATGAAAAAACAATGGTGTCTGAGCAATCTATATCAATTTTTCATCAAGGTGGCACAGTGGCTCAGCGGTTAGCCTCACAGCGCCAGGGACCTGAGTTCAATTCCAACCTCTGGCGACTGTTTGGAGTTTGCATGTTCATCCCATGTCTCTGTTAGGTCCTCCCTTGGTCCAAAGATGTGCAGATTAGGTGGATTAGTCATGCTACATTGCTCATATTATCCAGGCCTGCGTAGGTTAGGTGTGTTAGCCATGGGAAATGCAGGGTTACAAGAATAGAGTAAGTGAGTGGGATGCTCTTCAGGGGATCGGTGTGGACTTGGTGAGCCAATTGGCCTGCTTCTACACTGTTGGGATTCTCTGAATCTAGAGATCGAGAATCTGCACTGGTCATAAACAACCACCTGACTATTATAATCCGATTTTCAGGACTTGGCCCATAGCATTGTAGGCCTTGGTATTGTAAGTGTACATCTAAATACTATATAAACGTTATGTTGGTTTCACCTCTAGCACCTTTACAGGCAATATGTTTCAAATTTCCACCATCTTTTGGGTGGAAAAATGGTTTGCTCACATCCCTTCTGCCCCTTATCAAAAATTTGTGCTCCCTTGGTTATTGATCCCTGTCTATGCCCACCATGATTCATACTTTACAGTCATGTATCCCCTCACCTCACCACCACCACCGCGCCCCCTCCCCCTCCGCCCCCCATTCTCCTGTTTGCCCTGTTCGTTTCTGGTGCCTAGATTGATGCCAGGAGTGATCTGTTTGGCTTTACAACTGAGTGGCTTGTTAAGTCATTTCAGGGGGCAGTTAGGAGTCAATCATGTTGCTGTAACCAGCTGAGAAGATTACTGAGCCAGATGGGTTTTATGATAAGGGACAGTGGTTAACTGGCTGCCATTAGGTTGTTTTTTTTAAACTTCAGATATTATTGCATTCAAATTTCACCATCTGCATGACCCAATAAAGTAAGTCTGGGACTTTGAATTATGAGTGCAGAAACATTAACAAGTTACCACAATTCCAACTCCACCATCTTTCCCCCCCCCCCCCCCCCCCCACCCCAATACATATTTCTTTGTTATCTCCTTTTAAGTCTTCATCCTTTAAATGAAAATTTGGGATTATGTGTACCTACTTTATGTATAAATGGAACTTGATTGTTTGCTTCTGTTGTTATGTGGTTGTAAATCCTGAAAATCTTGTCCAAACTATGGAATTGAGTCACAATTTTTAAATTATTTCCCATTTACCAAGCTGGTTTTGACTTCAGTTACTATTTCTGTGAAGGTGCTCTTAAATTTTCATTGAATCCATATTAATAATTGAAAAAAAAACCTTAATACATCTTGGAGCAAAATGATTTTGAAACTCTCATGAACAGGATTCCTAAATTGTTCACCATTTGATCAATGGCATCCTTCAGCCTTAACATTTTTCAAGTTCCAAGTCCAGATTAGAAGGAACATTTGGTTTGCCTGGTTTCCGTCAAGACATACAAATTGTGAAACAGCAGATTCTTGATCTTTTAGCTTCAAAGTTGTGGTTCAAGCTGGTACAATGGAACATTTCTCTTTGTCCTGAAGGTAAACACGAGAGATGAGTGACAGTTGCTGGCTTTATCAGACATGCTGCAACCTGTGAACAAGTATAAAAATGTTAAACGTGTTAAAATTGTTTTTCAGATAATTTGATTGAACAATGTAATGGGTACTTACATTGTGACATAGGGAAATGATGGAAACATTGGTGCTTCAGTGACCAGGAAGTATAACCTGAACACCAGTTGAATACAACTTTTAGTTGTTCAGGCAAACCAAGAGGACTCCACATTTGTTCAATTAGCTTTTTACTTTCCTGGAAAACTTTACAAACGTGAGTCAATGAACAATGTTTTCTTTCAAGCAGTAAACACAAAACACGTTCTGTATTAGAAATGAATGATTAATGAGTTTCTTTTCACATTGCCATTTTTTTAAAGGCAGGTCTGTAAATGTTTTTATTTTGTCCTTGTTTTCTGTCGTATTTTGACTTGAGATGGGATCAGTGGGGGTCCTGAAAGGGAATGCAGCATTCAAATCCATCAGGAATTTAAGTGCAGCAGTTACACAGAAACAAAAACAGAAACTGTTGGAAAAACTCAGCAGGTTTGGCAGCATCTGTGAAGAGAAATCAGAGTTAACGTGTTGAGTCTAATGACCCTTCTTCAGAACTGATGGGAGCTAGGGATGTGTTGGTTTTAATGCAGGAGATAGAGGGAGGGAAGGGGTAAAAATTAAACAATAGGTGGAGATAGAGTCCATATGGAGAGAAAAGCAGATGGACAGATAAATATCAGATAACAATCAGCCTCGTAGAATGAATAGCGGCTAATGGGGACTCTTAGTGGCTGACAATGTGTATAATAGCAGACCCTGTGGTAACAAGGTGTAATGAGTGGGTGTGGGGGAAAGCATGGGGAAGGTGCTTAAGGCTCAAAATTGTTGAACTTGATATTGAATTCAGAAAGCTGTAGAGTTCCAAAGCAGAAAATTAGGTGCTGTTCTTTCAGGTTGCACTGAGCTTCACTGGACCACTACAGCAAGCCTGATGCAGAGATGTTATAGAACATAGAGAAGAGATAACATAGAGAAAAATACAGCGCAGTACAGGCCCTTTGGCCCTCGATGTTGCACCGATCCAAGCCCACCTAACCTACACTAGCCCACTATCCTCCATATGCCTATCCAATGCCCGTTTAAATGCCCATAAAGATGGAGAGTCCACCACTGCTACTGGCAGGGCATTCCATGAACTCACGACTCGCCGAGTAAAGAACCTACCCCTAACATCTGTCCTATACCTACCACCCCTTAATTTAAAGCTATGCCCCCTCGTAATAGCTGACTCCATACATGGAAAAAGGTTCTCATGGTCAACCCTATCTAAACCCCTAATCATCAAGTCACCCCTAAACCTTCTTTTCTCCAATGAAAACAAAACCCAAATGCCTCAGCCTTTCCTCATACAATCTTCCTACCATACCAGGCAACATCCCGGTAAACCTCCTCTGCACCCGTTCCAGTGCCTCCACATCCTTCCTATAATATGGCGACCAAAACT
>NC_057735.1:33425006-33471467 GCF_004010195.1 Chiloscyllium plagiosum
GTCCACCTCCTTAGTCACCTTCTCCAAGAATTCAATAAGGTTTGTGAGGCATGACTTGCCCTTCACAAAACCATGCTGACTATCCTTGAACACATTATTCCTTTCCAGATGTTCATAAATCCTATCCCTTACAATTCTCTCTCAGATTTTGCCCACAACAGAAGTGAGACTCACCGGCCTATAGTTACTAGGGTTATCCCTACTCCCCTTCTTGAACAAGGGAACCACATTTGCTATCCTCCAGTCTTCTGGCACTATTCCTGTAGACAACGAGGACATAAAAATCAAGGCCAATGGCTCTGCAATCTCCTCCCTTGCTTCCCAGGGAATCCTAGGATAAATGCCATCAGGCCCAGGGGACTTATCTATTTTCACCCTTTCCAGAAACAGGGAGACAGGGTATCCAGAGAAACAGGGTGGTGTGTCAAAGTGGCAGGCAATGAGAAGTTCAGGCTCCTTTTTTGCGGGCAGAGTGTAAGTATTCTGCAAAGTAGTCACCCAGTCTACACTTCATTTCCGCAGTGTAGAGGAGACGACATTGTGAGTAGTAAATGCAGTAGGCTAGATTGAGTGAAGTGCAGGTAAAGTGCTGCTTCAACTGGAAGGTGTGTTTGGGGCCTTAGATACTGAGGAGGGAAGAAGTAAAGTACCCTACTGCATTTTTCTCTCTGTTTGGGCTTGATCTCCACCTATTGTTTTCTCCTTACTCTCTCCCCCCAACCTTCTCTTCTGCATAAAACCCAACAATTTCCTCGTTTCCATTAATTTCGAAGTAGGGTCACTAGACTTAAAACATTGACTCTGATTTGTCTCCACAGATGCTGCCAGACCTTCTGAGATTTTCCAGCAATTTCTGTTTTTTTTTTTCTGATTTCCAATATCTGCAGTTCTTATGTAATTGCACAGAAATCCTATTTTAAAATATTCTCAATTTTTGAATTGGCTTTTTCATCATCCTTGATCCTAACAGCACCTGATAAATTCTGTTCTAAATGCTTCCACTGTTTTTTATTCAGTTTATAAATGGAGCTCAATTAAATGTAAGATGATGTTTTCCAAAGCAAACTGCAAAATTATCCCAGTCCATACATTGTTAAGGCCTAATAATTGCAGCTTGAGTCTTCTGTAGACTTGGCCAAAATGAGGACTGCTGATGCTGGAGATCAGAGTCAAGATTGGAGTGGTGCTGGAAAAGCACAGCAGGTCAGGCAGCATCCTGAATGAGCATTCCTGATGAAGGGCTTTTGCCCGAAACATCAATATTTCTGTAGACTTGCTTTACATCGTGACTAGTTTGAAATACAGGAGATTCTAGTTCTATTGACTGCTTCTCTGATTTTATCATGAATAAATTAGCAATGTCAAAATTGAAATTAATGTGTTTGGGAAAATGTACTCAAAGATGATGGAGATTTAAAGGATCATTTGCAGTGCGCATTGGAATATCAGAAAATCGTGTTTGACAAATGTGAGAAAAATAGACCCAATCCTTTGCTTATATTCCCTCCCTGATTAGCACTGGACTTGGGTTTTTTCTATGACTTTCCTAGTATTTGCAGTTGATTGTGTTTGATGGCAGTGTAACCAGGTAGCTACATGCAAATAAACCGCAAAGTTCTTTGCACCAGGATTTCTTCTTGCAATAGAAGACCACTGTCAGACCACATCCATAAAAACTTGGTAGTGCTGCTAACACGTTATCAGAAGTTAACAAGTGTGCTAGGTCTTTAGTTTTTTGATTGAAAATGGATATATCTGTTTCAGTGGTTGTTGTTGAATGATGCTAGTTTACACACTGGCTAGTTAATACCGTACCAAGTCATTATGATGGACCACATTTGGAGGCAGACAGTGGTAAGAACCCAAAAGCTCCCTTTATGGCTATCTCGAGTTCTCCCGAGCCACTGACAACTGTTTCCCTGCCACAGCAAATGAACCACCCACCCTCATTCTCCACATCCTGACAACATTCAAGAGAATCCTCACAGTCAATACAACAGCTTGCAATCGTCCAAACCATAATTATTTATGCTGACACACAGTTTCTTCGCTCCTCCACCTATTGCTTAGTTTTGTGGTGTTCAGTGAGACTGATTATACTTTCTGCCCAACTTGGCTGACAGCGAATTCTATCTAAAGGCCTTGTGGAAACTCTGTCTTTTATAGTTGAGCCGTAACCCAAATGTAAGTATGCAGTTCAGGATTTGAACCTCTTTGGACAACAGTTAAACAGTTTTCAATGATAATGCCTTTTTTATTTGCTTGTGGATTTTTCTCTTTGTTGCACTCTTCAATAATGGACCTAGTGATCTTCAGAAAAGGGAAGATCTTAAAAGTAAAAGCGAGGTCGCCACAGTTTTACTAGGCCATAGGGCTGTGTCTGATTTCAGAGACAGAGAGAGAGAGAGAGAGAGGACTGATGGTAGTTTAACCTGACAGTCAGTCCGTTTCAAGCAAGGGGAGGGGTTGAGAAGGAGAGTTCTTCATGATAACCAAAGGCAGTATGGAAATTGAACCCATGCTGTTGACATCATTCTGTACAGTTAGCCAAATGTAAGACCAACTGATACCCCAGTAATATATGTTTGGCAAGATTATTATACTGTATACCATGGGTTAAATGAGTGAAGAATTTTCAACAAGAATCACGCCATTCACAGTTTTAACCTTCATATGTTTCAGACTTTGAGTTATCTGCAATGGAAATATACTGTTTTTGTTAGTCTTGATTCACTAAGAATGGATTAGTCCACATTTCCGTTTGCAGATAAACTTAGTTTGTTCTTCGTCAGGCTGAGAGGAGCAACACTGATCTAGAAATAACTAATTCTGCGAATGTGTGAGTAAAAGGATGCAGCTGGTTCTTGGAGCAGCATTGGTGTCAGATACAGTAAAGTAGACCACAGACCACAGGCTTTTAAACTGGCTGGTGGAGTGTGGATCAGAGCCAAATGGCTGGGAAGAAGGACAGAAATGCAATCAAAAATGTAAGGACTGTCATTATATCAAATTTGTTATTTTCAACATTGGTGGAACAGCCTGAAGTGTCAATAAGAATGATTCATTGCTGAGTAGGTGAGTAGCAGTTATGGCTTTATACTCCGATGAATAAGAAACATTTGACACTTCAGTCTCATAAAATTGATATACACAGATTTATGCTGCTTTCTTTCACGGACTACAGCTGTGACTACTTTGGCAGAGCACCAGTGCTTATTGCATTTTACAGAACCTGAGGGAAAAGAATTTAGCCAGTACTGAAGCAGGTGCAGCTGCTACTGTCCAATTCCCGAAGAAAAATAGGGAACTTTGCGAGAAAACTGAAAGAATGGTAAACATAAATAACGGAGCAAATCATAAAACATGATATAAAATGACTTGAGTTTCAACTATGGATATGTACATATAGTGGTTCAACAAATAATCTAATCTCAGTTTAAATGCATTCAAATAAAATAACAATGCTAAGCAGATGGAATAGTGACTGAATCAATATCAATACTTTATGGATTACAATGTATTCATTTTGATGGTAAAACGGATTGAAAACAGAATTCTATGCAGTGAATATATTGTTATGTATATGATTGTGATGCTTATGACTTCTTTCCATGGTAAAAATAATCTGAAAAAGAACCTTTATTCAACAATGAACAGTTGCTTTAGTTTCCCAAATGTTTATTTTTAAATGTATTTGTAAATACATTTGTTTGATATATTTATCAAGATTTCAGTAACAGAGTTGTTTCAGTTGTTCAGTAAAGATATATTTGGGCATAAAAGAAGTCTTCAAATTTTAAAACTATAGCCAAATCAGGTATTAAATTTCACTTAATTCATTAAAAAAAACAGATGTTACAGATAGAGGAGGGATGATGGGGTGGTTCCCCCTTTTTTCCCACTTTGTGACTGAGTGAAGATGGATGTACTTTAAAAGTAGATGTTTTAATCCCCTCAACAGACACATGATTGCAAGTATCCTCATAAGTTTTAAAAAGAAAGATAAATATTTCTCATTCAACACTGAAATGTATTCATAGCCACACCCACTCGTACATTCATTGATATACTCATACAAACATACACAGACTGAAGAAAAGATTGTGATTACACAAAGGTACATGCAATTGGGTCTTAGAAATTCAGATATTTTCTATCATATTTGGTCTTCCTGAACTGAAGTCTTGAAACCATTGCAGGTCTCTAATTCCTTTTAGGTCCACTAAAGAATAGAATCTTTGGGTATAGGGAGGACAAATTTGCTGTGATTTATTGCTTGTAGCACTGGAGTTACAATTGTAAACCTGTAGTGAAACCCTGGTATTGTTCCTTGAATGTAGGAGTCAATAGCTACCTCATATCTCTGGATACAGACTGCTCTTAGGCAAGGTGTTAGCCTTCATTGGTTTGGATCTTATTCCTTTTATGTTCCAAAACGTGCCTTTATCAAATGTCCTTATCAGACAACTCGATTCTGTTCTGTGACCGGAGTGTTTCTGTCTATTGTTCTTACAAATGGGGTCCAGGTTTCACCCATTCACACAACACTGTGGTGGAACAAGGCCTTGTTCACAACCATTCTCTAGATTTCATCTCTGAAGTGAAAAGGTCTGCAAGCAATATTGTGAAAAAAGTGTATTTCATAATTTGGAGAGCAACAGCCATTGACCAGAAGAAAAGTCTATCACATTTTACTTACTTCTCAATAATATGCACTGAAAGTTCATTCGCATTTTAATGACCTTAAGATTACTTTAGGAATCTGTGTAATGACAGGAAAGAAAAGGTCACTTGAGTTCTTGATTCCACTCTATTTTAAAGTATTATCCATTCTCCATTTTATTTACTGTGAGCATGTTACAGATTTTGTGAGCGTGTCACAGGTTTACATTAGTGACTAATGGACCTACTCAATAATTGGATCGTGTCAAATAAAATGTCCCTTCGGCCATTGGCAATAGCAAAGTACTGGCCATACACACGCAGTACATGCAAAACTCAGAACAGACATTAGACGCGTTTCCGTGTTTGAACAATTCTAACTGTACTAAGAAGTTTACGAATAACTATTTTAAGATTATTAGACAAGCTCGCAATGTGGCTCAATTATACTTGTGAGTAGCTACATATACTCAAAAACAAGAGCCTGACCTCATCAAGAAAAAATGGTTCATATACAGACATTGCATTTTTTTTAAATTAAGCAAAAGCTTAGAGTATAATTGTTGCATGGCGCATTCTCCATGACAATATCTCATCCATTTGGAGTTGCTCTGTCACAGGATCAGCACCCCCTTCTCAATATAAACCATTGCTTCCTTCGAACCAGGGCATTCTTGCATCACCCTGATGAGCACAGGACAGAAATCTTTGACAGCATGTTTCATTTTTCAGCAACACTTATTTGTTTATATTTTATATTTATACTGTATTTGTGATGAATATTGTTAGTTATTAAATTCAGACAATGAGAAGTCATGGATAGATTTAAACTGATTTTCAAAAAGAGCATATATAAAAGCCTTTTAACGCAGTGAGTATTTAGGGTAAGATTAATGAAGGCAAGTTCAATTGAAACATTCAAGGGAGCATTCAGTAATTATTTGGAAAGAAATAATATGCAAGGATTTTGAGAACTGTTCACAGATTGGCACTAAGCGATGATGTTTACTTGATGAGTTAGTACAGACACAGTGGGCCAAATGGCCTCCTTCTGTGCTGTAACAGTTTTGTGATAATGGGGACATTTTCCAAGCTGTCTAGAGGTGCACTTGGAAGAGGGAAGGTTGGGAAATTCTTTTTAGGAAGCATACTCTGTGGCATGTTTCTGTCTTCTCCTGCTTTTCAAACGGTAGATTGCTTGTCCACTGTGTAGCAATGGGGAGCTAATTGAAGCCATTTAAAGTAGCAATTAAGACTCATTTTCCAAAGACAGTAGTATTTTGCTCGAGGTGCACAGGTATCCGACTGTGTCTGTAGCTCATATCCTCACTGCAGGGGACAGCACAGCTGGAGATCGAAGCATCAGGCAATGGATACAAACTGATCTTTAAACGAGGAAAGACCTTAGTTTTTTTTAGCACTTCTGCAGGCAAATACTTTCAAATGAAAGCATTTCACTTTGAAGACCAAACTAGCTGATAGTCCTGGATGTAGCATTAAGATGTCAGTTTCACTGTTTGTAGCATGCCTCCATTTTTACTGTCACCATTGACCTGAGTAGTGTCCATAAGTCACATTGGGGTCATTGAGTGGCCTTTTTAGAATCATAGAATCCCTACAGTGTGGAAACAGGCCCTTCGGCCCAACAAGTCCACACTGTTCCTCCGAAGAGCAACCCAATCAGAACCATTCGCCTACCCTATTATCCTATAATTACCCCTGACAAATGCATCTAGCCTACACAATCTGAACACTATGGGCAATTTAGAACAGCCAGTTCACCTAACCTGCACATCTTTGGACTGTCAAAGGAAACTGAATCACCCAAACGATACCCACGTAGACACAGGGAGAATGTGCAAACTCCACATAGGCAGTCACCCGAGGCTGGAATCTAACCTGGGTCCCTGGTGCTGTGAAGCAGCAGTGCTAACCACTGAGCCACCGGGCCACTCTGCTCCCTTCTCCCCAGCCCGACTAATTTACCCTCCCCAGTCCATGAGCTTGTAATGCTAATTAAATGGCAAATATGTAAATTTGAGTTGGCGAGACCACAGCTTGTAGATATTTTTAATCAATCAGTTATGACACTCCTGTTGAGCAAGTGGGACATGAACTCACATCTTTTGGCTCAGAGGTAAGGACATTCCCACTCTGCCTCAAGAGCCCTCAGGCCACTACTTGTGGACCTTGAAAAGTCAGGTTGCTGATGCCCACAACTAAATTCAGCCATTTGAGTCCAGAAACAAAATAAAATTGAAGAAGCTCACAAATGAAAGTGCAGGAATGACAAGGAGAATAAAGGATAAGAAAATACAAGAAAGGGAGTTAGTGAGTCAAAGAGGGTTGAAAAGGAGGGAATATAAAAATGAAAATCAAAAAGACAGTTCAGTTTTGTACGTGTAGCAGTGAAAAAAGAATCGTTCCAAGTGAGGGGACCCTTTACTGGAGAGAATATTAACCCAGTGGAGTGTAAGACCATTAGAAGTAGGAACAGGAGTAGACCATCTTGTCTCTAGAGTCTGCTCCACCATTCCACAGGAACATGCCTGAACCAACATTCTTCATGTTCACATAATACCATTTCCCCCATTATCCTTGATTCCCCTACTGATCAGGAATCTAGTTCAGCCTTAAATATACACAAGGACTATGCTCCCACAGCTCTCTATGGCAAAGAGTTCAAAAAGTTCACAGCCCTCTTAAAACATTTTCTCCTCATCTCAATCTTAAATTAGTGCTCTTTTTGTTCTGAGACTGTACCCTCTGATCCTAGACTGTCCCATAAGGGGAAACATGCTCTCAGCATTTACCATGTCAGACCACTTAAGAAGCCTGGAGAAAGTGAGGACTGCAGATGCTGGAGATCAGAGTCGAGAGAGTGGTGATGGAAAAGCACAGCAGGTCAGGCAGCATCCGAGGAGCAGGAGAATTGATGTTTTGGGCATAAGCCCCTCATCACGATTCTCCTGCCCCTTAAGAAGCTGATATGCTTCAATGAGATTTCCTCTCATCCTTCTGAACTCCAGTGAGTCGCGTTCTAACCTGTTTAATCTTTGCTCTTCAAATGATCCCTCCATACCAGCAATCATCCCACTGTCTCCAATGAAATAATATCATTCTTCAAATAAGTGGACCAAACTGCTCTCAATATTTCAGATGTGGTCTCACCAGCACCTTGTATAGTTGCAGTAAGGCTTTCCTATTCTTATACTCTAAGCTCCTTGAAATAAGAGCCAATATTCCATTAGCCTTCCTGATTACCTGCTAGCTTTCTGTGATTTGTGCACAAGTTCCCTTTATACTCCATTTGCCAACTTTTTGCCCACTTACTTAATCTGTAATTACCTCTTTGTAAAATGTTTATATTCTTCTTGTTCCTTTCCTTTCCTAATTTTGTGTCATCTGCATCTTTGGATACAGTATACTCCCTTCCTTCTTTTGAGTTATTTACATATATTGTAAATAGCTACTGATCCATGTGAAACTCCACTGTTTATAGGTCGCTCACCTCAAAATGAACCCCCAATCTCCATTCACTTTTCCTGCCCATCATTCTCTATTCATGACAATATATCACCTCCCACACCATGAGTTCTCATCTTATGACTTAATTTTTTGCAACGTACCTTGTCGAATGCATTCTGGAACACCAAATACAACACACCCACTGGTGTTCCCTCTCTCCTGTCTGGTTGAGACTCACTCAAAAACTCAAATTAGTCAGATATGATTTCCCTTTCATGAAGCCATGCTGACTCTGCTTCACTGGATTATGATTTTCCAAATGTGCTGCTATTACTTATTTAAGGAAAAATAGATCTTTGGTTAATTAGCTTATTGTTACCCATGTTTTGCCTTCCTTTTTGAAAAGGGATGTCACATTAGGAGTTTTCCAGTCCTCTGGCACTTGCTCCAGAATTCAAATTTTTTTTTGGAAAGTGACAACCAATGCATCCACTATCGCTGTAGCTATTTCTTTAATAATCCTAGGATTCAAGTCATCAGGACCAGTGGACATATCTGCCATTAGCACCATTAGTTTGTCTAATTCTACTTCTCTAGTGATGGTGATAGCACTTAAATGGAGGTTTGCTTCATAAATGGGAACACTTAATGGGTACTTTTGGTCTATTCCTATAAAAGAAGCTCAAATCAGGTTCAGGGCCAGATGATGCCAAAGTAACTTTTTATTTCTTTTTCAAAAATGTTTTCTTATGGACACGAGTAATAAGTATTGCCAGGGGACCCACAAAAATCCACTGGCTATCTTTCTCCCTCATCTCCGGTCATCTCAGGGTCTTTCCTGAGATTAAACAACTGTTTTCTTCATTTAACTATCAGAAATTTTCCTGTTCCTCCCCACCAACATCTGGCTTTGGCTGGGTAACCTCTTCGAAGTTTTATGTAAGGTCCTGAAGTTAAAATCTCTTGACTCTCACCGTGGGTGACCAGACAGATCAGCATTCACATGGATCACTGTACACCACATTTCTGCTACAAGGTATAATTTAGATGAAAAGGTCACTGTTTTATGAGGAGTGAATATATACTGGAGGAGTAGAATATAATAACAGTTTTCAAAGCAGGAGACAGAGCTAACCCAGGTTATTACAGGCAAGTTAAGTTAACATCTGTGATTAGAAAATGTTGGCGTCTTTAATTAAAGATGAATTCACTAAACATCTTACCGAAAAGAAATTAATTAGAAGCAGTCAATATAGCTTTCAGATAGGAAGACAGTACCTTGACAAACCCAACCGGGTTGTTTGAGGAGAAGACATATGGTGGATGGGGATAAGGCATTGGAAGTAATACATAGGGACCTTACAATATATGATAGCATCACAAGGAGAGACATTCAGTTTACAGAGTGGGTCAGGCTACCAACAAACTCCCTTGCTCTCTCAATGCATACTCACCTTGTACCTGCTGTAAGCACACAGCATGCTGTGCTCTGCTGTGCCTTGAACTGAAATTTGGGGCAGTTCCACAGCCAGACAGATGGTTAAGCTGTGTAGCACTGCTCAGGTGAGGGCACCTACAGCTTCTTATACATCAGTGAGTGGTGTCAGGCTATTCCCATCCCCCCCCACCAATACCACATGGCAGCAGCTATCACGCCAAACTCATGCATTTGCACCAAGCAGTGAGACACATGTGAAAACTTTCAGGGAGTAGTCCAGACCCAATTCCATTGGTGTACCAATCTGTCAGGGGTCCAGAGTGGTTGGTCGATGGCATCCTCCCATACCTATCCTGGGTAGTAGCCACAAACAATCGTTCAGTCAGTGGGCCTTTGCACAGCGGTTCTATGGCTATATCCTTAGGGTCACAGTTGGTCCTTTGTATCTGTAGGGGAAGTTCCCATTGAAGGGGCCGAGTTGGGCTGGGGGGCAGTACTGACACAGTCGGGACATGTGTGGCAAGTGTTAATGGGAGTGGCTAGTGAAGTCACCTGAGATGGTTGCTCATGGCTTGCGCAACACCACAGTTAACAGGGACAAGGGGTGTGGTGATTAAGGAAAGGGATGGGAGGTAGGGGTAGGTATATTTAACCAGTTTGGATGATGACCTGAGGGAATGTGAAGCTGCAGCTTTGATAAGAATGTGTATCTGGCAATGAGAGGGTGATTAGTTTAGATTAGATTCCCTACAGTATGGAAACAGGCCCTTTGGCCCAACAAGTCCACACCGACCCTCCAAAGAGTAACCCACCCAGACCCATTCCCCTACCCTATATTTACCTCAGCAGCTAACACTATGGGAAATTTAGCATGGCCAATTCACCTGACCTGCACATCTTTGGATTGTGGGAGGAAACCGGAGCACCTGGAGGGGATCCACGCAGACACAGGGAGAATGTGCAAACTCCACACAGACAGTCGCCCGAGGTGGGAATCGAACCCGGGTCCCTGTTGCTGTGAGGCAGCAGTGCTACCCACTGAGCCACCGTGCCACTGTGATGTAGAAAGTTACAGTGACATGTTAAAGCTGAGGCTGACCCCTACCTTAGTGCATCTTTTCTGGTCGGCATGGACAGGCTGGACCGAAGGGTCTGTTTCCATGCTGTACATCTCTATGACTCTATGCCACAGGGCATAGTAAAGCATCTGAGCCCTACAACAGAGACATAGACAATAACATAAATGTTTAACATAGACTCCAGCTACTTACATAACTGTCAGCTGTGAGCCCCATGTGTTCTCACAAAAAAAACTTTATTTTCCTTCCCCTCCTGCAGTGCCTCACAGGCCTCCTCTGCTATGCAGATGGCGTATTGGAACCCAAAGGTCTTGAAGATTTTGTGAGGTGACCCTGGGGTCTTTTTTTGTTCAGATGAACCAGATATGTCAAGGATCTTTTTGCCTGACCCTTCCCAATGGAATTTACAAGGTTTGGACGAGGTGTGGGGGAGGGGGAGGGGGGGAGGAGGGGAGGGGTTCAGGGATGCAGGCAGGGTGAAGGTGGAAGATACAGCCACATCTGTAGCCTCTTTAATTTGTCCTGCTGAGGAACCCATATGTGTTTCCTCCTCTGAGTGAGTGTCTTCCTGGCACCACCCTCTCCCTCTCTTCGAGTGAGGAATGGGGCATTTGCGTCACAAACAAGGCTCCCTGCTACCCCCTCACCTTGGCTTCAGTCCTGGTGACCAATGCCTGAGGCACTGATGTGAAGCTGTGTGTGTGGCTTTTGGTTCAATTATGTATCTGCCTTGAATATCTGATTTTAGAATCTTTATCATACTCACGATGCTCAGTGGTTAGCATTGCTGCCTCACAGTGCCAGGGACCTGGGTTCAATTCCCGCCTCAGGCAACTGTCTGTGCAGAGTTTGCACATTCTCCTCGTATCTGCGTGTGTTTCCTCCCGGTGCTCCGGTTTCCTCCCACAGTCCAAAGATGTGAAGGGTAGGTGAATTGGCCATGCTCAAATTGCCCCTAGTGTTAAGTGCATTAAGGGGTGAATGTAGGAGAATGGGTCTGGGTGGGTTGCTCTTCAGAGGATCGGTGTGGACTTGTTGGGCCGAAGGGCCTGTTTCCCCACTGTAGGGAATCTAATCTAATCAAAGTTTATTGAATTGTCCTTCTCTTCAAAGAACTTTATTGTACCTAGTGACATTAAGCTTGATTTCCTCATTAAGGTTTCATGTGACTTCTTAACAATGACATTTCATACAATGATATTTGGATAAAAGCTTTATCAGCAGTATTTTTATGCAGCAGTTTACTGAGAAACCTACTTCAGTTGACTGAATTCACGTCTAGTTGCTTCCTGTTATTTCTCAGTGAATTGTTGCTCCTGATTTTGTGGTCAGCACTGAATGGGCAGTGCTCACAGTACACTGAGCTGCACATGGACTTCCTTTGAGCAGTGATGAGGATATTTCAGGTCCTTCCTCAATCCAGTAGCCTCAAGAGTCAGTACCCAGGGCAAGAGACAGATTCCAGGGGTTGGGTTTTTGAAGTCCAATGGCGTTGGATCCAGAGGTGGGTAGGAAGGAGAATTGTTGTAGTTAAACCGTTTGCTCAATCGCAGCCTCTTTACACCTCTGCAACATTGAGAAAGAGGCTGCAAAGGGCAGATCCCTCTTCCACACTGGTTGGAATTTTCCAGTAGACAGATGGATCCTGGCCCTGCAGTATTGGGCACTGAGAAAAGGTGTCTGACTCCCAGTGGCACACCTGGGTAAGGGAAGGAAGGGGAGTTCAATTCGTACCCTTTTTAAACATTCACTCCCACTCACAGCTGACTTCCAAATGACAATAGCTGATTCTCTGCAATGGCACGTGGCAGTTATGACTTAATTTTAACTTCGACAATGTTAAAACTGCTAATAAAGAATATCAATCGCTCTATTACTGACAGCTGTAGATTACAGTTGTCTCAATGCTAGAGACCCTTTTAGTTAGGTTTTGGGGCCCCTGTCCTCTTATTAATTATTTGTCTAGATGCTGGTATACAGAGCAGTTTGTGCGTGAAGCATTGTAAATTCTGAGGAGGATCATGTAAACCCTACAAAAGGACACTTACAAGTTGGTGGAATGGGCAGGTAAGTGGTAAGCAAACTCCAATGCAGAGAAGTGTGGCATGATAATGTTTCAGTGAAAAGAACATGGATGCAGCACAAAATAAAGGATGCGATCCTAAAGGGTGTGCTGGATCTGTATGTGCAGAAGTCTCTACACGTGGTAATTCATGGTAGAGTGAACAGATAATAAAGCATATAGTATCCTAGACTTTATTAGTAGGAGAACATGGGACAAGAGCAAGTAGTTGGTACTGAACTTATATAAGAAGGGGCGGCACGATGGCACAGTGGTTAGCACTGCTGCCTCACAGCGCCAGAGACCTGGGTTCAATTCCCGCTTCAGGCAACTGTCTGTGTGGAATTTGCACATTCTCCCCGTGTCTGCGTGGGTTTCCTCCAGGATGGTCCGGTTTCCTCCCACAGTCCAAAAGTGTGCAGGTTAGGTGAACTGGCCATGCTAAATTACCCGTAATGTTAGGTGAAGGGGTAAATGTAAGGGAATGAGTCTGGGTGGATTGCACTTCGGCAGGTCGGTGTAGACTTGTTGGGCCGAAGGGCCTGTTTCCACACTAAGTAATCTAAGATACTAATTCATCCTCATCTGTAGTATTGTGTACAGTGCTTAACACCACACATTAGGAAAGATGTGAATGCATGGAGAGAGTGCAGAAGAGGTTTGTGAGAATTAATCCAGGGGGAGGAGGAGAGGATCTAATAGAAATTTTCAAAAGCTTGAGGCACTGGGCCAGAGTAGATAGGGAGAAACTGTTCCCACTCGTAACAGGATTGAGAATGAGTGGGAGCGAGAGTCAAGTAACTGTCCCTGCCATGATGTGGGGTCAGGACCTGCATTTGAGTCCAGCATCAGGGTCTAAATCCTAATGGAAAAGTGCAGCCCCATTATATATAAATAGTATAAATTAAGGTTATGCCAGTTAATTTAAAATCATGCAGTGAAAGACTTCACTTACACCTGAATGCACCAGTTCTAACTTTTTCTCGTATACCTAAAGGTTAAGTACTGCAACCTCATACTCTGACATGGATTTCAATGGCACATCTTTCAATAATGTAGCTACTTTGTGTAGCTTTTGGATTCAGCAGGCCCAATCAGACAATAACTTCCAAATGTTTGTGGTTAGTTGCATGTATGATACCAAGAGTTGATGTCTGATTTGCTGTTTTATCATGATAAATGCTGATATCTTCATCCTCATGTTTGTCATAGAATTCTTGTGTCTTTATTCACTCATGGGATGTGAGTGTCGGTGCCTGGCCAGCATTTATTCCCCATCCATTGTTGTCATTAAGAAGTTGGGGGTGGGCTGCCTTCTTGCAGCTGCTGTCTGTGTGCTGTAGGATGACCCAGAAGGGCCTTAACGAGGAGGTTCCAGGATTTTGTCCAGCAACAGTGAAGGAGTGATGATATATTTCCAAATCAGGATGGTGAGTTGTTTCCAGGTGGTGGTGTTCCAAGTGGTGGTGTCAGCTGCCCTTGCCCTTCTAGATGGAAGTGTTCATGGGTTTAGAAGGTGCTGTCTGAGGATCTTTGGCCAATTTCTACAGTGCATCTTGCAGGTAGTACACATTGTTGCTACTGAGGATTGTTGGTGAAGGGAGTAGATAGTTTTGAATGTGGTGCCCTCAGTTAGGCTGCTTTGTCTATGATGGTGTCAGACATCTTGAGCATTGTTGGAGCTGCACGCATCCAGGCAAGTGGGTAGTGTTCCATCACACTCCTGACTTGTGCCTTAAAGGTGCTGGACAGGATGTGGGGAGTCAGGATGTGAGATACGCACCGCATTATTCATAACCTCTGATCTGTTCTTATAGCCAATGTGTTTATATAACAGGTCCATTTGAGTTTCTGGTTAACGGTAGCCTCAAGGGTGTTAATAGTTGGAAAATCAGTGATGATAGCACCATTGAATATCAAGGTGCAGTGTTTAGATTGTCTTGGAGATGGTACTGCCTGGCATTTGTTGTGATGCAAATATTACTTGCCACTTATTAACCCAAGCTTGGATATTGATTATATCTTGCTACATTTGAATATAGACTGCTTCAGTATCTGAGGAATCACGAATAGTGCTGAGCATTCTGCAATCATAAGTAATTATCCCCACTTCTGATCTTATGATGGAGGGGAGATCATTGATGAAACAACTGAAGTTGATTGGCCCTAGAACACACCCTGATGAACTCCTGCAGAGATGGAGCTGGGGTGACTGCCCTCAAACAACACAACTATCTTCTTAAGTGCCACTTATGACTCCAATCAGTACAGAGTTTGCCCCCGATATCCATTGACTCCAGTTTTGTTAGAACTCCTTAATGCAACACTCTGTGAAATACAACCGTGATGTCACTCTCACCTCACCTCTGGAATTCAGTTCTTTTTTCCATGCTTGAACTAAGGCTGCAATGAGATCAGGAGCTGGGTGGCTCTGGCACAACCCAAACTGGGCATCACTGAGCAGGTTACTGACACCTTCCATCACTTTACTGATGATTGGGAGTAGACTGATGGGACGATAATTGGCCAAGTTGGATTTGTCCTGCTTTTTGCATACAGGCCTTACCTGGACTATTTTTGGAAAGATGCCAGTGTTCTAACCGCACTGGAAGAACTTGGCTAGGAGGCCGGAAAGTTCTGGAGCACAAGTCTTCAGTACTGTTGCCGGAATATTGTTAGAGCCCATAGACTTTGCAGTATTCAGTGCCTTAATATTACTTGGATTGAACTGAATTGACTGAAAACTGATATCTGTGATTCTGGGAGCCATTGGAGGAGACTGAAATGAATCATCTAATCAGCACTTCTGGCTGAAGATTGCTGCGAATGCAATGACGTGTTGGGCTGTTTGGCCAGCATTAAGGATGGGGATATTTGTAGAGCCTACTCCTCCTCCATTGAGTTTGATTAGATTAGATTCCCTACAGTGTGGAAACAGGTCCTTCAGCCCAACTAGTCCACACCGACCCTCTGAAGAGTAACCCACCCAGACCCATTCCCCCTAACTAATGCACCTAACTCTACGGGCAATTTAGCATGACCAATTCACCTCACCTGCACGTCTTTGGACTGTGGGAGGAAACTGGAGCACCCGGAAGAAACCCACGCAGACACTGGGAGAATGTGCAAACTCCACACAGACTGTGGCTGGAATTGAACCCGGGTCACTGGTGCTGTGAGGCAGCACTGCTAACCACTGAGCCACCGTGCCGCCCCAGTTGTTTAGTTGTATACCACTGTTCACAATTAGTGGCAGGACTGCAAAGCTTCGACCTGATCGGTTAGTTGTGAGATTGCTTAGCTTTATCTATCACTTGCTGATTATGCTGTTTGACTTGCAAGTAGTCCTCCTCGGTAGCTTCAGCAGATTCATCTCATTTATCTTGTGGTCGGTCAGTAGCACAATCTGCCTGCTGATAGATAACTTAAAAAAAAACCACAATTTTCTCAACAACTGACAGAATTACAGAACAATATTTCACATTTGGGTCTTTTACTGTCACAAACTAAATGCACCACAGAATAACCATTACTTATCAGGCAACTAATACATTAACATGGAAAGAACTTCCCCAATAACTATCAAATATGACCAAAATTCTTCTTCACCCACTTGAACATTTTGCCATGCAATCTACAGATGTATAACCTTATGTATTCAAATTGAACACCTCCCAGACTTTCTAATCGGCTCCCTTCTCCATGCTACATCAAGACAGGTCACCTGTGGCTTCTGAAAACCCCTTCGTTCAATCCTGTGAATGTCCTTGAATGGAATTCCAGTTGCAAGGTTTAGTCGTGTGACTCTTTGACTAGTAAAAATCCAAATGTACTGTCCTCTTTTAGAACAGAAAACTTGATCTTGAAATAATTCTTCTCTCTCAGCAGTCACATCTCTGCTTCCTCAATATTCAGGTCTCAGGGTTTCAGAATCTGTGTCCAGAGAGATGAGTTGCTCCTCTTTTTTATAATAAGGTGAGAATGCTAACATTTCACTTTCCTCTGATTGGATTTCCTGTTATTCGCTTCTCGTCCACTTTCTTCAGGGTTCGACTCTTGCATCCATAGATTGCAACATTCAATACTCATGACAATACTGGACATTTTTCAGTCTCATCCTGATGCTTTTGGACTCTCAGACAGTACTTACATCGCGAGTCATGCCTTTTGTCAAGGCTAACGTAAGAGAAAGTGAGGACTGCAGATGCTGGAGACCAGAGTTGAAAAATGTGGTGCTGGAAAAACACAGCAGGCCAGGCAGCATCCCAGGCGCAGGAGAATCGACGTTCCGGGCAGATTCCTGAAGAAGGGCTTATGCCCAAAATGTCGATTCTCCTGCTCCTCAGATGCTGCCTGGCCTGCTGTGTTTTCCAGCACCACATTTTTCATCTCAAGGCTAATGTAATCTGGATTCATTCGTGGATGCACAACAGCTATTATCAACTAAAGAGGTTTTCTTTTTATCCTTCTAATACTGAATGACTCATCTAAATATAAATAGTAGGTTACTACTTTATAAATCTGCAAAAAAAATCAAATTTCATTCCATTTTTAAATATAGTGAATTATTTGGGGGAATTATTATGTAGCTATACTCTCCATTTATTTTGGACAAAGTATTCATCTGAATCATTCATCTAAAAAATTAATCTTGAAAAGAGGGTTCCATAATGTATTTGCTAACATGTAGGTAGATGATGGGCTCTGTGGGCTCGAGGCAAACAGAAATTACTCGTGACAAGTGAGCAGTTACTTGTATGAAAACATGAATAAAATAAAGAAAGGAGTTACGTATTGAATAACATATATTGCTGAGAGTTTTATGTACAATATAATTGCTAAATGGCACACAGCAAAACAACTGAAATATTGTGATGAACTGTTGAGTGAAGCAGCTTTTGAACCTTCTTAAAGCTCTCTTGATCTTGTTACTACCTTTAAATCTTTTCAGTTTTGCTTCTGTCAAATTGAGCACCCTATATCACCTCCAACATTTGAAAGACTGACTTTATGAATTTGTCCTCCAAGGTAAGGTTCTTATCTGGTCTGGTGACACCTGTGTAGAGGAGTAGGAGTTCGGATTTCAGATTGATGAGTTTTAAAGATTACCAACCTGAAATGTTGACACTGTTTCTCTTCAGCATTTTCTGTTTTTATTTCAGATTTCTCAATTCCACAGTATTTTGGTTTTCTATTATCATTGTCAGATTTCAAATTGGATAGTCTATGAGTTAGAATATATTTTAATCAAACAGGATCTATGTTGTAATTAAGGTCATTAATAATGGGTACAATTTTTTGTTACCTGGAAATGGCTAGGAAGGTTGCAAGAAGCCAAGTAATTGGGCGAGTTTCATCTACATAGATACTCAGTCCCTTTTTGCCTCCTCATCAATCATATGCTGGTCAAGAAGGTCCACTGGGGACCTTCTTGACTCATCAGCAATTAAGAACCTTAAATGTTCAATTAACAGCTACTTAAGACTTTGACTCACCACTGGTCAGATTATCTGTCACCCTAGCAAATAAGAAAAGTGGCTGACTCTGGGAAACTTCAGTGACCTGTCGGCCAACTTTATGGTGGGATACCATTTACCCCAAATTGGGATCATTCAGGTGAAGGAATGAGGATCCAATGGAGTTGCCACTGAAAATGACCCTGATGCTGTCACCTTCAACCCCTCAATCCTCCTGTACCCCAGCCCTGACTGTGCATGACCCCAAAGAGAGAAGTCTTATCATTGATTGCCTTGAAGATTAGTCCTCTCATGACAATCTTAAGGACCCAGAAACTGCTGCCCTCTGATTTGCCAGTAGCTCTGACGAAACGGGTCTTCCAATGTTGAGCCCTATGATTCACAATGAAATTTGTCAGATATCATTTTGTGTAATTCTTAAGGGTTGTCATTATGGTGTTCCTTTAGGTGTTTGACACTTCTGTCTATAGTGAGAAAAACTCCCCATGCTTTAGTTGCAAAATAACACTTCTTTATGTTGTCCCATCCACTAAGCCAATCTTTCATACCCAGTTAGTATTTCAGTGGGACTTTACTATGTCATACTTAGTTCTTGGGTACATCTGCATCTGTTAGCATCCTACTCAACCGTTGCTATGTAAAATTCCCGCCATACCTGGTCTATCTCAGGGAGGAGAAAGTGAGGTCTGCAGATGCTGGAGATCAAAGTTGAAACTTTATTGCTGGAACAGCACAGCAGGTCAGGCAGCATCCAGGGAACAGGAGATTCGACGTTTCGGGCACAGGCCCTTCTTCCTGGAAGAAGGGCCTGTGCCCGAAACGTCGAATCTCCTGTTCCCTGGATGCTGCCTGACCTGCTGTGCTGTTCCAGCAATAAAGTTTCAACCTATCTCAGGGATAAGTGTTTTCATTAATCTGATGGCATTGTTTGAACTATTATTACCATGATCTTACACTTGAAGTTAAAGCCTAGGTGGAATGCCTAATCTATTAAATTAGGAATTTTGTCAGATTTGACGTTAACTTACTTTAGTTCCAACATCCACAGTGCCACCCTGCCCTCCCAAAATCCCTTCGCAAATTCCATCAATCCCACACAAATAACACAGCTATAATTATGTTATCCTAGTAAACTCTTGATGTAAGGTTAATCACTTTATAATACAGCACTTCCTTGGCAAATCATAGGTAATTCACATAGTGTTATGCAGACATTAAAAATTGTGTTAGAAGTGGCATGTCAGTGGGTGTGGTTTTACACTTTAGCAATGTCAGTGCAAATTATCTTACCAGGGTCTAATATTAACACCTTTGTGTTGCTCGTGGAACAAGAGATTTGTCACAACAAGAACTTTAAACAAATTTAAATCTACTTTGAATAACATTTTCTACCTTCATTTATAAGTGGATCAGAATTGTCGCTTTGTCCATATACCATTGAAGATTACTACTGCTTGATTTTATGTTAATGCCATAGAAAGATAAAGAAAGATATTAGCAGATAAAATAGATGTATACATATACTCCTCGACATACAGAATGCAGGTTGAGATAAAACTTGTAGATGGAGCTTTGAAATATAGATTTTTTTTTCAAAATATGAATTACGTTGAGCAAAGGCAAAATGCTGTGGACATTGGAAATCTGAAATTGTGGAAAATCTTACCCGGTAGCATCTGTAGAGAAAGAAATAGAATGAATATTTTAGATCTGTGACCTTTCAATATTTTATTTTTCACTTTCTATAGTTTAAATTTTAATCCAATGTACATATGCTTAACTTTCACTGAGCAAGTAATTCAGATTCCCCTTAAACTTTAAACTTTAAACCAAAGAAAGCCAAAACAAGACTGTAATTCCATGGTAGCAAAACTAAAGGACTTTACTTTCTCTTTCTTTCACTGTAATGTTGATATGTTCTCCTCGGGTTCGTTGCTGAAAGGCAGATCTAGCCCATGTTGCTTCAACCTTCGTAATGGGTGGGAAAGAAGGCAGATCCTGAATCCAACCAAACACAAATAGGAATCGAAGCACATGTTGTCAGCAACGTGATCCATGCTGGCCATCCAGTGGCCTCCCACCGAATCTGTTTTGTTGTAGGAACAAACATTTTTTCATGCACACTGTAGCTTGGAGCTATGGATAGTGATGGCAAAGGCTTTAATGTCTTTCCATCATATAGCTGACCAGGACTTTTTCTGTTCCTTGCCGCCTGCCATTGGCATATATTCAAATATTGGAAGAAGCAGTCTTTTTGGCTGCATGATGAAAGTACCTAAATTGGCCATGGATTTCTGGAGTGGGACTTGGAGCCTGAACTTCTTGTTCTACCCACTCCACCGTAAGATTTCCAAGATGTCAGATAATTAATTGTGAAATAGATGCAAAAGCCTTTGCCTTAAAGCCTTCAGTTAGCTGTAGAAAGTTAATAAATTGTGTAAACATTTTCAGCCCATTTAAGAGCCTTTAAATCCGAAAACTCTCTTTGCAGCATCAGCAAACATTTTCCTTTAGATTTATTCAACCATCAATGCAATATTAAGTTCATTATAAGCTCAAATTACAAGGGCAATCACTACAGCACTTTTAAAAATACATTGTGTAAGTACTTGCATCCTTGTACTGAAGTGACAATGTATATTCTACAGGTAATGAAACACAATTCATGACTTTACCTGATTATTTATTTGCCGTTTGCAATAAATTATCTGATCCAGATATTCAAAGCTAGTTGTAGTCCTGAGGATTGATTCTGAAAAGCCTTAATAATTAAATACTACAGAAGTCATTACATTGCAATACAATCTAATCTAATGCAATCATTCTGTAAAAAAGACTTCTTGTAATAAGTTATTTCAGAAAATATAATAGGTTCAATCAACATGAACTTGAATTGCATCTTCTTTATTAATAGCATATTTCCCTTGTCAAAGCCACTTTATAGTGGAAAATGGATTTGAGGAAATCAGTGAGGAAATCTCTTAAAAAAAAGCAAAGGAGTTTTATATCTTTTGTGAGTCAATTTTATCCAGTTTTCTCCTGTGGTTACAATTATTAATGGAATTGGGCCAGAGTGAATCTTTAGCTTCTCAAGAGCTTGTTAAAGGTTGATTTTGCCTGGCAATAACCATTGGCCTAAGTCTTCTGAGGAACAGCAGTCACTGTTGGATTGCTACCTTGACCCTGCATTTTTGTGTCTTAGCCAATCTCCACATGTTTGTCTTACACTGTCAGCATCTTCAAAAATGTGGAGTATATCTGAAATCAGGCTGCTTCTATGTAGCACTGGTTTGTGAGGAGAAGTGCGATGGCAAAGTCCTACTTTGGAAATAGAACCAGTCTAAGTCAAGCTTGGAATACAGACAGACTCTAACCTCACACCTTTAATGCATTGTCTGAACTGAGATTCACCATTTTTTTATAAAACTTTAAGTTATCTTAGGAATGTGACTTGAAAGAAGTTCTGGGATTTATATATTAATGAATTGAAACCTGCAATTTATTCTAAAAGATGAAAGACTTAACAGCAATCTAGGTTTGTTCAATATATCATTTCAGTTGCATGACACAATGATCTTGTGCTATAAGTTCTGTGTCGTATGATCTTGCCCCACTAGCTACCTGACAAAGGAGCAGTGCTCCAAAAGTTAGTACTTCCAAATAAACCTGTTGGACCATAACCTGGCATGTGATTTTTAACTTTGTCAAGAGAAGACAAGCCATGCCTGTATTTTACAGCATTAACTGTTGCATTTTGATAGATTTTAGTGTGTTAGTGAACACCGATGTGAAATTTAAGCTGTTTTTCTGGGTGCTAGTGAATGAGCGATTGGGTGGATTCGGTGGATGGTATTTGAGGTTGACAATCAGATTGAGATGAGCTGTCAGGTCAGTGATAGTCAGGTTGGGTCAAGTAGGCAAGTTGGGCAGCCATGTTTGGAGGAGGCTTGGGTGGGGGAGGAGGGGCTACTGAAGGAGGGGAATGGGAGTCTGGGAGATCAGTTGTATAGTTATGCAGGAGTCAGGCTAGAACTTTTCCATCTGATCAGTAACTATCCAGGTGTGAGTTAGAACTGTCCAGTCTCTAGATGGCCCAGGGAGTAAGGGAGTTGCTTATTTCTAAGCCAATTTCCAAGGGGTAAAAATGTCTCTTTGGATTTAGTCCCATATCTTGAGTCATATGTCCAGTCCCTAACTATCCCATAGACTGGAAGAACTAAACTTGTCTGTCAACATCAGTTACAGAAGGAAGCAAAGTATTTTCCAGTGGTGAAGATGAAGTGACACCTCTTATGTTTTGCAAATTTATCAAGTTTTGGTCCAGTTATTAAGTAATGTCACACTAAGGATTGACTTAATAGAGACTGAATACCTAATGTGTATTGAATGAAGATAATGCTTTTATTAAATATGTGAAGAAGTCTTGTTTAAAAAATATAGGGCTGGATATTCACGGCTTTCACAAGGTAGACACCAGTTAGGAGCTCCCCGTCTGACACACTCACCTTAAGAAAACATGCCACAGATGGTATGATCTTTCTCTCAGTGGGAGGGGTTAGTAACCGGGATGTGGTATACATGGATGTGGGATGGAATTCAGTCTGTCATCTCCTCTGACACAGATTGGAAATAGTTACAGGCTTTTTTCGGGGATTTTATCTCAGTTTGACAAATATTAGGCCATCTATCCTTTATACCTCATCCTTCACATCTCCCACACATTACCCACCCACTTGCTAGGCCTAATCTATACAACCCAACCCACTTCCCATGGCCCTTCTAACCTATATCTCAGCTCACACCAATGCCCTTAACAGCACATCTTGCAACTTAGTGACAGCTCATCACGATTCAAGTTCCCCAACACATCCTTTGCCCTTACATCCTCCATGCCAACTCACCAGTTCACATCATAGTAAAACATCAACAACCATCACAGAGTTCACTGGGTTAATAAGTCTTATTCATAAAAGTCCATTCAATACATTTCAGCCTCTTCAAGTGCTTAAGTGTTTATGTCAACAAATATGTGTGTTCATGACACCGAATGGTTTTACAATCTCTTTTGTGCTTGTTTTGTCTATTGAGTTTAATTTGCTCAAATTATCATAATTCACTTTTGCAGTTTATACAATGCTCACTTTCCCCTGCTGGCAAAATGGAAATCTGCCAGAACTGAGAGTAGGATTCTGTATCCTGGTCCTCTTCTTCATTTCTGGTGGTCCTCAAAGTCTCCACAGCTCCATGAAAATCTAGCCTATAGTTTAGATTAAAGCTCAGGCCCCTCACTTTTCAGACTTGGGTTAACTTCCAGCTCCTCAGCCAAAAGCTTATTGTGATCCTCTGTACAAAATACATGCAAGGCACTTTATTAATATAAAATATTTTTGAATTAGGAGTCTGTAGTGAATGGAACTTGTTTCCTATGAGACCCCTGATTGGGGTGGTTAACCTGGGCTAATCAAGAAAGCAGTCTCTGACCAAGCCCTCTTGTGGTACAGTGGTAATGTCCCTACCTCTGGACTGGAAGGCCCAAGTTCAAGTCCTACCTGCTCCAGAGGTGTGTAAATCAGGTTGATCTGAGAAATAAATATAACCAGGAGATTAGATTCTCCTTAGTTTAGGCAACTGACCCCAAGCTGGCTGGCCACAGCCAGTGTACTGTGCACAACTAAATAAAGGGTGACTTAATGACAGGATCTAGGCCTCTGTGCAGTTATTTCAGGGTCAGGAAATTTGGTATGTCAATAAAGCCCCTCACCAATTTCTATAGATGCACAATTGAAAGCACGCTGTCCGCGTGGAAAACGGCCTGGAATGGCAACTATTGTGCCCAGGATTGTAGGAAACTACAGAGGGTGGTGTGCGCAGCCCAGGCCATCCCAGGAGCCAACCTTCCATCCGTGGAATCTAATTCCACGGCTCACTGCCCTGCCCGGCTGTTACTAGACTGATGAATAGACTCTTCAGCCTCAAATAATGCTGACCTTGCTAACATTGATTTCTCATGTATGCCCTGTAAAATGTTACCTATCTGCCTCTGTCTAAATCTTTTGTTCTGTACATCCTTGCTTACTATGATCTGCCTGTACTGCTCATAAACAAAGCTTTTCATTGTACTTTGGTACACGTGACAATAAGTAAATCAATCAGTGTGAGATTGGAGTGTCTTAGTATTTTTTGATTAAAGCTCTATAAAAATGCTTACATTAAAGGGGCTACTTAAATGCAAATAATCTACTATAAACGAATGGGTTGTGTGTGTGAGAGAGTGAGACATGTTTTTGTGCAACCCTACTGGAGTTTTTTGACATGGAATGTGATGCATAAAAATGATCATGATGACCTCCTGAGTTAGGGTCATAACGATTCAACCTCCATAACCCCCTGAATAAAGGGACAGTTTAAAAAAAAGCATTTTGATAAGGGAGTACAGGGTCTTGCTGGGGGTTTCCAAAGGAGAATGTGATCCAGCGTACTGATTGCTATGAGTTTTGACATTGGTTAAAACAATGAAAATTTTAGTTGCTATAATCCCAGATTAAAAAGGATTTTCTTTGCATCTATTTCTTAGCACTGCATTAGATATTTCTATACTGCACACAGTGGCAAGTACAGGAATGATGTAGGGGAGCAAAAAACCAAACCATTTTGAAATTCATGAAGTGCAGAAAGCTGGGAAAGGAGTGAATCATTTGCTTTTCTCAATTGAGGGCTCTTTCCAATCAACAGTTTTTAAAAATTGGAGCATACTCGAAGTCTTCTTCCAGATGGCCATGGAGAAAATTAAGAAGGTGGAGGAATATCTGTGACAACCACCTGCGACTGTGCAGTACTGCCACTGCTTCTGCTGCAAAAGTCCTGATCCTCCTGTCACCAGTGAGGATCATTTGGCATTTTGTAACTGCACTGTTGCCATCATGAGAGCAGCTTTCAGTGGAGCATCACTGGATACTGATCCCATTAAATGGTGATCCTACTAAGTGACCCCTGATATCCATCTGATCAACAGTTTGGAAAGATTTTACAGGCAATAGATGCCAAGTGGAAGTGCAGATTATATATTTCTTGCAAATATTAAAATTATCTACTTCATTTCTCAATTGAACAATGAAATTATTTTTAAAATGTGTAATGCTTTGATTTTGTACTTACGTTAACTTCTTGTTTATTCAAGCAGGAGGCCTCTCCACAGTTTGCTAATGAATGATTAGTTCTGAAGACAATACCTTTTTCCAGTACATAGCGGCCATTAATGATGACCAATAATGTGAGACAACCTCAGTTAACTGTGTTGAGAGCAGCAAGGGGCAACAACTTGAAATGTCAGTGACTAGCAGTCTTTAGGAACAAAGTTGATCATTTCCTGTGCATGTTTCTGTTCAAAGGGTAATGGTGAGGGAATAGCTAATAGCTCTCAGTCTTTATAAAAACCCACACCACAACATTGATTCAAAAGGCCAACTAGTCGTAATAATTATCAAGCATTTCCAAAACATTTTTTTCTTCTTGCCTTTACCTACAACCACACAAGTTGCCTTATCAACTGCAGTTCTGCTTAAACTGATTGATGTACCCTGCTGCTGCTGGTCTTCCCTCACCATGCAGCCTTTGAACAGAAACATTCACAGAAAACGATCAACTTTGTACCTAATGACTGCTAGTCACTGACATTTCAAGTTGCTACCCTTGGTGCTCTCAACACAGTTAACTGAGGTTGTCTCACATTATTAGGTAAGACAAAGCCATTCATGCTGCCTAAGTGCTAGAAAGCAAGTTGGCTTCAGAACTAGTCATTCATTAGCAAACTGTAGTGAGGCCTCCTGTTTTGAATAAGCAGGAAGTTAGTATAGATATAAAATCAAAACATTACACAAATTTAAATTATTACATTAAACTGTTCAATTGAAAGATAAAGTAGATAATTTTAAATGTGCAAGATATATATAACGAGCACTTCCAGTGGCATCTAATTCCTGCAAAATCTTTCCAAACACAATCCATTGATTGTTTTGTCTGAAACAGCAGCAAGTCACGGCTGAGTATGCAGGAAGTGTGCAAATTAGAAGTGAGGAAAATGGCTGTAGAACTGACAATGACAAACTATTATACTGGGGCAGAAACCAATTCTTCTCTCAAGGGAAAAGTGGTTAGGCACACAAAGACAAATCAAAAATTGAACTTAAGAGACGTACAAGGCTGTGGGCTTAATTTTAGATTGCTTTAATGGAGGATTAGTTCTGACATAATGGACCAAATGGCCTTCATTATGCTGTTAACTTTTATGTTTCCAAGGACATGAAAATAACCAGTTCCGAATGACCAGTCAGGCAAACCTATCAATAGGACACAGGAGAAGGTGATAGTCAGCAGCTAGGAGCCGTTAGGTTTCCCTGGGGCTCCTTTGCTTTGCCTGCAGTTTGTCAGCTTTATATTAATAAAGGACAATGCTCATAATCGATTGAGCTTCCCATTGCCATAATGGGGCATCTGATTGAAAACTGTACGGAAGAAAAATTTAAGTCTTAATCTTGCTCCCTTTGAAGTTGTACAGAAGCAAAGGTTAGTGCTGTTTTTTAATTTATTCACAGGTTACGGGCGATGCTGGTAAAACTGCATTTAGTGCTAATCTCTATTTACCCGAAGGGAGTGGCTGTGGGTCTTTCCTTGAACCATTGCATCGTTGTGCAGATGGATTTCCAATTTAAATTGGAAAGCTATTTGTTTCTCTGGCTGATTTATTGTGAAATATTAAAAGTGAATATTACTGCATGCAGTTTACGTTTTATGGCACTTAGCCTTTCTTTAGTTGACCATGAAAAAAGCAAATAAAGATAGTTATTCAGAATGTTTTATATTTCAGAAATGAAGTCAAATTGCCTATCAGTTTGGATTTTACTTAATGCAAATTCATCTTCAAGCCAGTTGATTAGACTCCCTCTGATTGACTCTTGCCCATGTCAATTACATTAAGCTCTCCTGTTCTTTAGTTTCAAATTCATCTAAAATATATTTTCTGTTTGGGACTTGCCAAGTTAGATGTACATTCAGAAAGTGTAAATAAGCAGCCCATGACCATACGAAACATTTCTTATTTATACATTGTAAATGTTTTGAGTTAAGTTTTAAAAGTAGTTTACTAGACTCAATGGGTTTCCCTGTAGCCTGTCATTCTAACGTTACTGAGTCCCAGCCTTCAAAGTAGAATGAGTGTCCATGGTTATTAAAGGTATCTATCAGTGCTAAAATATAGTTACTAGATACAGTTAATCCCTTTTCACAAAATTACAACTTTTCAAAACACAGAGCTAGAGATCCAGCTGATTAACACAATCTTTTTGGCATCAGTGACATACACTGGCAATAATACTGAATCATACCTTGTCATATTAGTACAGTTGTTTGTCTACTGAATCCATGTAGAAAAGGCAGATTATTATTCCAATCAGTATTAACTTAGCATCTGCCTGCCATTTTGAGATTCAGTAGCATCGCCAGTGCCCCTTCTAATTCATACTATTGAACACATGCATCGACAAAAGGAAAACTCCACTATCTGATTTAAAGCAATTCTCAGTTCTTTACAGGTTTATTAGTAGCTGATTCTTCTTGCTATGATTCTTAAAAATGCTTTGTCTTTTCCATGTTGTTTCAAGTTGAAAACTTTTATAGGAATGATGTGACAAATGCTAAAGGACTTTCTTTTTGTTGACTGTCAGGCTTATGTATAAACCAGTTTCTTCAAAATATGGGTGGATCTGCAGCAATGCTTTAAAATCAAAACATAACTGGGTGAATAAGCTAGAAACTTCACAGAGCAGGGCAAGCTGCTGGAAGGAGTAGGAGTAAAGATGAAAGGTCTTTCAAAAGGAGAGCATATCCACCCAGGATGTTCATCAACTGTTCACTCACCTGAATGTTAACAAAGAACTGTGATTTCTGTGCTGCTGTAAAGGCATTTCCATTAAAATTGCCATCAGTCAATCACAACTAAAATACCAAAGCAAACCAAAGATTATTGCATCGGGTTATGAAGGTGACTGTGACAATGAACTTTTATGTAACTGACTGTTTTTAAAATTATTTGAAATATTTGCAGCAATTCACAGATTTTTATTCATTGTTATGTTAGGGAGGTCATTGAGGCTCCCAACTTGATGAGAAGAAACTATATTTTATTCTCTCTTGCGAGGGAACAGAAGAAAGACTGAGCACATGCATTTCAGCTCGTGAATCAGGAGAGAGTATTGGATAGGGGTAATGAGTCCTGAGAAGGAGGAGGATTAAGTCTGTGGATACTATTATTAGTGCTTTCAAGCTCTGTTGCTGGTCATGTCCTAATGCTTCAGTGGGATGAGTCATGGAGGTGTGCCCTCACTTCCTGCTTGTGTGTCACTTCTGTCATGCAGTAGAGAGAGTAGTGCATCAGTAAGTTCCATATAATCTGTTAGGCTAATATCCCTGTCATTAGTGAACTGCTGGGAGATGTGGGGTGGTGCTATGTAAGCAGATCCAATTTATTAGACTAAGTGACAGTATTTGAAATCTGGAGTGGTCACTCCTCTGCAAGGATTATGATGGGGAACCCATTCAGTTCATGAACCTCTTTTGTAACAAGATCTGAAATATTGCATTTTGTGTTGTAAACTTTAACAAAGTAATCATTTCATAATAACTGTTCATTATGTATCAACCCATTCTTTATGAGGTTAAGTTCAGTTGTGGAAGGCCTGTTTTTCAGACTCAACAAAATGATGAATAAAAGTGTTTGAACAGTAGCTGGGGTGAGTGGTGCTGTTGCTACTGTATTACATATGGAGACATCATCTGCCAGCTGAAACCACTTGTGGGAACTCATTGTAACCTCTGTCACCCTGATCCTCAGGGCTTTGTGCCTAATGCTGACCTCCATGGCTATCTGATCCCATGGACATCTGTGTAAGAGTCTGCATGTACATGCACCCCTGAGGGTACACAGCATCCTTTCTTCCTTTCTATTTATTTCACCAAACCTTCCAGCACAGCACCTGGAAACTTTGGAACATGTTCTCTCTCCAGTTGTGTCATTCCTCCCTCATGGCCAGGCCCCATTCTCTTCAGCCACAATGTCCAGCAGCTGATGCAGTCACAATGTAACTTCCCTTTTGAGACTGGCAGTTTAAGCATATGCTGCATGAGGATTATAAAACAAGGATTCTTTATTTCACTGGAATAGCCATTAATAGAAAAGTCTAACTAAAAGGAATGAACCATCTGCAATAAATATTTACGGAGTGTTCGAGATCCATTGGGATACCGTTGTTGAGTGTAGTTCTGATCCCTAATCAGCCTAACCAGTTTAGTTGATGGAACGTCAAACCTCCTATGACTAAGAGATGAAGATTACCTTGTCTCTAGATACAAAGAGCAACTCCACCTCCTCACAGCCTATCACTCTGATTTTGCCTAGATGGTCCATCTAGGTCACCTGCAGCCAGTTGACCTCTGCACTAGCACGTCCTAGTTCACAGCCACCTTCAATGCCATTTGTCTGTGCTATTTATGACCCTGGCAATTCTGGACAGACTGGAACAGTGCTCTCAATCCTGGTTGCTTCTCCCTCTCTGTGTCTCTCACTGTGTCTCTGTATAAGGCTTCTCTGGCTCAGGGGTGCGGACTATTGAACTCATTAGTTGTCTAGCAGCTTCATGCACCCACCGTGGGAGATTTCCAACTCACATGTTCTGGGCATCTGCTCTATGTTTTGTCTTTTGCCTCCTGGTATCTGGCTCAGCCCCTCAGCTCGTCAGAGGCTGTACCACATCCTATGGGAAGGTGTGCAGAGGGATAGATTAATTCACAGTGCACACTAGCTTTAAGTTCTGCTAGCTACTTGTGGTCCTGAATTTATTCTATGTGGCATTGCGCTCCCTTTCAGTCTCCAATCCTTTCTGGGCCAGTGCCAGTCCAAGACTGGCTGCTCTTTATGTGCTGGCCATGCCGAGAGGAACAAAGGGCACTACCTCTACTGCAGTCAGACAGTCAGGAGCACTTCAATGAACTGGAACTTTGAGTATTTGTGGGCTGGCAAGTGGTTTGGAGAACATAGTTTGAGAAGGGGATTGGAAACCTGTGAGGGTGTTACATCCAATGGCCCTGAGGGCTAGTTAAATAGAGGCTAATCTACCACCCTCCCCAGCCTTGCCCACCACTAGCCAACACAATCATGGGATGAGGCCTGGGAGTGGGCAGACACTGGTGGGTTGTCAGGCACGTTGCTGGTATAACTGATAGAGGCAGGGGTGGGGAGTTAGCTGCTTTCCAGGTTGTCTCCTGGATTTACTATGCAGCTCTTCCCTGCCTTCAAGCCCATCAGCCCATGATAATGATACTGAACTGGTGCACACGGCCAATAGTTAGCATGGTCCAGGAGCAAATTCATTCTAACGAACAAGATGCGTAAAATTGTCAGCTGCCAGGCTTTGCATTTATCAATAGATCTAGCGTTGCAGTGTCAGCACCTGTATTTTGGGGCTTATCCAATTTGATCCAAAATGACTTTGCAAGGATGTTTAATGTTTGATCGAAACATCAAATATATTAATGTATCGTAAGGTATAATTGCACTGAAGGTGCCTGAATGATAAATTGGTCTTTCTCATTTTCAAATAAATAAGGGATTCCTCACTGATTTTTTTTCATGAAGTGTCTGTTAAATGAAATTAAAAATCTTCATCTGGTGAAAGAATACAACTTTCAAACTAACGCTAATTTAAAGAACTGAATATGTTCCATTCTCAAGGCACTTGGTGTTCTTGGGTATTTTAATGTTCTCTAATTTCAAGCGTAGATGTGCAGGTTGGAATATTTATATACTCGATTATTGTTGGCCAAGTAAAGTTTTGACTTACATAGCAGTAATAAATATAAAACATAGTTTTTGAAAATAGATAATTTATTTATTGAATTACAGAATAATTCTGCATCCTATTTTAAAATCCTTAATAATAGAAGTGTAAGCATGTTATACAAAATTGAATCCCAGTCAACACAGAACTAAATATCGCACATGTGGTGAATGAAATTGATCCTCACCCAGCATATGAGCTCCTTGTTTGCAAATTTCACAAAATTCATGGAGAATGTTTATACAAGTGTTTCTGTCTTCAACATTAAGAGTTTTGCAGAGTTCTGTTCCATTTCTTTGAAGGTCCATTTTGAGATAATATACTAAGGACTGCCTTATGCTTTACTTGGCTTTTGCATGCTTTGTAGGGGGTGGTTTCAAGAATTTCATTTAGCTTATTCTTTGGTTCTTTTATTACATTATAGGCAAAGTTCCAGTGCAGTATGATTGTCTACTATGAGGTGGGGAAGTGTAATATTGAATTAGATTAGTGAGGAACAGACTTATATTGCAAAACATACATCAACTTTAATGCACTATACCAGAATGGAAACCATGCGCACAATTACTAAATTGCTTCTTTTAAATATATTAATGGAAAATTCAGTATCATATTCAGTAACTTGATGTAGGTCACACATTTCTTGCAGGAAATGTTATAATTATATGGTTAATAAAATTATTATGTTTTAGGATTGGGTTTTTAATTTTAAGGTAAAATGAAATGGGTCATTGACCTGTTATGAGTCAGCCTAGTTTAATTGCTTGCAATAAAAAGGGGGTTGTTGCAATCTGATAAGAAGAGGTCAAATGGCTCCCCTTTGCTCCCTCTCCTCATTTGACTGCAGTAGGTTGTTTTGTTTGAAAAGGATTACTTGTCAATTCAATGAGTACTTAACTATTTATGCATTGTGATCATGAAAGAACCAATAACCAATTTTAAAACCAGATTTTCTTGACTAGAACAAAGAATGAAGCTTACTTTATTGGCCTGGAGTTTCCAAAGGCCATATAATTGTTTTTGCAGTAAGCTGGGAGTTGCATATCAGAACACTGGGAATCGAGGATGTAGCAGACTCTGAGACAATTTGAAGATTTTGAAGGACAATTCCGCAGGAAACTACTGAAAGTATACATTTAAATTGAAGAATTCAAAAGGTTCCATTTAATAGTTAACTGTGGCTCAGCCATTACTTACACACACACACACAAACAATTGCCACATGTGTCCAAGCACATTTTCAATGGACTCCTCACAGTCCCAGACTCTGACCCAATACCTCTCCCCAGTTGCCTGGAACTGACTTCCCCTCAACTCCTGGAACTTGATACCAGCCCGTGTAATCTGACACCCCTCTCCCCTGCCCTGACTGCCCTTCCGACTGGGACTCAAAACCACACCACCCACACATCCTTATTGGACTCAAAATCTCTTTCCCCACTGAACTTAATGGCCACCAACCATCCCTACTAACGCTGAATACTCAATCACTCACTGGCACCCTCTCTACTGGCTCCCTGGCATGCTACTGATCTGGCACTCTAACTCACTTCCCTAAAATACATAGCCTTTCACAGAAGCTGTCAAAGCATCTATCTGTGCTACTGTACATTTAAATCACAGAATACAGCAACTGCTGCCATGAGAAAAGACATGTAGTTTCCCTCTGTCCTGACCTGCATTACAAGGACACAGTTGTATTTAAGGTGTACACTGAATTTCTGCAAGAACCGTGATTGGAATCCCCTGCCAGTAATGGGAAGCTCTTTCTTAATGTAGAAAAATAGGAGTGTAATGATAATCTGACAGATTGTCAGTTCCTGGGAAAGCTAGTCAGTTAAACTTTGATTGATCTCAGTGAAATTATCGAATATGAAATTGACTCTCTCTCTCTTTTCCCCTTTCTCACACTCTCTCTCTCTCTAAGTTCAAATGTACATAAATACATACACACACCTGCACACAGTCACTCACTCACCCACTCCTAAAGTTCACATGTACTTAAATACAAATTACAGAGTAGGGATATATTGGCCAAATCATAATGTGTTTAAAAAAAATGAGTTTGCTGTTTGCAGACAATGACTTCAGTAACATGGTGAATTCAAGCTAAATTTTGGAGTCTCTGTTCTTCAGATTTCTAGATGTAGACAAAAAAGTTGATTGTTTTTTAGAGACGATAATATCAGATTGGATTCTTTTAAGAAATAACAGTCAACCAATATCTGACCCAGAGTATTCTCTGTCAATAAATAAGGCTCAAAGCTTATCAGGTAGAAGACTAGGAGAAATAGGAGGGACTCTTCTCTCAGCTGCTTGCTCTCAATTACTGAGAAAACATGTACTTAAAACATATGAAGAGTCGGCTTGTCATGTGACCTGCTTTCTCCAACTGTCTAAAATTTGGGAAAAGCTATTGCCAATGTATTCCAAACTTAATTAGATTTGCTCATATTTGTAAGTCATCCTCGCCAAAACCTCATTGTCTAAACAATGAACCTTAAAGTCTCATCTGGAGTTGAACTCATGTGGAGTTGAAATGCCCATCAGCCATGATTGAATGGCGGAGTGGACTCGATGGGCTGAATGGCCTTACTTCCACTCCTATGTCTTATGGTCTTATCTCCAATTGTGAAATGTCTCAACTAATTGCTCCATGTTTACTTTGCTAATGAGATGGAAGATGCCAGTCCTTGACAATCCCTTGAAATTATAGTCTTTGCATTTTGCAGGCTGTCTCGGATCACAATGGGGTTTGGAATCTGAAATGTGCAGAAGTGCAAATTCTATCATCACCTTAGCTGTGATTTCAAATTATTGTAACGTATTGTAAAAGAGTCTCTTTGTAAAAATCCAATTCATAGTCCACTCAGTGAACTAAAATCATTATTGCTCTTAAGCACATCTTCATCGGAGGGACAAAACTGTGTTCCTTAAAAAAAAATGCAACGCGTTTATGATTGGAAACAGCATACTGTATAATAAGTGGAAGTCTCCAATGTTCCTGAAAACATATTGGGGATATTAGGTTGTAAACTCTTATGCTTAAAAATGTTCATTTATTCCAAGATGAAAAACAGAGATGGGTTCACAGGGGAAATTAGCACTTTTATATGGGATGAGAGTGTGGTGCTGGAAAAACACAGCAGGTCAGGCATCATCCTGCTCCTTGGATGTTATTTTCCAGCACCACACACTTGACTCTGATCTCCAGCATCTGCAGTCCTTACTTTCTCTTTTTTATATGGATATAAGGCCCATGTGATTCACAATGCTGTTGAAATGATTTTTGAGAGGGGAAGGATACTTGAGGTATCCCTGATAACTCCTGTACACAGTTTGTCAGCCAAATGCTGAATATTTCTGTGGTTCACCATGGAAAACTGCACATACTGAGATGTCATAATGAGGTTCGAAGATTTGCCTGGTGATAACAAGTGGAAGAAATCTGGAAAATTTCCATCATGAAAGAAAGCGCTAGAGTTTAAAAAAAAAAATCAAGCTGGGAAAGGAAATGATCATATTTAATCCCTGGAGTACTAAGAATCATTTTGGACTGATTCTGGGAAAATTGAAAATCAACTTCAAGGAAAATATAAAGCATACCTTCAAGATTTTTTTTTGATCTGTTGAAATTAAGAAGGGAAAAGTTCTGTTCTGTGGTTTGATGTAAAGCAGCCTTCAAAAATAATGTTTAATCAATAGTTCGTTCAGTTTGGTGTTACAGTAAAATCTTTGAAACATAAAACTTTGTTGTGTTGTCCTTTCAACCATGAACTGGAAATTCATGATTCATTCTTTTTAAAAGCATTCAATCTCTATGAGGATGGTCACAATCAAGAAATCTTTTGTGCTTAACAAGATCAGAAAGCAATTTCAGAACTAAGGCAATCACAAGGATGATTGAAATTGCTCAGACATTTGCATTGTTCCACCAATTTAAGTGCATTACTTTCAGGTTGATGGAAATTGGGTGCTGAAAGAACAGCAGTTAGGTGCTGAAAGTATAGTTGATATAAGTTGACATGAGGAATGTCTGACAAGAGCATAATTACAAATTCACTATCTATTTAAAAATGCAGCCATATGTTCCTGCTCACTTACTGGATATCAGCATTATTGTCCAATTCGGAGTGTGACAAATAGTATTGAGAATATATTGTGCAGGTTTGATATTGGGCTGTGCTGAATAGTGTTGTCTAACAAACAAATAGTAATTAATAAGTTGCTTGACTGATTAAGTCAGTGTGCATTGCATGTGAAACTCATTTTACAGATGCATAATATGTAGACAAATTGTAGTTACACTCTTTAAATACTGTCCTTTGGATCAACACCAAAGAACACTGATCATTGTTTTTATAAACAAGGATTAGGTTGTTAATTCATTCGTGGGATGTGAGCATCATTGACAAGGCCAGCATTTGTAGTCTTTTCCTACTAATTGATGAGAAGTGGTCATGAGCTGCTTACTTGAACTACTGCAGTCCTTGTGATATAAGCATATTCACAATGTTGATAGTGCTGGGAGTTCAAGGATTTAGTCTCAGAAGCAATAAAGGAGTAGCAATGTATTTCCAAGCCAGGACGGTGTGTTAGGCATGAATATTTAAAAAAATCAATTTCACAAAAGAATATTCTTTAATGTTCTGTCATTTGGTACAATATTGCTTGATACTAGTTGAGTTCAGTGAATATTGTAACCTAGAAAACACCAAGCACTTACAGCATAATTGATTACATTAGTATGTGTTTTTAGTCCAAAATATCAGTATTGGGAATATTCTTGAAATATTTGGGTGGTACGGTGGCTCAGAGCGCCAGAGACCCGGATTCAATTCCAGTCTCTGGCAACTGTCTAGGTGGAGTTTGCACGTTATCCCCATGTCAGCATGGATTTCCTTCAGGTGCTCCAATTGCCTCCCACAGTCCAGAGTCAGGAGTGTAGTGCTGGAAAAGCATAGCAGGTTAGGCAGCATCCAAGGAGCAGGAGAATCAATGTTTCAAGCATAAACCCTTCATCAGGAATGAGGCTTGTGAACTGGGGTGCTGAGAGATAAGTGGGACGTGGGTGCGGTTGGGGGGGGCAGGTAGCTGAGAATGTGATAGGTGGATGAAGGTGAGGGAGAAGGTGATAGGTCGGAGAGAAAGGTGGAGTCAACGGACAGGTCAGGAGGGTGCGGCTGAGTTGAAGACTTGGGACTGGGATACTGTGGGGGGAGGGGAAATGAGAAAATTGGTGAAATCCACATTGATCCCATGTGGTTGCAGGGTCCCAACACAGAATATGAGGCGTTCTTCCTCCAGGCATCTGATGATAATGGTTTGGCGATGGAGAAATGAGATTACTTACTTACAGTGTGGAAACAGGCCCTTCGGCCCAACAAGTCCACACCGACACTCCGAAGAGCAACACACCCAGACCCATTCCTCTACATTTACCCCTGCACCTAACACTACGGGCAATTTAGCATGGCCAATTCACCTAATCTGCACATTTTTGGACTGTGGGAGGAAACCAGAGCACCGGGAGGAAACCCACGCAGACACGGGGAGAGTGTGCAAACTCTACACAGTCAGTCGCCTGAGGCGGGAATTGAACCCAGGTCTCTGGCTCTGTGAGGCAGCAGTGCTAACCACTGTGCTACCGTGCCAAGAAGGCTCATTTTATCCAGGGATATGTAGGCTAAGTGGATTAGCCCTGGGAAATTCAGAGTTTCAGGACAGTGTTGGGGGATGGGTCTGGGTGGGATGTTCTTTGGAGGGTTAATATGGACTCAGTGGGTCAAATAGCCTGCTTCCATACCATAGGGATTCTATAATTCTATGATTTAGAACTGAAATGGCAGAAGTTACTAATTTCGGCAACAGTGCAGAATTAAATGGCAGCCAGTGACGAGTGGTGTTCCCTAAGACTGTGTTGGGACCACAACTTTTCAATTTCTCATGTTTCATTTTCTCAGCAGTTTATTTGGGAATTTAGCATAGTGAGAATGGAGGTTAGGGCAGTTGAATGTTCCTCCTGCAGTATGTGGGAGGTAAGGCTCACCTCTGGTGTCCCTGCTGACTTCATTTGTGGGAAATGCACTCAACTCCAGCTCCTCGAGAACCGTCTCAGGGAACTGGAACTGGAGCTGATGGACTCAGATCCTTCGGGAGGAGTTATTGAGAGGAGTTACAGGGAGGTAGTTACTCCACAGCCACATGAAGAAGGTAGATGGGTTACCATCAGGGATAGGAAAGGGAACCGGCAGGCTGTGCAGGGATCTCCTGTGGTGGTTCCCCTCAACAACAAATATACCATTTTGGATACTATTGAGTGGGGGGGTGGGGGGGTGATTTACCAGGGATAATCAAAGGGGCACATGCTTCTGTCACAGAGTCTGTCCCTGCTGCTCAGAGGGGAGGGGGAAAGAGGAGCAGAGCTTTAGCCATTGGAGACTGTATAGAGAGGGGGACAGATAGGAGGTTTTGTGGGAACGAGAGAGACTCACAATTAGTGTGTTGCCTCCCAGGTGCCAGGGCTAGTGATGTTTCTGATCGTGTTTTCGGATCTTTGAGGGGGAGGGGGAGCATCCCCAAGTCATGGTTCACATAGGCACCAACCGCATATGGTAGGAAGAAAAGTGGGGATCTTGGGCAGAAATTCAGGGAGCTAGGTTGGAAACATAGGGCTATAACAAACAGAGTTGTTATTTCTGGTTTATTACCTGTGCCATGTGCTAGTGAAGCGAGGAACAGGGAGAGAGTGAAGCTGAACATGTGGCTGCAGGGATGGTACAGGAGGGAGGGTTTTGGATTCTTGGATAATTGGAGCTCTTTCTGGGGTAGGTGGAACCTCTGCAAACAGGATAGTCTTCATCTGAACCAGAGGGGCACCAATATCCTGAGGGGCAAGTTTACTAATGCTCTTCCGGGCAGTTTAAACTAATGCAGCGGGGGGATGGGAAACTGAATTGTAGTTCCACTGTACAGGAAGTTGAGGGTAGTAAGGTCAGGGATAGGTTTACAAGGTCGCGAGAGGGCACTGGCAATCAGGATGTTGGCTTGAAATGTGTGTACTTCAATTGTCAAGAGCATCTGAAATAAGGTGGATGAACTTGCAGCATGAGTTGGTACCTGGGATTTATTGTTGCAGACTCTGGGATTTAGATGTTTCAGCAAGAACAGACATGATGGTAAAAGAGGGGATGTGGCATTGTTAATCAAGGGTAGTGTTACGGCAGCTGAGAGAATGTTTGAGGACTCCCCCACTGAGGTAGTTTGGGCTGAGGTTAGAAACAGGAAAGGAGAGGTCACTCTGTTGGGAGTTTTCTATAGGCCTCCGAATAGTTCTAGGGATGTCGAGGAAAGGATAACAAAGATGATTCTCAATAGGAGTGAGAGTAACAGGGTAGTTGTTATGGGGGACTTTAACTGCCCCAATATTGACTGGGAATACTATAGTTCAAGTAGTTTAGATGGGATTTATCCTCTGATTCTCTGGGAAGCCAGGGAGGAGATTGCAGCGCCTTTGGCTTTTATCTTTATGTCATCATTGTCGAAAGGAGTAGGGCCAGAAGACTGGAGGATAGCAAATGTTGTTCCCTTGTTTAAGAAGGGGAGTTGGGATAACCCTGGTAATTATAGGCCAGTGAGCCTTGCTTTGGTTGTGGGTAAGGTGCTGGAAAAGGTTATAAGATATCGGATTTATAATCATCTGGAATGGAATAATTTGATTAGGGATAGTAAGTTTTGATAGACAGTTTTGTGAAGGGTAGATCATGTCTTGCTGGTCTTATTGAGTTCTACAAGAAGGTGACAAAACAAGTGGACGAAGGTAAAGCGGTTGATGTGGTGTATATAGACTTCAGTAAGGCATTCAATAAGGTTCCACATGGTAGGCTATTGCACAAAATACAGAGTTTCTGGATTGAAGGTGATTTGTGTTTTGGATCAGAAATTGGCTAGCTGAAAGAAGACAGAAGGTGGTGGTGGATGGGAAATATTCATTCTGGAGCTCAGTTACCAGTGGTGTGCCACAAGGATCTGTTTTGGACCACTGCTGTTTGTCATCTTTATAAATGATCTGATGTGGGCATAGAAGGATGGGTTAGTAAATTTGCGGATGACACTAAGATAGGCAGAGTTGTGGATTGTGCTGAAGGATGTTGTGGGTTACAGAGGGACATTAAAAGATGCAGAGCTGCGCTGCAAAGTGGCAAATGGAGTTTAATGTGGAAAAGCATGAGGTAGTTCACTTTGGAAGAAATAACAGGGATGCAGAGTACTGGGCTAATGGTAAAATTCTTGGTAGTGGCGATGAATAGAGATCTCTCTGTCCTGGTGCATAAATCCCTGAAAGTTGCCATGCAGGTTGTTGGGGTTGTTAAGAAGGCATATAGTGTATTGGCATTAATTGGTAGGGGGATTAAATTGAGGAGCCACGAGGTCATGCTTCAATTGTACAAGACACTGGTAAGGCCGTACCTGAAGTATTGCGTGCAGTTCTGGTCACTGCATTATAGGAAGGATGTGTAAGCTTTGGAAAGGGTTCAGAGGAGATGGAAGGAAGGTCTTACAAGGAAAGGCTGAGGGAACTGAAGCTGTTTTCATTGGACAGAAGAAGGTTGAGAGATAACTTATTCGAGACGTACAAGATAATCAGAGGGTTAGATAGGGTGGACGGTGAGAGACTTCTTCTTCAGATGGTGAAGGCTAACACAAGGAGACATAGCTTTAAATTAAGGGGTGATAGATTTAAGACTGTTTTGGGTAGCTTCTTCATTCAGAGAGTAGTAGGGGTGTGGAACAGCCTGCCTGTAACGGTAGTAGACTCACCAACTTTAAGGACATTCGAATGGGCATTGGACATACAAATAGATAATAATGGAACGGTGTAGGTTAAATGGGCATCAGATTATTTTCACAGGTCGATGCAACATTGAGGGCCAAAGGGCCTGTACTGCACTGTAACGTTCTATGTTCTATGTTTTCACTTTATACATTAACGATCTAATGAAGGAACTGAGGGTATTCTGGCTAAGTTTGCAGATGATATTTAAGACGGAGATAGATTGGTTCTTGAGTATCAAGGGGATTAAGGGTTACGGGATAAAGAGGGAGAATGGGGTTGAGACACTTATCAGCCATGATTGAATGGCAGAGCAGACTCGATAGGCTGTAAGGCCAAATTTCTGCTCCTATATCTTATGGTCTTATGGCCTCACCACAGTGCACCAACATTATGTAAAACCACTGTAGTTCACAAAGGGTTAAGAAGCGTTTAACTGATGTACATTTGTAGATGAACAGCTGCAGATACATTCATATGGAACCCAGCCAGTTGGCTCACCACTGTACAATTCCCTAGTGTTGAAACAAAAGATGCCTTGGTGGCAGTTAGAATTGAAATTTGGAGAATGAATTCCCTAACACCAATCACAGGCATATATTGGTCATAAAATCCTCTGGAAAATAAGAAAATGTCTGTATGAAATGATGGATATATTACATTATGATGAACCACAGTAATCCATCAGTACAGTTGCCATTCAATGTAATAGTCTAATATAAAATTGAACACATCTTTCAGCATTTGGATTTCAGTGGTATCTATTTAGTTTGTGGGCCATGTGTAACCAATGGGAAGTGCTCTGTGGGAGAGCTGTAACTCAAAATGTTTCCAGAAATAAATTATTCTGTTACTACACGGGCAATCATGAGTAGTATAGTGTTAATTATATATGCGTCACTGAGGTTGCATTATATTTAACCAGTTTGGACATGACAATGTAAAAAGTTACCATGCTTTCATATGGAAAAGATCCAAATACCCAGCCAGAGGGGAAGGGTTAGAGTTAACACAAGAAATATAAAAAGCAGTCACTTTACAGGGAGAGTTTAGATAACTTACTTTTTGTAAAGGGAGAGGATCAGTATTATTCCTGTTACAGGGTCATCAGCTCAATTGCATTTGATATTGTTTATGTAATTCTTACACGTGTTTGCAAAAAAAAGGATTAGCCAGGCAATTAATTTTACCACTGGCATTAAGAGAAATTATTTGGCATTTCCACTTCTCAAATAACCGTTTCCAAATCGAACTGGACATGGTCTGCAGATTGCTCACTTTGCACCATTTACTACCGTATCAATATTTGATGGTGGATAGAATTTTATTTTTACTGTTACGCTGCTCTTAGCAATTGCCAGTTCATTGCTTTGTAAAAATACTGAATTTAATATTTCAACTCCACTCCTTTACTATCTCGAGCTGGGATATAACGTATTGCCTATTTCATATAAGCAGCACTAAGATATTAGTTCAGTTGAGTAAAATTATTCAAACTCTCCAAGACGCTGTTTGAAAATACACTTTGAAATAATTGCATCCATTTATATATATTCATGATATTTATATACTAATACAGGCAAACTGCAGCTAATTTGTTCAAGTCATGGATTATTTTCCTGTCAGTTTTAAGGAAAGAAGTATTCATTTCAACACTTAATATTTCCTCAAGAAACAGTTTTAGTTGTCATGCACCCAACTGATAAATGGTAATCTAATATCCTTTTGTCTTGTGCCACATTAACAGCTGATGTGCAATAAAGTTTGCTCATGCAATGCTTAAAAATTGTATGTGCAGTACTTCACAACATACTTAACAGTTATAATGTTAATTGTGAATTAATATTAATTTCCTTTGACAAGTATTTGGAACTAAAATTGGAATTATTGCTTAAAATTAAACAACGTCTTGCAATTCACTTTTAAAAGACTTTAAAAACATCGCTACATCTTAGCATAATCAGAGTTAGCTATGGAATGAAAAGTTGCAATTTATTTTGGAATAAACGTAGATGGCTAGCAATAACAGCTATTCGGGGCAACATTTAATTTTAGCTCAAAATGCAAAATTTAACATTTTTCATTTAAATATTTCAGTTTTTAAAAATAACTATTTGAGAGCATCCCTTTATTCTGACTGCCGACAGGCATTCAATTTTTTTTAATCAATGCATTGCTAATTCTGATTAGGGCTTGGATGTAAGATCAAAAGATTGTCAGTTGTAATATATCGTAAAAAAGATCTTAATGAAGTGGCAATAACTATGGTAAAGGCAAAGTCCACCATTATAACTTTCCCTTTGATCATGTATGTTTAAATATGGTTCTCATCAATTGTTCACCTTTTTAGCTCTTTATCTTTCTTTCAAACATTGGGGTTTCATTCATTTTTGTCCATTTTTATTACATTCATTAATCAACTCTCCTTTCTTACTTTACTGTTTACTGCCTGCTCATATTTTCTTCCCCCTTATTTTTAATTCATTGTTGTGGATTGCTTTTTTGCTGTTAAGTTTCTCCGATGGCTTTCAGATAATGGGAGAAAACAGTGCAGAATGATTGCAGTGTTCACCTACGTGGTCAGTATGTTCTCAAAACAGTACATAAATGAGATAGACAAATGGCGAGTGTAAAAGAGTCAAATATTTAGAGAAGTTCGTTATGTTATTTGTGGCGTTGCGATCAGTTCCCTCAATGCAAAAAGCTACTTAAAAAGTCACTGCAAATAATAAAGATAATCTAAATTTCCATTTTGGGGCAGATAGTGTTTGTATTTTCCATTTCAAACCCTTTTTCTTATTCATTCACTGAAGACTTTCTCTTTTTGTCCCTTTTGGTTTTCTAATAAGTGTGCTTTGGCTCAAAAAGCAGCAACAGGTTGTGGTTAAAAAAATGAATATTGTTTCGGTTGAAGTAAAAGAATCCAGGAAAATGTGTGTATGCTGGTCAGGGGTGGGATTGTGCTCCCAGATAAACCACATTGATTCAATTAACACAGTTGTCTCAGGCAAACAGAGGGGTCACTTCATTGGTGGAAGAATTTTGTTCGAATCATTTATTCCAAATTGAAGACCTGGCTTAACTAAGCAAAAAAAACAGAACCATAAATACATTGTTCGTGGTTGAACAGCGATGCGTTTATCCACAAGGGTGGATGGAAAATTTATTGGTCAGTCTGCTGTTTTGAATTTAAGGCTGCAGCTGAAAGCTATCAAAGGGAGTGACTGGGAGCAGCTCAAGTTGCACTTCTCCATGTGGCTCATTTTCTGATTGTGAAACAGTTGAATGGATGTGATTAGGCCTAACTCTGTGCTCGTTAATGAATATCATTATGTGTTCCAAATGAAACTGAAGAAAGTATTGCGTTGTTATTGAGAGCATGATTCACAGCCCTTTAGTGAAGATGAGCCGGACAATGCATTTCAATTTCAGGTAGGATAACTTAAATTATCTGCTTGACCTTTGTTTAAAAATTCCAGGGCTTGGGACTATAGTGACTTGTCTCAGAATGCTTCTAGGGTTTCCTCATTGAAAACTGTTGAATCCATTCATCAAAACATGTTCTGTGTATTGCGCTGTACAATTCTTTGTAATTTAATATTATAACAGATGACCAAAAAATTGGCACATTTCCACAGCGGCACTGACTTGTTCTTACAAAACTTGAGAGATAAGGTTAAAATTTGTTTTGTTTGCTCTACTGAGCAGATAGTGAGAAAATCCTTTTACTCGTATTACAAGTTGATGTGTACTTTGTGGAAGGAAAATTATGGAAAGAGTTCACCAGTCTCATTATTTTTGAATTGTAAATTTGAGTTTTTCATATTTGACTCAAGCTGAGTGTTAATAATGTGATTGTTGTTCAAGCGTTTTTCACCTCCCTTATTCTGCCTTCTGCTTTCCTGAAGCAGATTGGCTCTAATGTTGAACTCGTCCTTCCTCATACAGAAGTTTTCCTGTTAGAGTAAACAAGGCTATTGTTCTGCCCTCCCCCTCTCAAGTGGGGAGGCCATTTGAACTGCACTTACTACCGTGCAAACCTTTCATCAGTAATCTCGGGGGAGAGTAATTACTGAACTGAGGATTCTCCCAGTCCTGATAAACCAATCCTCGCTGCTTCCAATCTTGAGCGTCTGCCCAAAACTGGCATGAAATAATTGACCAGTTGTGTCATCCAGAACTTTAATTTTGAGTAATGAGAGACAAGAAGTTAAAGTTTTCTTGTTTTGCACTCATCGGGACCTGGAAACAGACTTGGAGGTGGGGGCAATTCCATGCCAATGATGGCACAGGCAATCACACCATCAACCCCCCCCCCCCCCCCCCCCAAGCATGCTCCATCAATTGGTGTCTCTTTTCTCAAAACTGTTTCATGGACCAAAGTCCTAAGGACTGTAAAACAAAAAGCTCCAACTTCTCTCCTTTTCTGGCAATGCTTGTAACTATTAGGACTTTAACACGTTAAGGAGAAAAGGTTGGTATTTGTTTATCAGGAAGGCCAGGAACAATAGAAATCTAGCGCATTTATCCAGCAACAGCATCTGGAACCATTTTCAGCTTGGACCTCATTCGTGTGCTGTAAGTAAGATTCAGTTGCCAGATAGGGAGCTCATTCCATTTTGTGATGACAGGGTAGAAACTGAGCCAGCTGCCATGTTGAACCTACAGGTGGAATCTGGTGGCAGGGAGAGCTGTATGTGCCACTGTCAGGGGCCCTTTCTGTCCTCTCTTAGACACTGCAGCTGCCTCCAGGTAAATCTCAATAAATATTTTAGACAACTTGTTTGTGGTAATAGTTTTCTACAAGAGAATGACGTGTGTTGTATATGAAAGCAACTAACAACAAGGAAAGACTTTTATTTTTCAACAAATAGTTAGGATCTGGAATGTGCTACTGCCTGAGGATGTGGTTGTAATAGATTCAGTTAGTTTCAAACAGGAATTGAATTATTATCTGTGGAGAAAACACTTGTGCAGTGTTCCGAAGAAAAGGTGAGATTGTGGGACCGAGTTGTTCTTAAAGTACCAGCATAGATTCAATGGGTTAAAAGACCTCCTTCTCTGCTAGAAACATTTTCTGATTGTATTTATACCTGAATTTTAATCATGTTTTGTATTTAAACAACATTCTCTGTGCTTCAAGCAGATATACTATCAAACATGTTGCAGACCTAATCATTATACCGGGTGGTTAAATTTCTTCTGCCTCAGTAGTTCATTAATCGGATGAGCAGTTGTAAAATGACACAGTTTTATCTTTGTGTGACTAAGATATTCATTGATGAAAGCCATGAATTTTGAATGATTGTCCCAACGTTTATAATTTGAATATATGAAGTTTAAAAGTTGCGGTTTTGCAGAAACATTTCTGATTCACTGAGTGGCCTAAAGATCCTCTGAATGATTTTTATGAATGGCTTTTGCTCAGTGTTTTTATTTCCACAAACCCTAGTTGCATGTGTTTCAATCAATGAGTGCATCGCCGTTTTTTTTTATAATATATTTTATTAAGAAAAAATAGGTTTTTAAATATTACAACAAATACAAAACAATGCAATTCAAAATAGTACAAAAATAGCACAAAACTAAACCCAAATAATAAAAAAAATTCCCCAACCCACCTTCCTATACGAATGTATAAACATATATAGAGAAGTATAAAATTGAAAAAAAAAACTAAACTAGCTATTTAACTAACTAACTAAATAAATACCTAACAACAAACAAATAAATAGTAATAACTCAGCCCAGCCAAACAAACCACTCATACATTCACAGTTCCTCCTCCCTGGATATTGGACTCATGAAACACAAACTCGTTACGGCTATATAAAAGCCCTTGTTAGTGTGGAAGATAAATCTGTGTCCAGGTATTTCAAAAAGGGTTGCCATGTCTTATAAAAATTCTCAGTTTTGTGGTGTACCATATTTGTGAGAAAGTCCAGGGGAATATGCTCCATAACAATCTTCCGCCAACCCGACAGGCCTGGGGGGGTTTTCTGATATCCAACCCAGCAAGATATTCTTCCTTGCACAGAATGTAAGAATATTGAAAAATTTTGCCTTATGCGAGTCTGCAGGAAATATAATGGGTAGGCCCAAAAGGAGCGAAATAGGGTCCTTCTCCACGCCTACACCTAAAATCCTCTCTATTGCACCCACCACAGCGCTCCAGTATGTTTGAAGCCTGTCACAAGACCAAAGACAATGGGTAAGAGTACCCGTACAGACCTTGCACTTGGGGCATGCTGAAGTTACCCCTGGTTTAAATTTTGACAAACGGTCTGGGGCTAGGTGAACCCTGTGGAGAATCTTCAACTGTAAAGCATGGGTCCTATTGCAAATTGATATCTTCCTTGCATTCTCCCAAATATCCTCCCATGCCTCTGAAGAAACTTCAACATCCAGCTCTCTTTCCCACATCTTGCAGAGTCGATCAGACTCATCTGAGCTGGCACCGCCCAATAGAGAACTGGCAGAGAGTGTACTCTTAGCTCTTAGTACTCTTAGCCCTCTTTCTATGTCAGATTTGTAGGGATCAGTCAAAAGTGTGGT
>NC_057735.1:33474656-33489254 GCF_004010195.1 Chiloscyllium plagiosum
ACCACTACATTTAACAAACCTACAAAATTATTAAAAATAAAAAAAACAACAAAAAGCAGAAAACAAACCAACATATAAAGCGCCAATAGCGCTGAGTAGGGGAATTCACTCCCTGCCCGGAGGGGGCAACTACTGTCCCAAACTGCCCATAAATAGGCATCTAACCATCTCAACCACCTTCACTTCTCCCAGTTAGAGCCACATTGCAAGCACTGGCTAAAAAGAATAAACACCCCATAGAATATCAATATGAATAAAAAAAACATTCTTTTATAAATAAAAGGGGAATAAATACCCCACCCATCCTTTGGTATGTCCTAACTTAGAAGTTTCAAATGTACATCTTAACCACTGCCAGACATAGTTTGAACCAAATTATTATCAATAGAGGTTAAAAAAAGGGGGAAAAACAAAGCTCCAACCGGATTTCCTCCATTTCTTTGACAGAATGATAAACGCATACCCAAGCAACAATATTTATACATACTACAGTTGTTTAACTTAGGTTAGTTTGTCCACAAAGTCTCTTGCCTTCTCCGATGTGTCAAAGAGATGCATGGATCTATTTAAGGTGATCTGAAGCACTGCCGGATATCTCCAGGAGTACTGAATCCCAAGCTCCTTTAATCTTCTCTTGACACCATCATATGATTTTCGTTTCTGGATCACCGCCGCTGAAAAGTCCTGAAAAAACATGATCTTAGACCCCTCGTAAATTAGGGCCTTTGGATCCTTCCCCTGGAATCTGGAAGCCTCCATGACTCTCTTTTTATCCCGGTAATGATGGAACCGCACCAGGAAAGGACGAGGGCGTTGACTCAGACCCGACCTCCGTGTTGCGACCCGGTGAGCCCTCTCTATCTTCAATTCTCTCGTGCCAGTCTCCAAGTCAAGGAATTTCGGAAGCCAATCTTCAACAAATTCCGCAGGCCACTCACCCTCCTTACCCTCAGGCAGACCGATGATCCGAATGTTTTTTCTCCTGCCCCTGTTTTCAAGATCATCCACTTGATCATCCCTGCGTCTTCAGGGCTTGGATCTCTTCCTTGAATGAACTGGCATCAGCTTCCACCACTGTGACCCTGTGCTCCACCTCATCTGTCCTCTTCTCCAGGTCTCCCACTGCTGCTTATGCTTCTGCAGCATGAGAGAGCTTATCTTCAATCTGTTTCCCCACATCTCACGAGATTTCGAGAGCTGGTTCACCAGGTCCTGGAGAGTAATCTGCTCTGAGGCTGCTGCAGGCTGAGCTGCAGGCCTGGCCTCAGATGCTCCTCCTCCCTTTTTAGGCATTTCTGGACAGCTGAAAATATAGGTAAGTCAATTTTTGAATGTTTCTTGGGGCTCCACAATCTTTCCAACACCCCAAAAAATCCTGATGACCTGGGTTGGGTGGGTTAAAGGACTGTCCTGATCCTGCTGCAATGCGAAGCTCTGCAGTGTGATCTTCTCAGATCACCACCATCTTAGATCCCCTCGCATCACCGTTCTTAAACCACATATTGAGCTTCCAATGAATAGGCAAGGTTTAGAAGAGTACGGGACTACTTTAGGAAACTTGGTTGGCATGGGGGAGTTGGATTAAAGGGTCTGTTTCGATGCTGTATGACTCCATAACACATCCTAGTCTCTGTCCCTCTCCCATTTGGTCATGGTTCTCTGAGCAATGATTATCATAATGCCACCGAGCTGTTTGAAGAGATTTGTATTGATTAGTGAGATAATCAGCTTTGTGAAGTTCAGTGATGGTCAGAAGATTGATCAAAACAGTTGTTCTGCTCCGGGGCCTAGCCAAACTGGCCATAAACAGGTCCAGGCAGCGGGCCGTGTAGGGGGTCGTTAGGGCCGATTGCCTGGTCCTCTTCGGCGGTTATGTTAGAGCCTGGGGGTCCCTGGAGAAGGAGCACGCGGTGTCCACCAACAGTTGTTCAGGGAGAGATGGGCGCCATTCGGAGTGGAGTGTATCATTTCCCCATCAAATTCTATTTTGATTTAACCCCTGCCCTCCCCTTCACTGTTTGATCATGCAGCATTGCCCTTTGATGTGAACGGCACTGTTTGTCACTGGCCACTTAGATATTTCCTGTCTTCCTGGTAGTGGAAACTGAATAAAGATTTGTGTACCTTGTGTCTTTCACTGTGTCTCACACCTGCACACACATAACATGGGTGCTGGGGAAAAAAAATAAGCACTACTGCAGTTAGGCGGTAGTGTGGGGGTAAAAATAAAAAAAACAGGAGGGTAAAAAAAAGCATGGTTATTTTATGGACATTGTAATCTTTATGTTTGTCTTTTCTTAGAGTCATAGTGTCATAGAGATGTACAGCACTGAAACAGACCCATGCCGACCAGATATCCCAACCCAATCTAGTCCCACCTGCCTAAACCTATGCCCTCTAGTTCTGGACTCCCCCACCCCAGAGAAAAGCCTTTGTATATTGATCCTATCCATGCCCCTCATGATTTTGTAAACCTTTATAAGGTCATCCCTCTGCCTCCGACGCTCCAGGAAAAACAGCCCCAGCCTGTTCAGCCTCTCCCTATAGTTCAAATCCTCCAACCCTGGCAACATCCTTATAAATCTTTTCTGAACCCTTTCAAGTTTCACAACATCTTTCCGATAGGAAGGAGACCAGAATTGCATGCAATATTCCAACAGTGGCCTAGCCAATGTTCTGTACAGCCGCAACATGGCCTCCCAACTCCTGCATCTCAATACTTTGACCAATAAAGCATACCAAATGCCTTCTTCATGATCTTATCTACCTTTGACTCCACTTTCAAGGAACTATGAACCTGCACTCCAAGGTCTCTTTGTTCAGCAACATTCCATAGGTCTTTACCACAAAGTGTATAAATCCTGCTTAGATTTGCTTTCCCAAAATGCAGCGCCTCGCATTTATCTGAATTAAACTCAATCCACCACTTCTTGGCCCATCTGGTCCAGATTCTGTTGTAATCTGAGGTAACTCTCTTCGCTGTCCACTACACCTCCAATTTTGGTGTCATCTGCAAACTTACTAACTATACCTCTTATGCTCACATCCAAATCACTTACATAAATAACGAAAAGAAGTGGACCCAGCACCGATCCTTATGGCACTCCACTGGTCACAGGCCTCCAGTCTGAAAAACAACCTTCCACCACCACCCTCTGTCTTCTACCTTTGAGCGGGTTCTGTAACCAAATGGCTAGTTCTCTCTGCATTCCATGAGATCTAACCTTGCTAACCAGTCTCCATGGGGAACCTTGTCGAACGCCGTACTGAAGTCCATATAGATCACATTTACCGCTCTGCCCTAAGAGGCCTAGAAATTTCAGTAAGTGGCCTAGAAATCACTTCCCTAGCCTCCCACAGAGTTCTAGGGTATACCTGATCACGTCCTGGGGATTTTTCCATCTTTATGCATTTCAAGACATCCAGCACTTCCTCCTGTGTAATATGGACATTTTTCAATATGTCACCATCTATTTCACTACATTCTATATCTTTCATGTCCTTTTCCACAGTAAATACTGATGCAAAATACTTGTGTAGTATCTCCCCCATTTTCTGTGGCTCCACACAAAGGCTGCCTTCTTGATCTTTACCTCCTCTGCGCATGAATTACAAGAGTCTAAAAGCATAAAAGGCTGTTGCTGAATAAATGAGTGGATTTCTATTGCTCCTGGCCTTCCTGGTACCTTTTCTCCTTCACCTGTTAAAGTCCTAATAGTTGTAAGTATTTTCATGATTCCTGTTACGTGTTGCCTGTGAAATAGAACTTTGTTTTGGATCATTTAAACTCAGCGGTATGAAGTCTGCACAGTAGTTATGATGGATTATTTGACCTAGTTATTTCAATCTGATTTACAGTCGTACTTTCTGATTTATATTCTTCAAGGGCAGTATATATTTTTGGCCAAGAACAAGATCTAATTCTTTGGAAGTAAAATAAATGTATATTTGTACAACTTCCTTCTGATTCACTCGAAGTTAGTATAATATAAATGTTACTTTGTTGGAATTGGTGGACATGAAGCTATTACATGACTTTAATTGAAAACATTAACCATTTCAAGAAGGACTGAAGTACAAAGTTGAAACATAACCGTTCTTCACAGCACAACCATTAATAATGGACATGGCAGAGGAGCTCTGAGCTCGCAAAAATGATTTCTTGAGATGGAGTAGTGATCTGACTTAATTCTTTAATCAAGATCCAAGTCCTTTAAGCTGACCATAGGGGAGATGTTTTCAGGTGATTGGTATCTTGTGCTGGTGTTTTGATGCTGGTATTGAAAGTTGAAATAACTTGTTGCAAGTTATATTTAAATCAAATGTGATGCCCTTATTGGCATTCATTTAAAAATATTTTAGTTTTATAATACAAGAACCAGATTTGTTTTAATTGAAGTAGTTTGTATATTGTGCAGTTTTAGTCATAACAGTGTAATTGCTTAAGATTTTTCCTTTCCATCCCACATATTTAACTCAATTTGAATTATTGTAACATTGTCCATGTGATGTTCTCTCGATCTTCCTGTTCAATTCACTATGTTCCGATCACGATGATAGATGAGCAATAAGTAGTATCGCTCTAGCTCTGGGCCCAGGAGTATAGATTTAGAGTGACATCGCTTGAATTTGTTTTCCTTCCTGTTTCCCTATGGAGGGAAGTACCTCACTTTCACTTCTAGTTTAGGTGGCTAAAAGCAGAAATTCAGGAGAGTAGGACTGGATTGTTTTATTGGCTTTCACAAAAGAGATGAAAGTAACTATTCTTACACAAACAGCATATAAAAACCATTTTGCATACAACAGAAAATACATCTGCAACAGAATTCCTTCCACTACACAAAAAAAAAAATCACCTGGGTAAAGATATTGTTTGAATTATCACCATGTAATTGATTACAAACTGTGCAAGGAAATAGAGGCGAATTCTGCTTAATCAAAGGATGATGCACCTACGAGCAGAGTTGGTTTTGAAGTAATTATAAACAGTAAACCTACCAGATCATTATATTTGTCTTTGGGGGTGTTTGCTGCCCCTTTTAAGAAGATGGGTCAGGTGGCCTGGGATGGAAGCTTTAGGTTATTCTCAGTCTTACTGTGTAGCTGTAAAGAAGTGGAATAGTTTGTTCCTGGTTCTAGTGCTAAAGGCTGACCGCACAATCAATTTACAAATTGCCCTAAAACATCATAACTGGTGATGAGGCTGAGTCACGGCCCACAGAGTGTGTGCTACCATCATTTTCAGAAAGAAGGGAGGAGATCAGATGTCAACCGGACCTTTGGAAATGGGCACACAGTTGAGGAGAGCACTTGATAGACTTGCTACAAGACAGAGCAAAACGTCGAGGGAAGTGGTCGCAAGGGGACTGAGGTTGCAAGCAACAGCTAAGATAGTGAGTACTCACCCAGGGGCTTACTAATACCATTGTGGAGAGTATCACTAAGAGGATTTGGGTGGCAAGTGGTTACCGCCTACCTAGATCCGAGTGGCAGGAAATGTTCCAGCCGGCAGGAAGACAAATGGTGACATAATTTGGAGCAATGGGACTGTTTGACAAAGATGCAGAAAGTTGGATTCTGTAACCTGGACATTTTTATACGTTACATGAAGTGGCTGAAGACTTAATGGTACCAGTTTACTTAAACACCGGTTGGAGCAAAACCTTCCAGATTCTGAGGAGTCTGGTGCAATCAGAGAACCCAGTGGCGAACTATGTGAAGTATTGTAAAGTCATTTTGCACCAAAGCCACAGACTAAGGACAAACAGGTCTGCAGGAGACAGGTGGACCGGCTGGTTGCTGCACCTCACCAACGGAGGGATGTTCCTCAACATTCAGAGTTTGAACAACAATAGCCACCAGAGGGACTCCTCTACCAAGTGGCAGGAGTTTTTGGAAGTCCAGGAGACTACACCAAAAAAGGCTGCTGAGACTAGGAGATAATCTTCTAGAAACTGCTGTTCCCCCTGAGATCCTAATCATGTTGATGCAGACTTCTTACATGGGAGGTCGAATGAGGGGAGTGGTTATTTACCCATGTTTTCCATGTTTTTGTAAATATTGCTGACTATGTACACATGTTGGCTACAGTACCTGTATAATATTTACAATTATTTTTCATATAGAACATAGAAAAGTACAGCACAGAACAGGTCTTTTGGCCCACTATGTTGTGCCAAGGTTTAATCCTAATGTAAAATGTAATAACTTAACCTACGCACACCTCAACTCACTGCTATCCATGCGAGCTTATTCAACCTTTCTTCATAAGGCAAGCCCTCCAGTCCAGGCAGCATCCTGGTAAACCCTCTTTGCACCCTCTCAAGTCTCTGTATCTTTCCTATAGTGGGGCGACCAGAACTGGACACAATATTCCAAGTGTGGTCTCCCCAGAGACTTGTAGAGCTGTAGCAAAACCTCGCAGCTCTTAAACTTGATCCCCTTGTTAATGAAAGCCAAAACACCATATGTTTTCTTAACAACCCTATCCACTTGGGTGGAAACTTTGAGGGATCTATGTACTTGCACACCCAGATCCCTCTGTTCCTCTACTCTGCCAAGAATCCTGTCTTTAATCTGATATTCAGCATTTGAGTTTGACCTTCCAAAATGCATCACTTCGCATTTATCCAGGTTGAACTCCATCTGCCATTTCTCAGCCCAGTTCTGCATCCTGTCTATGTCGTGCTGCAGCCTGCAGTAGTCCTCGATATTATCGACGACACCTCCAACCTTTGTGTCATCTGCAAATTTACTAACCCATCTCTTAACCTCCTTGTCCAAGTCATTTATAAAAACTACAAAGAGCAGAGGCCCAAGGACAGAGCCCTGCAGGATCCCACTCAACACTGACCTCCAGGCAGAATACTTTCCATCTACAACCACTCTCTGCTTTTTGTCAGCCAGCCAATTCTGAATCCAGATAGCTAAATCTCCCTGTATCCCATACTTCCTGACTTTATGAATGAGCCTACCATGGGGAACCCTATCAAATGCCTTGCTGAAGTCCATATACACTACATCCACTGCTCAACTGTCGTCGACCTGTTTTGTCATCTCAAAGAACTTAGTAATATTTGTGAGGCATGACCTACCACTCACAAAACCATGCTGACTGCCTTTAATCACGCTATGCTTTGCCAAATAGTCATAAGTCCTATCCCTCAAGAGTTCTTTCCAAACCTTTGCTGAACACAGATGTAAGACTGACTGGTCTGTAATGGCCAGGGATTTCCCTTTTACCCTTCTTGAAAACAGGAACAACATTTGCCTCCTTTCAATTCTCCCATACAACTCCTGTGGAGAGTGAGGAGGCATATATCCTCTCCAGTGGCTTAGCAACCTCCTTCCTCGCTTTCCGGAGCTACCTAGGATAAATCTAGTCTGGCCCTGGGGACTTATCAAACATAATGCTTTCCAAAATTTCCAGCACATCAACTTCATCAATCTTGATCTGGTCAAGACTGTATCCCAGCTCCTCAAAGTTTTCATTCACAAAAGGTCCCTTTCTTTGGTGAAAACCAAAGCAAAAAACTCATTTACTTTAGATTACGATTACTTTAGATTACTTTACAGTGTGGAAACAGGCCCTTCGGCCCAACAAGTCCACACCGACCCGCCGAAGCGCAACCCACCCATACCCCTACATTTACCCCTTACCTAACACTACGGGCAATTTAGCATGGCCAATTCACCTGACCTGCACATCTTTGGACTGTGGGAGGAAACCGGAGCACCCGGAGGAAACCCACGCAGACACGGGGAGAACGTGCAAACTCCACACAGTCAGTCGCCTGAGACGGGAATTGAACCCGGGTCTCTGGCGCTGCGAGGCAGCAGTGCTAACCACTGTGCCACCGTGCCGCGGAGTAGATAGGGCTTCCCCTATCTACTCCGACTCCAGGCACAAGTTCCCTCTGCAATCCCTGATTGGCCCTACCTTCTCCCTGATCAAAATTCCTTTGTGTTCTCCCTAATCCTTCTTGCCAAGCCTTATTGTGCCCCATCCTGGCTCTCCCGAGTCCATTTCTGAGCTCCTTTCTAGTAAGCCTGTAATCCTCTAAAGCTTGCTAGATCCTTGCTACCTCCACCTTACGGTAAGCTGCCTTCTTCCTTTTGACGAGAAGCTCCTCTGTTCGCGTCGTCCAAGGCTCCCTAATCTTACCCCTTCTTGCCTGTCTCAGAGGAACAAATTTGTGCATCACTTGCAACAACTGCTCCTTAAATAGTCTCCACATGTTTGCTGTGTCCTTTCTGTGGCACAATTGTACTTCCCAACTCCTGTCTGACAGCGTCATAATTTCCTTTTCCCCAATTAAATATCTTCGCTAGGTAAATGCTCCTCTCCCTCTCCAAGGCTATTGTAAATGTGAGGCAGTTGTGATCACTGTTACCAAAGTGTTCTCCCACTGCGAGATCTGACACCTGTCCTGGTTCATTGCCAAGCACCAAATCCAAGATGGCCTCTCCCCTTGTCGGCCTGTCTACCTACTGAGTCAGGAAACCCTCCTGAACACACCTGACAATATATCTTCATTAATGGGAGTTTTTGAAATAAAGAGGTAGAGGTGTAATGTATGTCCTTGGGGATGCTTGGTGTCCCTCAAGAGGGTCGGTCAGGTGACCCACAGCGGGAGCATTGAGTTGATCTCGGTCTGACTGTGTAGCTGTAAATGCATTGAATAAATTGTTTCGGGTTCAAGTGCTACTGGTCTATCTTGTGGTCTATTTATAACTTCTGTAAATTGATCCAAAACATAATAATCATAAATAAGGATCCACAAAAATCTTTACTTCAATTCCCCAAATAACTGTTGTGCATATTGTATAAACCATTAACATTTTTTTCCCTTATTTGGATTATGAGGTTTGTGAAGGATATATTTGCTGGACAGATACTGTTGCTTATCAAAAGGAATAATTGTGATGTCAAATACAAGCAAACCACATCTGATATTAGCATAAAAGAAATTGCAGAAAGTTTTCATAATTTCTTTGTAGAAATGGACCCACAAGTTGCTGCAGTAGTTCATCCAATTGCCATTGTTCTGCATCTTTCAGTTCTTAAATACTTTGCGTAGCAAATTGCTGGAAGTGCAAACTGGTTATGTCACACGTGAAACCAATTCTGAATGAACAGAGTAAGCAGTGTTGTCTCTCCTGAACTAATCAGGTTGAAAGATTGTGAGGTTACCAGCGTTAGGACTGATGTGGAAGCATAAATTGAGTTTTGTGAACTCGGTGCTAAATTGGGTATGGAAAGAAATGTATACAAGGTGTTAGAGACCAAAATAATCGGAATACTATTTTTAATGTTTAATGCCTTATATTTTTAAAATATCTAACAACCATTAAAACATGAAGGAGTAACAGTCCCTAAATGTAATGCTATTTCAAAATAAAACTTTTACTCCACAGATTATCTGGTAGTAAGTAACTTGGACAGATTATGCAAAAGCTTCACCAAAGAGGGAGTTTGCATGGACCATTTTAAAGGAACAAAGGGAAGTAGAGGGGCACGTGGGTTCAGTGAAGGAATTCCTATGAAAACATCCAAGGCAGATGAAGGCACAGGGATCAACAGTGGAATGATTAATGTTGAGGTTGTGTAAGTAACTAGAATTAGAATAGTGCAGTTGTCTTGGAGGATCCTGAGATTGAAGGAGATGGCCGCAATTATAGAGCAACAAGGCCTTGGAAGGAATAAAAGGAAGAGTAAGGATTATAAAGTTGAGATATGGCTCAGCTGTGGTCTAATGATGACCATGAATCCATTGACTGTTGGGGGAAAAACTCATGTGGTTCACTAGTATTCTTTAGGGATGGAAACTGTCTTACCTGGTCTGGCCTACATGTGACTCCAGGCCCACAGCAATGAGGCTGATTCTTAACTGCAATAAATGCTGGCCTAGCCAATGAAGCCCTCATCCCATGAATGAATTTTTAAAAGTGGGAGGCAGTATATAGTCAGTGAGCATTGGGTAAATGAACTTATAGTTCATGTTTATGGCAGGTATAAAATGGGATGTTAGCCAGGAAGCATCAGAATAGTCCAGTCCAGGGAGAAGCAATAAAGACTTGGATAATACCTCAGCACTGGATGGCTCCATTGATCAAATAGAAATGTTTGGACGCTCATCTCTGGGCCAGCTAATACAGCAGGTTATGAACAGTCACTATACCACAGAGAGAATTGGAGTTGGCAACCAGGAAATTATTTTCAAGGCAGGGACTGAAAACAATTGCAACAGTTTCTGAATAGCCGGTTGAAGGAAATTTCTGCTGTTCGGTACTGGGTGTAGAACAAACTGTGAGAAATACAACACTGTTATTGATAAAGGAAAACTAGATGTTGTCAGTTCACAGGTGTAATTTCAAGTTATCTTTTAGACATTGGTGTTGATGTTGAAGTTATCTTTTTGATAGTGATGTTACTGAGGAATAGCAAATAGATGAGAACTAAGACGTCACTAAGAACAGATCATTGAAGGCTCCAAAGGGAGCACAAGCAGTTGTGCCTGGACATCCACCAGCAGGTGGTGACTGTGAAGCAGAGCAGCTGAAGGTTGAACAGACTCTATTTGCAAAAGATTTGCCTTGGGGGAAGGAGGCCACATGTGAAGAAGGAGCAAACAAGCATCAATTGTTTCATCAACCCAATGTAAACTATGGGCTTTATTCAATGTAAATACTTCCTTCTTTAGCCTTAATTCTTCTTCATGTTTGGAATGGCCAGATGCTAACGGTAAAGAATCCCTGATTCACAACCTCGGCCTTCTGTATATTTAAATCTCATCTTCATGTAAGGCTGAAGAAGTAGAAAGGAGCAGGGTGTGTGCAGTTGCATCCAGTCAGACAGTGGAGGAGAGAGGTATTCAAGCTGCACAATGCAGTGAAGTGTGTCAGTACTGTGGAGAAGTAAATAAGGATGAGGAGAGATAGTTTACCAAAGTCACAGCCATCTATTAGTTCATGGATATCATGGAACGACTGAAACTTAATACCTGTTATGGTATAGACCGCTCTGGGGGTCCATGCATGTTCTCCAGGTGATAAAGCATTTTGTTACTAAAGGAATAGTGTATAAAACTAGGGAAGTGTTGCTGAAACTGTACATGGCATTACTGAGACTGCGCCTGGAGTATTGTGTGCAAGTTTTGGGCCCCTTACTTAAGGAGGGATGTAGTTGAGTTGGAGGCACTTCAGAGAAGGTTGAGTAGATTGATTACAGAGAGGAGTCTAAAGATCTGCAGATTAGATACATTGGTTATGCTAAATTGCCCACAGTGTCCAGGGATGTGCCAATTAGGTGGGTTACTGTGGGAAATGCAGGGTTATGAGGATTGGGTGAGGGATAAGTCTGGGTGGGATGCTGTTCAGAGGGTTGGCATGGATTCGATGTGCCGAATGGCCTGCTTCCACACTGTTGAGATTCTATGACGCCATGAAGAGAGGTTTGTTTTAAGAAGAGACATTGAGCAGTTCAGGCGTAAACACTCTGCAATTCCGAAGAATGAGACAAAATCTCATTGAGGCATAGTATATTGGCAAAGTGGAATGACAAAGTAGATGTAGGGCAATCTAGAACAAGAGGTGACAGTTTTAGGATAGGGAGTGGCAGATTTATAACCAAGATGAGGAGAATACTTCTCTCAAAGGATTATGAATTTGTGGAATTCACTTCACCAGACTGCAGTGGATGCTGGGACATTGAGTAAATTTAAGGAGGAGAAAGACATAACTTTTGTTAGTAATGGGTTGAAGGGTTATAGAGTATCACGTTGAGGTTGAAATGAGATCACTTATGATCGTACTGAATTTTAAAGGAAGCTTGAGGGGCTGATTTGCTACTCCTGCTGCTTGTTCTTGTGTTATTTCAATACAAGTAGTAAGCCAGAGAGCAAAATGCAAATTCATCAACCTCCTGCTAAACAGGCAACTGGGTGACTAACTCATGGATATTTGCATTTACTACGCATTTGACCCACCTCAGGTTGCTTTGTCATTTGGCAAAAATAACAGTGCAATGAGACTCATGTTTTAATTTGATAGAAAACTCTGGGCCATCATTTCAACAATTAGTGTGTTTTGTACTGTGATTTGATGTACAGTATCAATTGTTTCCACTGATGATCTCACGCTACAGGAATGAAACTACCTTTCTTGTGTTATTCCTCTGAATGTATTAAACATTGTTTTAAACCAACAGATTTTTCAAGAGGTTAAAATATATTACCTTTAATTCAAATTGGTGTTGATCATTTGGGTTAAATTGTAATTGCCGGCTGCCCCACTTTAAGGCATGGATAGCATTTTACAAACTGAAGATAAATCAAAGGGGAAAATCTTGATTTTATCCATTTTTGTTTTTTTTTAAAAGAAATATTGAAGTTGGGAAAGGGTACAGATGTCTGAATACACTTGAATATACTTTTTAAAAATATCTGATACGAAAGTCGGAGGAGTTGTAGACAGTGAGGAAGGATGTGGCAGGTTACAGCGGGATATAGATAAGCTGCAGAACTGGGCAGAAAGGTGGCAAATTGAGTTCAATGTAGCTAAGTGTGAGGTGATTCACTTTGGTAAGAGTAATAAAAAGATGGGGTACTGGGCTAACGGTCGGATACTTGGTAGTGTGGATGAGCAGAGGGATCTTGGTGTCCATGTACACAAATCTTTGAAAGTTGCCACCCAGGTAAATAGTGCGGTGAAGAAGGCATATGGTGTACTGGCTTTTATTGGTAGAGGAATTGAGTTCCGGAGTACTGAGGTCATGTTGCAGTTGTATAAGACTCTGGTGCGGCCGCATCTGGAATATTGTGTGCAGTTTTGGTCGCCATACTATAGGAAGGATGTGGAGGCACTGGAACGGGTGCAGAGGAGGTTTACCAGGATCTTTACTCAGTGAGTCGTGAGTTCATGGAATGCCCTGCCAGTAGCAGTGGTGGACTCTCCCTCATTATGGGCATTTAAGCGGGCATTGGATAGGCATATGGAGGATAGTGGGCTAGTGTAGGTTAGGTGGGCTTGGATCGGCGCAACATCGAGGGCCGAAGGGCCTGTACTGCGCTGTATTCTTCTATGTTCTATGTTCTATGTTCTAAAATAGAGTCATATCAAGTCATGGAAACAGACCCTTTGGTCCAACCAGTCCATGTTGACCATGTTCCCAAACTAAACTAGTCCCACCTGCCTGCGCTTGGCCCATATCCCGCCAAACCTTTCCTATTCATGAATGTATCCAAATGTATTTTAAATGTTGTAACTGTGCCTACATCCACCACTTTCGCTGGCAATTCATTCCACCCATGATCCACTCTCTGTGCAAAAAAAACTTGACCCTCGTCCTTTTTGAATCTTTCCCCTCTCACCTTAAAAGTATGCCTTCCAGTTTTGAGCTTCCCCATCTTAGGAAAAAGGCCCTTCTCATTCATCTTATCTATGCCTTCATGATTTCATAATCTCAAAATCACCTCTCATCTTCCCACACTCCATTGAAAGAAGTCCCAGCCTTTCCAGTCTATTTTTTTAACTCAAACCCTCCATTCTCAGCAACTTCCTGGTGAGTCTTCTCTGAACCAGCTCCAGTTTAATAATATCCTTCCTATAACATAGTGACCAGAATTACACTCGGAACTGTTCTAGGGTTCTCACCAACGTCCTGTACTACCACAACGTGACATTGCTACTCCACGCTCAAAGGTCTGAGCAATGCAGGCAAGCATGCTAAATGCCGCCTTAACTGTCTACCAACTGTCTACCTGTGATGCAAATTTCAAAGAATTATGTACCTGAATCCCTAGGTCTTTCAGTTCTACAACACTACCTAGGACCCTATCTTTAATTCTATAAGACTTGTCCTTGTTTGTTTTACCAAAATGCAAACTTCATATTTATCCAAATTAAACCCCATCTGCCGCTCCATAGCCCATTGACCCAGTTAATCAAGATCTTGTTATAATCTTGCAGATGATGCCAAAGTTAGTGATAGTGGAGAAGGTTATCTAAGATTGAGGATGAGCTCATAAACCTTATTGAAGTTTATAACAACATGAGAGGCATAGATAAGGTGAATTCTAAGAGTCTTTTCCTTTGGGTGGAGGAGTTCAATACCAGGTGGATTTTTTTAAGGTGAGAGGAGAAAGATTTAAATGGACATAAGGCGCAACTTTATTACACCGAGAATCGGTAGTGACAATATTTCAGTTGAATAAAGAGAACTATGGAGCTATGAGGGAGGAGCTGGCCAAAGTTCAATGGTGCAATACCTTAGCAGGGATGACATTGGAGGAACAATAACAGATATTTCTGGGTATAATGCAGAAGATGCAGGATCAGTTCATTCCAAAAAGGAAGAAAGATCCTATGAGGAGGCACGGGTGGCCGTGGCTGACGAGGGAAGTTAAGAAACATATAAAGTCAAAAGAGAAAAAGTATAACATAGCAGAGATGAGTGGGAAAATGGAGGACTGGGAAGCTTTTTAAAGAACAACAGAGGATTACTAAGAAGGAAATACGCAGAGAAAAAATGAGGTACGAAGATAAACTGGCTAAAAATATAAAGGAGGATAGTAAAAGCTTTTTTTGGTATGTGAAAGG
>NC_057735.1:33489927-33578571 GCF_004010195.1 Chiloscyllium plagiosum
GAGGATGTTAGGAGATTACAGGGCGACCTGGACAAGTTAGGTGAGTGGTCAGATGCATGGCAGATGCAGTTTAATGTGAATAAATGTATGGTTATCTACTTTGGTGGCAAGAACAGGAAGGCAGATTAGTACCTAAATGGAGTCCAGTTAGGTAAAGGGGTAGTACAAAGAGATCTGGGTGTTCTTGTACACCAGTCAATGAAGGCAAGCATGCAGGTACAGCAGGTAGTGAAGAAGGCTAATAGCATGCTGGCCTTCATAACAAGAGGGATTGAGTATAGAAGCAAAAAGGTTCTTCTGCAGCTGTACAGGGCCCTGGTGAGACCGCACCTGGAATATTGTGTGCAGTTCTGGTCTCCAAATTTGAGGAAAGACATTCTGGCTATTGAGGGAGTGCAGCGTAGGTTCACGAGGTCAATTCCTGGAATGGCGGGACTATCTTAAGTTGGAAGATTGGAACGACTGGGCTTATATACCGTTGAGTTTAGAAGACTGAGAGGGGATCTGATTGAGACATATAAGATTATTAAAGGATTGGACACTCTGGAGGCAGGAAACACGTTTCCGCTGATGGGTGAGTTCCAAACCAGAGGACACAGCTTAAAAATAAGGGGTAGGCCAATTAGAACAGAGGTGAGGAGAAACTTCTTCACCCAGAGAGTGGTGGCTGTGTGGAATGCTCTGCCCCAGAGGGCAGTGGAGGCCCAGTATCTGGATTCGTTTAAGAAAGAGTTGGATAGAGCTCTCAAGGATAGTGGGAATCAAGGGTTATGGAGATAAGGCAGGAACAGGATACTGATTGAGGATGATCAGCCATGATCATAATGAATGGTGGTGCAGACTCGAAGGGCAGAATGGCCTACTCCTGCACCTATTGTCTATTGGTTCGTGTGTGGCATGAACTGCTAGCAAACGTGGTGCATGTGGCGACAGTTACAACATTTAAAAGACATTTGCATAAGCACATGAATAGGAAAGGTTTGCAGGGATATGGGCCAGCTCAGGCAGGTGGGACTAGTTTAGTTTGAGAAGCTGGTCACCATGGACTGGTTGGACCGAAGGGTCTGTTTCCATGAGGTGTGACTCTGACTCTCCACGACTCTGTTATTTTCAGAATTGAAAATGTTATTTGAAAGCATAGTTTTCATCTACTCATTTCTATGAGGTGATGCTAAGAACAAAACATTTTTGCTTCTAAAATTTGGATCAATATTTGTTTAGCTGGAAAAGGATTTTCATTTAATTTACAATCAATTTCTTTACTCTGAGAATGCACAAGAGTTGTGTTATGGTCCTATTTCTATAGTAGTGAGACTAACAATGCAAGTCCAAGGTTTTTGTGTGCGCTTACAAATGACTTTGGGCAGTAAGAATAGCACGTAAAGCTGTTCCAAAGTACTGACAAGAAAGGTTGACATTACAGCTGTTTGAAACCACAGACCTTGCAAATGTATCAGTCACTGTATTCATGCCAAGCGTCACATTTTTGTGGTGCTGAAATACACTACATATTGTGCTTTGTGCTGCTGTAATGTTTTACAATGATTTCATGATAAGTCTTTTCACATAATTGTTTAATAAAAAGCAGATTTAGGCAGAGAATTTAAATGTTAGACTGTTTCTGTTATGGATAATAGTAGCCATCAGCTGTTAGACCATTCTTAAGTTGTACAGCACCTTGCATGATTTCAGGGTGCCCCAAGTCCCCCGTCAAGTATTTGTGAACAATTGTCATTGTCGGTAAATAGAAGAAAGTTAATGCAGAGTTAATCACTCAATTCATTTTGAGTCATTTTTTACCTTCAAATGAAAATTTCTCAGCACTCTGAACTGTTCTAAAATCATAGCATATGTCCAGGAAATGCATTTTGTAAAGATGTAATTTTTATAGATTGTAATAAATATCGAGAAAAAGATTGCTCTGGTTTGAAAACCTGTGATAATTTTTGTTCATTTGGTTAATACAAGTTTTTAAAATTCAGACACCATATGGTAATAATTTTGGTATAAGAATTTGATTAGAGGATGAGCAATTCACATTTCCTTATTTTGTTACAAGTAAGCATTAGTGTAGGAGGACAATGCAAATTGTTAAAGCTGTAATATGCTTTTTTTTTTAATCATGTAAAGCATATTGTTGCCAGATAAGTGTCTCTTAGTAGGTTGGGAACTTGAAGAGAAGGGATCAAATGATACATTGAAATTTTAATAGAGATTTCAAATGGTTTTACATCTTTTAAAAGAAGGCTTGGAATGTTAAAAGGTACTAGAAAAGTAAACAGGTAAGACTCTGCCACCTTATATGCCACAAGAACTTAATCTTTCATGAATTTTCCAATTGTTGCCCAGGTTTTTTGCCTTTTAGTTTGGAAAATTGATGTTGCAGACCTTAATCTCAATGTTTGATCCATAGTTATGTACACAACTGGCAGTAACATAAAAGTTGTAGGATGAATGATTGATTCAGTGATTTGAATATTTCAATTGTGACATGGTCTATAATGTTTCACTTATTTATCATTATTTAATCAGTGACAATGCAATATTTCCACAATCTGATCCCACAGCTGTTTATGCAGATCCAAAGTAGAAATGTAGACAGGACCATTATGTGCTTTCATTTTGTTCTTTCAAAAGTTGCATATTAATGTTACTTTATAATTCTGCAGCTAATAACCATTGTCTGTGGGGAAATGACAGAGATGTTTAATATTACTTTGCCTCCTCGGTATTTACAGTAGGAAAGGAGGATATGTTTGACAGAAGTCTCGATAAATTTAATAGCGGATAGGGAACAGGTACTAAATAAATTTCATCACTAATGAGAAAATTAATAGCATTAAAGAGTGATAAATCCCTGATGATTTCCATCCAAGATGTTAAAGAAAGTAGGGGAGCACATTGTAGATGCCGATAATCTCTCCAAGTACCCTAGATACAAGAGTTGTTCCTCCTCGATTGACAGTCTGCTGTTTAAGGAGAGTGAAAGAGGAAACCCATGGAATTACAGACTAGTTAGCCGCAATTGTGCAGAAATTGTTGGAGTCTATAATCAAGGATGGAGTAATTGAACACCTTAAATTTTCAGTTACTCAGGAAGAGCGAATGTAGATTTATGATGTCAGTCATGTCTGACAAACCTCATTGAATTTCTTTGAAGAGGTGTCTAAGATAGTGGACAGGGAATGTCTGTGGATATTGTTTCTGTGGATTTCCAGAAGGTATTTGATAAAATTCCACATAAGAGACTGTTAACTATGGGAGAACCCCATAGAATTGAAGGTAAATTATTGACCTGGCTGGGAAATTGAGTGGCAGGTGACAGAAAATAGGGATAATGGGTAAATACTTAAATTGGCAGGATTTAACCAATGGTGTTCCAAAAGGATCTCTGTTTGAGCTTCAATTACTCATATTTATTAACAACTTGGATAATGACACAGAAAGTCATATATCCAAATTTATTGATGTCGCGAATTTAGGGATATTGTAGACAGTGCAGGTGATAGCATTAAATTTCAAGCAGCTATCAGTAAAGTAAAAAGATGAGTTCAATGTAAGCAAGTGTGAGGTTATCCATTTTGTACCAATAAATGACAGAGCAGGATACTTAAGAACCTTAAGAAATTGCCACACCTTAAGAAGGATGCATTGGCTTTGGATGGAGTACAGCATTTATTTACAAGAATGATACCTAGGATTTCAGGAGTTAAGTTATGAGGAGAGATTAGATAAATCAAGTCTATTTTCTCAAGAACTTAAAAGATTAAGGGATTATCTGATCAATTTCTTTAAGATATGAGCAGGAAAAGACAGGGTAGATGAAGGCAAACTATTTCCACAGGTTGGAGGTTCCACAACTCAGGAACATTGTTTGAGAATTAGGGTCAGACCATTCAAGAGCGACGTTAGGAAGCACTTCAATGCATAAAGGATAATAGATGTCCAGAACTCTTTTCCACAGACAGCAGTGGAAGCTGGATCAGTTGTTAATTTTAAATCTGAGATTTTATTTTGTCAAGCAAAGATATTAAAGGATTTGGCCAAAGACAGGCAGATGGAATTAGACAACAGATTAACCATGATTGTACTGAACAGTGGCTTGGGGGTCAAAGGCCTGAATGGCTTACTCCTGTTCCTGTGTTCCATTGATGGTGGCCATATTTTTCCCAATGTACAAGTGTTATTTCCATTACATGTTTCATCATTTTGAGGGATAGTATTATAGTTGTGGGTGCCTGACCTTTGTATTAAATTTGAGGTTGCTTTACTTATGTGTTTACACAACATTTCTGTCTGATCCAGTAAACACTTTTTTTGTTCTGTATCTTTTAATTGATTTTCCTTTCATCAGATTGTGGACAAACTACAATAATATTTACATTTTCAGATAAACCTCTTTAAGCATGACTCAGGCTTCATAACTTATTTATTTTGAAAACATGTTTATGTCAACATTGGATACTGAAAGCTTGGGGCAAAGGGAATCAAATACTGCTGCTTTTACAGATTGTTAAACTTTGGGAGGCATTGTTGGGCATCAGCATGTACCAGCAGAGAGAGAGGAGTCCAGAGTATTGGCAACTTAGCTGAGATACATTTGTTTGCACTAGAATGAAGAGAAAGAGAAGTGTCATTGTTTGAGGTGTGAAACCAAGTCACCTCTAAGAGTCCTGAGAAATATGAGCTGCATGGCTCAGTAGCACCAACCTGATCTTATCTCGGAGGAAGGAGCAGGGGTGGGAATTTCATTTGCATTCCGCAGGTTCTGCCATCTTCGCTAACAAGACTTAAATACTGCTTTTTTTCTGTTTCACCACCAAAGCTTGCCAGATTTAAAGACTGGTTGAGTTATAGGCAGCACCAAGCTGGAGATATACAAAGAGACAGAGTAGGTGGAGAGAACAAAGAACAAAGAAAATTACAGCATAGGAACAGGCCCTTCGGCCCTCCAAGCCTACGCTGATCCAGATCCTCAATCTAAACCAGTCCCCTATTTTCCAGCAATCTATACTCCTTTGCTCCCTGCCCGTTCGTGAATCTGTCTCGATACATCTTAAATGATGCTATCATGCCCACCTCTACCATCACCACTGGCAACGTGTTCCAGGCACCCACCACCCTCTGCGTAAAGAATTTTCCACACATATCTCCCTTAAACTTTTCCCCTCTCACCATGAACTCATGAACCCTAGTACTTGAGTCCCCCACTCTGGGGGAAAAAAGCTTCTTGCTATCCACCCTGTCTAAACCTCTCATGATTTTGTAGAACTCAATCAGGTTTCCCCCTTAACCTCCGTCTTTCTATTGAAAATAATCCTAATTACTCAACCTCTCTTCATAGCTAGTACCTTCCATACCAGGCAACATCCTGGTAAACCTCCTCTGCACCCTCTCCAAAGCAACCACGTCCTTTTGGGAATATGGCGACCAGAACTATACGCAGTATTCCAAATGTGGCCGAATCAAAGTCCTATATAACTGTAACATGACCTGTCAACTCTTGTACTCAATACTACATCCAGTGGAGGAAATCATGCTGTATGCCTTCTTGACCACTCTACCAACCTATGTTGCCACCTTCAGGGAACAATAAACCTGACCACCCAGATCTCTCTGTACATCAGTTTTCCGCAGGGCTCTTCCATTTACCATATGGGTCTTTCAAAATGCATCACCTCGCATTTGCCCGGATCAAAGTGCAGTTAAGTCAACCAACAAGAACAGAAGTTGCTGGAAAATGGTAGCATCAATTAAGAGAAATCGGAGTTAACGTTTTAGGTCTGGTGACCTTTGCTCAGAACTGGACCCAAAGCGTTAACTCCGATTTCTCTTCGCAGATGCTGCCAGAGTTGCTGAACTTTTCCAGCAACTTCTGTTTTTGTTTCTAATTGACAGCATCCGCTGTTCGTTCGGTTTTTAGTTAAGTCGGCCACATTGCTGTGGGTCTGGAGTTATAAGTCGGCCAGACAGAATAAGGCATCAAGCATTCCTTCCCTAAAAGATATTCATGAATCGGATGGAGTTTTTACAAAATGAATGATAGTTGTCATGCCCACTATTTATTAATTGAATTTAAGTTAAGTTGGGATTTGAACTGATGTTCTCAGAGCATTAGTCCAGTATTACTGTGAGTGATATTACCACTATGCTATCATCTTCACATAGTATTTTTGAATCAGCCTGTTCAAAGATGTTGTGACGGACTTCTGGAGCAGATGGAACTTCAGCCTAAGCTACTGGCTCAGAGGTGGGACACTACAACTGCGCCATAACAGCCCCTTACCTCCATATAGTATTTACTTGAATTTAATTACAAAGCATGCAGTCTCATTATAACATCTAAATAACAAACATGGTTTCTCCCAATGGAAACTAGTTCTACCAATTCTTTTGGAAACCATTTTTTTGGCCCTCAGCAAATTATTGGAGTTCTGCAGCATTGCAGGACTGTATAATGTGTGTAAGAGATGAAGTGTGTGTGCAGTTTTCTTGGCCTAACCCCCAACTTACTTCCATTAGATCTAGAAGTGAATGTGTTAGAGTTGAGTCCTAACATTTTTACCTTCCATCAGTTTAAACGCACCTATTTTTGATAGTTAAAATTCCCTGAAGTGTATGGCTTGTTAATATCATACGCATAGAAAGAATGAATTACGTCAAAGAAGCCAAAAAATTTTACTTTTTTTCATTCTACGATTTATAAAAAGAAACATTCAAATCCTAAACTACTTTAATGTAGTGGTTTCCAACCTGCAATTCATTGTGTCCTTGTGAAGTCCAATGTTCCCAGCCATGATATATCTGCATTCCAAAATATTCAAAACGACAAGTTTGTAAGTTTCCAAATTGCCCATTCATCCTTGAGAACACTTTGACAATCAGTCTCGATGTCCATTGGAGTTGGCTCTTTCTACGGTGTCACACAGTATATGATTGCGATCTTTGTGGGGTTCAAGTTACACTACAGAGTCAAACTGGAAGTTGACTGCAGAGCTACCTATTCAGTACAATTGCATCTTTAGCAGTTTACTGTGTCAACTAAGTTAAATAAGCATACAGAATATTTGTGACCATATTTCCTCATTGGGCTTCTGCTACATGACTGAGTTGTGCAATTTATCAGGGTGAAATAAGATTTTCAGATGAAGAGTGCACTCAGTGTTCCTGGTTTTTATGACTCACTTGAATAGAAGCTATGCATCTTCAGGGACTCCTATCTGCTAGCATTGAGGCCTTCTGTCTCTTGCTCTTCAGCACCATCTGAAAGACATATAAGACCCAAATCTAATCGTTCTATGAAAGATGTGAAAACAATTATATTGTCCTATGTGTAAGACAGAAAATATACCAATATATTTAGGCATTTGAGTCAACGTACTTTGTTAGAAGCTAGGAAAGAGATGTCAGAAGCATTATTACATGTGTATAATAATAAACTAGTGATAAGAACTGTGCCCCAGAACTCATGAACCCTTAATGTTGTTCCTGCACCTGAAAAGGAAGATAGTTTCTTGGATGTGTTCTATGGGTGAGTTGACTTAGATCGATAAAGAACACTTTACTCAAAGATTGATTGGTTGAAATAATTATAGGAGACAAAACTATAGTAGTATATATTTTCAAAGGAAAAGTCATTGGTCACAATTTTTTTGAATTATTTAAAGAGGTAACAAATGTAAACAATGGTATGTAATATATTTGGGTTTTTAACACAACTGTATAGTAGAATCCTGACTAGAGTTACAAGATAGTTAGCATATCTTGAGCTAGAAAAATACAAAACAGTATTCTGTTTAAGGTTGCTGTTCAGGACAGAAAAAGTGGGAAGTGGTTATTCACAGGGATCAGTCTGTGAACCACTGTTGTTGAAAATTTATAATCAGATTCAACTGGGAAATTAAAATACACTTTCAAACGATCCCAAAATTTGAGAACACTGACTAATTAATCTTGCTTATGCTAAGGCTTATACAAACCGAATGATCAGTTGGACAGTCCATATTGTTCTTACAAATGCTAAAACATAGATCACACATTTTATGCATATTTTAACTCAGTGAAAGCTTTTAGGACAGCCATTCCCTGGTGCATTGCCCATGGTAATGTGTTGACCAATGAGAATCAACTTCCTTGGTTTGAATTTAAACAAAACCCTGACAGTTAACTGTACCCCTGTACATTTTCCATAGAAGTTCATCTTGCAATCAGGGTCTACTTGCCAACCAATTCACACCCTTTTCCTACATAGTACAACTTGTTGTAGCCTTTGAGATTTTGTGTTTATGATTCTGTCCTGATGTATGCAAGACAAAAGCTTGAATAAATCTGTGGACAACTGTATGGAAGGTGTAGCTGATGCACAATGTGGCAAAACACAGGAAAACATTAATAAACTTGCAAAATAAACCAAATAACTGCATTATTTAATTAATTATGAAAATGAAATTATATACTGCTAAAATAAGAGTCCAAGTTGATATGAAGATCAAAGGATCTAGGAGCACAGATAGTTATGTCTCTAAATAATATGTTATCTAAAGGATAGCGAGGCATTGGAGAAGGTGAAAACAGATTTGCAAGGTTGATATTCAAACTGTAAAAGATATTATTATATCAGGAAATGGTGAATGCCTGTTCCTTTTAGAAAAAAGAAGGCTCGGGGAAGCCTGAGAGAGATTTTTTGTATGAAGAGAGGTTTTGAAAGGGTAGCTATCAAAGTGCTTCCCCACCCAAGTAGAGATGGTTTCTATGTGTCGGAAATTCATGATTGACATTCAATTGGGATTCCAGTTTCATACTACATCTTTCTCCAGCTTTCCCCAGGATGAGACCTGAATCTACTTGGAAATGATATATTTTTGAGGAAATTGAATGGGTATGTAATCCTGTGTAAATCTTTTTATGCACTCTGACAAAGTTATAGTGGACACAGTTTTGGTGGTGAATGCTCAACTACCTCTTCAAAGCCTGCCTGTGTTGCATTTGAAATATACAAGATTCTCCAAGGGCTTCACATGGTATACACTGAGATTGTCCCCACTGTTTGTGGAGTTGAACATAAGTTGGGGGCATAATCTTAGCCCCAAGTGATCAGCCCCTTTATCCTGAGATAAGGAGAAATTACTTTATTCAAATGGTTATGAACGTTCAGAAGTCTCCATTCCAAGAGCTTGTTGGTACTTCATTGCTGACTACATCTAAGGTTGGGTTGGACTGAGTTTGGTCTCTAAGGAAATCACAGGACGTGAGGAGTGGGTAGGGAGCTACAGTTGAAGCCTGAGAATTTCTATGGTGGCACTAAATTGCAGATCAAGCTTGATGCTCCAATTTCTGATGTTCATATTGGGAATTCAGTTTCTCAGTTCTCAAGTGTCTCTGCTCTTTTGATAAAAACAACCTAAATATTCAGGACAATACACAAAGAGAAATACATTTTTTGGGGGGGGAATCCAAAGCTAGAAACCACAAATATGAGTTCACAAATAAATCAATTCAAGAATTCAGGAGAAATATCCTAGGCGTATTTGAAGTTAAGCTAGATAAGCATAAGAGGGATAAAGAACAGTACAATTTGCTGTTTGAGTTAAATGAAGAAAGGGTAAAGGAGTCCTATGTGGAGCATAATTGCCAGCAAAGGCAAGTTGAAAAATAGGCCTGCTTCTGTGTTATAAACAATGTGGCAAAATTCAGTACCAGCTACAAGGAAGCAATTTGATGGAACTTTAACAGCACTTTTCCAAGTCTTGACTTCTGTTGCCTTAGAACAAGGCTGGGAGGCACATGGAAATGCTACCACATCCTCTCCAATGATAGGTCAGCCCAACATGGAAGTACATCACCATTTATTCATCAGTGTGTCAAATCATGAAAGTTCCTCACTAACAGCACTGTAGGTGTAGCTACATCACGTGGACGGCAGTTATTTAAGATCAATGTCTTCTCGAAGGCAAATTCATGAAATTATATAAAAGGAACATTTGTAAAGTGAAGAAAATAAAACACATTGAGAATTAAAATGAAATAAATGACTTAATAGTCTTCAAGTTGATAGTGATTTATTGGCATCAATTGGACAGTTTTCTGCGAAAGCATTTATCACTTAGAATCTTCCCCAAAATCCACCTGTAAACCTATATCTGTTTTTGAGAAACAAGATAAGCCGGTATCAGGAAGATTTGAAATTTGATTTAATTATAAAGTTATAAGCATAGTCTAGTCAATGACTGAATAAAATGCAAACAAATAATTTCTGAAGAAATTTGAAACTCTGAAGGAGGAGAAAACAAAAGTTTAATGTTAATTTGATACTAAATGAAACTTAACCAACTTTTAAAACTAGGATACAATGTTGCCAAAGAGAGAATTAACTAGTTTCTGTGTCAGCAACAAAACTGGGTAGAGCTTCTTGGAAACTCTGATCTTGAATTTGTTCCAACTTGCAGTCTAGTCAATGGGTCTCCCAAGATATTTTCAATCCATTTGAAAATGTAATTGTTTGTGACACAACGGTTATGTAATGATGTATATGCTAAGTGCATTTACATGGAGTAATGATCACTGCTGGTTAGTTCACCAGCTGGCAGAAGGTGTATGTCAAATAATAATTTTTGATTTAAGTCATGGAAAGAAAGCAATTGTGTCTAATGTACTGTATTTCCTGGCCTTAGGATATCTCAAAGTATTCATATTCAATGTGCTTTTGCAGTGTAGTTACTGTTATGATCTCGGAAACGTGACCATTTTTATGCACCGTAAAATTCATGAACAGCCAAATACGTGATGAGAATTTCTGTTTCAATATGACTAAATGTTAAAATATTGAACAGGCCATTGGGAACATTCTACTTCTCCATTTCAAATAGCCATGATTTATTTCATACTTACTGAGATGACAAACCAAAGTTAATTCTGTTATCCAAAATACAGCACTTGCCACAACCTTGGTCCTTGGTAGGTATAGCACTTGTGTGTTAGCTTAGATTGTGTGTACATGTTTCTGAGGTGACTCGGCTAAGCTGCCATCCTATTTTAATCTTTTACATTAGTCTTAGGCTTTTTCTCCCACTCATTAATTTCACCTAAATTCTTGGTTATAACTTTCCAAAATGAACTTGGACTATAATTATTTAATCCACTGAAACTGACCTGGACTCAGCATTCTTGTTGTTTTGAGTATCTCTAAAGCATAACATAAAGCAGCACGGTGGCTCAGTGGTTAGCACTGCTGCCTCACCGGACCAGGGTCCCAAACCAGCCTTGGATGACAGTCTGTATAGAGTTTACAGATTCTGCCGGTGTCTGCGGGTGCTCCAGTTTCTTCCCACAGTCTGAAGCTGTGCAGGGTAGGTGTTAAATTGACCACAGTGTCCAGTAATGTGTAGGTTAGGTGGATTGGCCTTGGGAAATGCATGATTGGGGCCGGGGGATGAGTCTGGGTGGGATGCTCTTCTGAGAGTTGGTGTTTCCACAATTCTTTAAAACAAATGCTGGAAATAGCTAATAGATTAATCAGTTTTTGCAGAGAAAAATATAGCTTAGCAGTGTATGGTATATTAATCTGCAACTTACCATTTTATGAATGATAGACCAATTTCAATATTACTAAATAAGGGAAAAATAAACTATCGAAAATTCTTCACTCTTTAGCTTCTGTCTTCATGTTGCTAAGGGCACAGGTTCATAACTCCAACAGTGCACTCACATTTAAAATGGCTAACATTGACTCCTCATGTTGGTAAATTTTAAATGCCAATGTTTTTAAAATGTTATTTCAATCCATTTGGCAAATTACAGAATTCACTTTGAACTAACTCCTATCTGTAGGAATAATAACAAATGACATGAGTACTGCATGAATAGATATGAAATAGTAATCAACAAATTTGCAAGTCATCTTGCCATCTTGCCATACATGGTACTCAACATGTCGAACAAATACAGAATTCCAAATAAAGAAGCAAGTAGAATGCTGAACCATGTACTGAGAATTGTGCCCAGTTGAGGCCACTAAGACCTAAAGGAACACACTGGGAGCTATTCAGTCACAAAGCTGGTAACTTGGTGTTCGTCTACGGTAAACTAGAGAATTGGGGATTTTGCAAACTTGACAGTAAAACTAATGATTTTTATCATTTGTTTCAAACTTCTACATTATGTCAAAAAGATAATTCGAATATTACTTCAAACTGAAAGTTCAAAATGACATAACACCAGGTTATAGTCCAACAGGGTTACTAGCTTTCGGAGCGCTGTTCCTTCATCAGGTGGTTGTGTATACATCAAACTGAGTATTCACAGAACATAAGTTTATATTAATATAGTAGCCTTAATTTAGTGAGGTGTCTCAAGATATTTCAAATTTGCAAAATCAAACAAAACTTGAGAGCTTGCCAAAAAAATTTAGGACCGGTAACCAATAGCATAATCAAAGAGCCAAGTATTAAGGACCGTCCTCACATAGGAAAGAGTTGAAAAGGTTTCGGCAGGGTGTTCTAGATTTAAGATCTAGCTATGGCTACCAATGATGGAATGATTTCAAAACCTGGGATGATCTAGAAACATAGCAAATAGGTGCAGGGGTAGGCCATTCAGCCCCTTGAGCCTGTATCATCATTCAATGATCATGGCTGATCATGCAAACGCAGTATCCCACTCCTGCCCTCTCCCCATACTCCTCGATCCCTTTAGCCGCAAGAGCCAAGTCCAGCTCACACTTGAATATATCTATTGAACCAAGTCCAACAGCTTCCTGTGGGAGAGAATTCCACAGGTTCACCACTCTCTGAGTGAAGAAATTCTTCCTCATCTCAGTCCTGAATGGCTTACCCCTTATTCTTAGACTGTGACCCCTAGTTCTGGACTTCCCCAACATCAGGAACATACTTTTCACATTTAGCCTGTCTAGTCGCATCAGGATTTTATATGTTTCTATCAGACCCCCCTAATTCTTCTAAATTCCAGTGAGTACAAACCCAGTCCATTCAGTGTTTCCTCACATCTCAGTCCTGCCATCCCGGGAATCAGTCTGGTGAACCTTCGCTAGACTCTGTCATTAGCAAGAAAGTTCTTCCTCAAACTAGAGACCAAAACTGTATGTAATACTCAAGGTGCAGACTTACCAAAGCCAAGCCTGCAATAAGTCATCCTTATCCTGATACTCCAATCCTCTCGCTATGGAGGAGAGCATGTCATTGGCTTTCCTCACTGTCTACTGCACCTGCATGCCAACCTTCAGCGACTGTTCCACCATGATACCCAGGTCTCATTGCACTTCACCCTTTCCTCAACAGTAGAGGATTTCTGATAACTTTGAGGATTGTGGGGCTGTTGAGGATAAATAATGAGGCCATGGAGGTCTGAAAAATGGAGTGAAATTTTTTAAATCTAGAAGTTGCTCAAATATGAACTAAAATAGATGAAGCACAGGGATCATTGGTAAATAAGAATGAAAAAGGATTAAAACATGCCAAACACCATTTCACCTGATTTCAACAAGTGGCAAAGAGTGATAAGTAAATGGAATGGATAGCATATTTTTAAATAAGTAACAATGATTCGCTGAGGTGAGGCATTTGACTAATTAAGAGATAACTTCCATTGCAACTCTAACTTGCAGGAGGTCAATCTCACTGACTTTAAGTACATTTAAGTCATCAATGGACAAGCATATGGACGTACATGAATAGTGTAGGTTAGATGGGCTTCAGATTGGTATGACAGGTCGGCGCAACATCGAGGGCCGAAGGGCCTGTACTGCGCTGTAATGTTCTGTGTTCTATGATTCACAGATTCTCCAGCGATTTTAAAGGAAATGCACACAATTCCTGCCCATGTGAATAAGTGTAAAGAATTGTGTTGAAACAGCTTAGCATTAAATTACCAAGGACCAGATTTTGCTTTTGTAATGATAGGAAAATTGAGCATTTGCCATCATTACAAATTTGCAACTTGACAGTAATTATTGTATCCTCAAATGTGCATTGAATGTAAAAATCCAGAAGTTGCTGACACTGATTTAATAATTCTCCAGAAAGTGTGATCTTAAATTCCCCTTGAGTAGCAATCTTTGGAAATGCATTGATTAATATTCCCTCCTACACTGTAATGTCAACATAAAAGAAAATAGAAAAGAAACAATATAAATGTTGTGCTTTGGGAGAATTAGGTTGTTAACTGTTTTCTGAGTCAGAACTACTTCTAAACAACCTCTCTGATTCTGAATAACTATTTTCAGTTTTGGAGTGCTGACTTTCTAGATTTTTCAAATAAATAGTTGTTAATGCAATTTTAAAAACCAATAAATCTTGGGACAAATACAAGTTATGCAATATCAATCATTATTTTGCTCTGTTAGATGCACTTTTTAGGGCATCAGTTAATTTTACTTTCTGGTTTTGACTTAAGACTTCAAATTCTTGACCTCAATTGACATCCCCCTAATGCCTGTCCACAAGATACAAGTCAACAATATGATGGAAGACTCTCTAATTGGCTAGGTTGTGGTAGGTCCAATAACATTCAAGATGTTCAACATCATCCAGGATGCAGTCTCACAATGATTGGCACCACATCCACCATCTTCAGCATTCACTACCAATATATCATGACAGCAGGGTGCCAGTCTAGAAGATGCTGTACAATATGTCTCCAAGATTCCTTTTGGTAGCAGATGCATGGTAAGTTGCCCTCCAAGCCCCACACCATCCTGACCTGGAACTACATTGCTCTTCCGTCACTACTTCTACGTCAAAATCCTGGAACTTCTTCACTAACAATACTGTGGATGTTGCAATGGCCTAAGTATAGCAATGGTCTAGAAGGCAGTTCACCACTATTTTCTCCTAGACAAGCGTGGATGCCTCGCCAGTAATACCTAGTCCATGAAAACATAAGGAAACGCACAATGTCTGTTACTGTGGAGGTAGATTTGGAAGTGGTTAAGTACTCCGGATAAACTAGGACGGCTCATATCTAAGGTGTCTTTTTAAGATTACTATTTATTTAATATCCTATGAACTATTCACACTCTTAGACTTAGCACCAGGCTTACACAACATCTGTCTTCGGTCTCTTCATCATGTGATATCTTATCACTGCAGACATCGATTACTGTTTACGTGAGCCACTTTATATGAGACTAATGAAAGCATATACTTGCATCTGTTTTCCACAGCTTGTTCTTGGTTTAATATTTGTAGTCATTCTTCCTGTGATTAGGGGATGAATCTACTTGATGTCATCCCAGTTGCTGGCCAGAAGACCCCCTTGACTTCGGGCCTGAAACAAAATCAAAAAGTAAAACCTCACACCAGAGATAATTAGACCTTTGTAGACAATGAAACAACGGCACAGTTATTTTGCTGCTGAAAACCCCAGTCAATAATTTTGAATTTTAAGTAGTTTTCCTGTCTTAAATCTAAATACGTTAGCTTTTTTGCTTGTTTGGTGCATTTAATTTTTGAGGTTTAGAGGAGCTAACACTGCATATGGATACGTGGTACATGTTAACCTCAACAATATGCGATTTCAAAAGACAAACTATATGGAGAAGTGTACATCTTAACATAGATGCTGTTGCTGATGGATTTGTACAGCCTGATGTGTTGTTGTCCCTTTGGTCACTGTAAGAGAGGGGACTATTAAATTTTTAACCAGTATTTGTTAGAAGAAGTAATGAACAGTCTGGTTTTCTTCACTTGGTCTCTGTAGCTTCGACCTATATAGAACCACAACTTCATTAGCTTGGCAGTGTACTGTGGAAACATCAAAGGTGAGCAATTACTGACGGGATGATAACATTGCTGGCACTTATTTGAAGAAGATAAAACTTCTGGAATCTGAAGGTGATGGACAAGTTCCTTGCGGTATTTAGTGTTGCTGTTCAGATTCAGTTTAATCTGAGCTGATGTTGTCTGGAAAATCCATTATTGCCTCATTTAGCAAAAATGATATGGATTACGCTGAAATGAGTTGAGTAAATGTCTCCTGTGAGTTTGTGTGGGTGTCTTGGCAATGAGTTTATCATTGCAAAATGGGCTAAAATTCTGGCAAGATTTCCCCTGTTGCAAATCGAGATAAAACAAAGACAAGATAGCAAAACAAAAATGCTGGTGACCTGCTTAGGCAATTTGCTGTCTCCATTTTCTGCCTGAGGCGAGGAGCAGAGCAGGGGGTGGGCGGAAAATCAAAGTCACTCCTTGTTAATTGGGCAGATTGAGGTCATTGGGAACTCATTACAATCATGCTTTGTGACCTGCCAAGATTCTAATGGGGGCAGGCAGTTATTAGGAGCTGACCAGCTGCAATCTGCTCAGAACTGGATGGCAGCACTGGATCACTTGTTTAATGCCCAAAAAAAGGGTGAAAGTTTGGACAAAAAAATGTACTGAGTACCTTTACGCGACACACTCTCAGGTCTCACCAACTGTTTGCATTGATCACATGGAACATGAAGATTCTCTTTCTTTAATGATGCACATTAGATTCAGGTTAAAATGTCATCTCGTGTCCTGTGAGTTGTCATTGACAGCCAAATGTACCCAACCTGTCAGGAAGAAATGGAAAATGTTATTCCAGAATCTAAACATTGTCATTCTCCATGGTTTCAATTTTTTCAGTACCTAAGATTGTATCTGGAATATATAAATGCACACTTCCAATTTTAGTAAGCAAGATATCAATATTTGATGAATGGGGAATATTCAGTTTGCAGTTTTTAACTTGTTTGTTTGTGTTTGATGTACAATAACAATATATTACTCCCATTAGCACCATTTTCCTGCACTTGTCTAATATCCTTAAGTGTTATGATATTTGAACTACTCATCCAAATAATTTATCTGGAAAGGATACAGTCCACTAAGTTTTTTTTTAAGCATTGCAATTCATAAAGTTTTTACAAAAAAAGTTGCAAGATGCTTAAAACCATTAGTAACATGTATAATGACTTCATCTGTGATGGACGAGAGCTGAGCATGGAAAAGTGCAGTTTTCCAAGTGATCTCAATGCTCGATAAAATTTGAATGTCTGCTGAAGGTCAGACTTATATAAATTCTATTTGAGCTTGACTGCGTGGATGAGAAGGGTGGCAGATGTGATGACAAATGGCAAAACTGAAGCAAAGTCAAAGGGTATTCTATCTACTATTCAATTGTTGAGAGTTTTGATTAGATTCCCTACAGTGTGGAAACAGGCCCTTCCGCCCAATCCGTTCATACCAAACCTCCAAAGAGTAACCCACCCAGACCCATTTCCCTCTGACTAATGCACCTCGCACTATGGGCAATTTAGCATGGCCGATTCACCTGACTTGCACATCTTTGGACTGTGGGAGGAAACCCACGCAGACACTAGGAGAATATGCAAACTCCACACAGACAGTCACCTAAGGCTGGAATCGATGCTGGTGCTGTCAGGCAGCAGTGCTAACCACTGAGCCACCGTGCCGCCCTAGCTTGACTTTGCCATGACTTGATATCAGGCAGTTGGGCAGTGCAGAGCTAGTTAGAAGGAAAAAGAACAGCTCCACATTACCCACATTTACTAACAGCAGTAAACTAATAGAAACGAAACAAGTGCTTGTACAAAATCTGTTTGTGGAAAAGTGGAGGCAAAAGATACTGAGAAATCACCATAAACGATAGCTGGGAGAGAGAAAAAAAATTATTGATTCCAATAATGCACCTCAGTCAAGGAGTTCAATCATAAATGGGCAGTCCTAGCAAGAAATAAATGAAAGGTAGAACCACTGAGATGCTTTTTGATTATAGAGTGAACCTTAGCATTTGAAGGACTGGCTATTCTTAGTTGGAGCACCTGGTGGCCATGCAGCCTATAAATAACAGAGGAGTGCTAATTATCAGCGTCTCATGATAATAAGCAGTCAGCAAGAGTGTTATATTCTGCCTGTGACACTACTAGCATGGATTCATATAGCGCAGTAAAGACCCTTCGGCCCGTCGAGTCTGCATCAACCTAACTATAGCTAAAGGCTCTTGTCTAATATCCTTAAATGTTATGATATTTGAAGTACTCATTCAAATTTTTTTTTAAAGTTATAGGGTTTCCAGCCTCCACTACCTTCCCGGGCAATGCATTCCAGATTCCCAACGCTCGCTGACTGAAGCGTTTTATCCCAAATCCCCTCTGAATCTCCTGTCCCTTACCCTAAAACAATGCCTTCTCATGATTGAGTCCTCAACCAAGGGGAACAGCTTCTCTCTACTCAACAGGCAGGTTCATGCATTTTAGTTGCTGTGCATCTATTTATAGGAGTAGTTGCATTTCCTAGCCTGTTTCCCAGTGAGTCTGAAGTCCATCAGATATTAGCACATTTTGTTTGATACTGCATCCAAATTTGTTTCAAAGTTCCATCCATGTATACCTTCATGCTGTTTAGCATTTAATGAAGCCACTCGATTTTCAGACAATAAATAGCTCCGAAACATGGTAAATGTGAAGGTGATGAGCCACGCTGCTTTGCAAAGAGAAGAAACAATTTCACTGGATTTTCTTTTTGGCACAGGTAGCAAAAACTTGCTAGTTTACTGTGTTCAGCCTAAAATAATGTCTGTCTAGTACTGTGGTTTGGAATTAGGTCGAGGACTGAAGGAAGGGTGACATACAAATATTGTGTTATGAATCAGGAAGGGTGACATACAAATATTGTGTTATGAATCAGTGGAATAACTGAAACAATGAGTTGCACTTAAGTTGCATGACTACCCTTGTACAGTATGTGTTCACTTTTATTGACCTTTTTAGTAGTCTCTTTATGTTTTCATGTTTAATATTTTTCCATGCATTTTTTTTATCAGTTCTTGTTGAAGCACCATAACAAATTTCAATTGTAAGTAATGGTACAATTTTTTAAAATTTCTTACTGGTGTTACCTTTGCAGACTGAGAGTCTGGCAAAAAGGGAATAGATTGCTAAATACTGATCTGTAGTCCAAACAGCCTCTTTTTCTCCTCTGTATATTAAAGCGTTTATAGCTGTGTTTATAGCCATGTGTTCACACGATCACTAGTAAAACCAAAGGAAAAAATACAAAGCAATCGAATATGTTCATTTACTTTTTTGAGAGCAGTACACTAAAATATTTCACTTCGGTACCTTTTTTAACATGTATTTTTTTGAATTTACATTGTTACATCTAAGTTTGAGTTCAACTTGATTTCTAAAATCCAATTTAAATACTGGGAATGTGAGTCATTTGTATCTGTTTTTGGTTATTTTTCTCCCTATTAGCCTTTTTTAATATTATTGGCATGTGGCTCAGTTGTGAAGCAGCTCTGAAATTATGTGCTGTGTGCCACTTCCTCCAGCTAGGAAGATTTCAAGAATGATGAAATTATTATGGAAAGGATGAGATGGAACACAAACGTCATCCAATTAAGCAAAATATAAAAAGATGGGGATCTGGCAGTAATCTTAGCTGTAGTGAGCCTGAAATTTGACTTCCCACTGGGGGCCAATTTCAAATATTCTTTGAATGAGTATTGTGCTGGGTAGAGGGGAGGGAATAATAGCCCACCTTTTAAGATAAAATGTACTTATTTTGTCACTAGAACATGTAAAATATTACAAAAAGCTTGTGCAAATGTCTCAAAGGTGGAAGAAACTATATGCAATTAATTGTTTTATAGTTCACTAAATTAGCCCATGAAGCGATTGTGCTAAATCAAATATTTCAATTCAGATATATAATTTTAATCTTTTAGATGCATATTCATAAAGTAAGCTATCAACAAGCTACTCTATGTGGATAAAATGCTGTTTAATAGGCAATGTTCAATTTTCCATAAACATGAATGATAGATTCATGCTTTGCAAGTTTTCTAGCATGAACTAAAATTAAACAGTACACTTACGTGATTAAAAGCAGTGCAAATAATTTAAATATTTCATTGTCATTCCTATGTAGTTAATTCTCTTCACAGGCTGTTCATGGAGATGCAACAAGTTATATTTTGGTGGGAGGCTGCCTGAAAATTTCATTTTCCGTGTACGTTAAATAATGTGCACCAAGGAAAACTTACAGTTTTGTTCTTTCTCATTTGTTAGCATTAGCTAATGTTCCACAGCAAAGATATAGGAAGACATGATGGCACAGTGATAATGTCACTGTGCTGATAATAGTGGCCCAAGTTAATGCTCTGGGGATACTGGTTCAATTCCCACCATTGCAAGTAGTATAACTTAAATTGAATTGATAAAATCTGATAAGTCTCAGTAGTAATGAAAATTTAAACTTGCATTGTTAAAACGCACTTGATTCACTTGTCTTTTTTTTCAGGATGAAAGTCTGCCATTCTTAACTCATCTGGCCGACATATGATTCCAGATTGACAATAATATGGCTAAATCTTAACTTCCCTCTGAAAAGGCCCAGCAGGCCATTCAGTTCAAGGCAAGTAGGGCTGAGAACCAAATGCTGACCATGCCAGTGAGGCTGGGCAGCACAGTAGTTCAGTGGTTAGCACTGCTGCCTCATAGCACCAGGAACCCAGCTTTGATTCTACCTACGGGGAACTGTCTGTGTGGAGTTTGCACATTCTCTCCATGTCTGCATGTATTTCCTTCAGGTGCTCCAGTTTTCTCCCACAGTCCAAAGATGTGCAGATTAGGTGGATTGGCTGTGTTAAATTGCCCATATTGTCCAGGGATGTGTAGGTTAGGTGGATTAGCCATGAAATATGCAGGGTTACAGGGCTAGGGCAGGAGATGGGTTTGTGTGCAGTGCTCCTCAGAGGGTCGGTGTGGACTCCTTGGCCTGAATACCCTGTTCCATACTGTAGGGATTCTATGACTTAGATCCCATGAATGAATAAATTCTCCTTTGTAATTTTTGACACTCAGTCCATAATTGACCAGAATTGTTATTTAGTTTTGCTGTGAATATTCACTGGTTTTAAGGTTGATTTGTATTTATTATTTACCTTTTCTGGCTATATTCATGCTTTGTTGTAACCATTTCTTTAATTATACTTAGCATTTTTATTCTCGGTTAAATTTGTAATGGAACTCTCTTTGCTCTTGCACTCTCAGCACAGCCATGATCAACATAATTCCTTGGTTAGGTGCTCACCACAGTAGTCTTGGTTTTCGCATTCCTTCCATCAGTATTGCAACTTGTTGTTGAACAAGAAAGTAGCAGATCAGCGGTGTGTCTGTATGCAGGAGGGTGGGGTTGTTGACTAGAGTGTTTTAAAACTATAGGTGTTTATCAGCTAAGTAATATAGCTAGTACAGTAAACAACTGATCAGTTTCTAAGTTGTACCATGGTTGTAAGTTAAATATTGCAGGTCAATTGAAAGCAAGAGAACCAACAGTAAACCTGTGATTGGTTGTTGTGTGAGACATCTAATGAGATTCAAAAATCATATCTATTCAGTGTAGAAATGCTCATTATGTGCAAAAGAAAATCCATCAAAAAGTTATCCACTAAGTGGATAAAGAACTAATGTTCATTCACCATTATGTGTGTTTTGTTTAAAGAGGTGACAGTTAATCATGTAAAATAAATGAGTTATTTAATACCAATTTTAACAGACCAAGTGATGCATCATTGAAATATAATGCTTTTTTCATCTTGTATCACTACAATTAATTTCTGGGCACTTGCAGATTATTATTGACCAATTAATGCATAATGTTTTTAATGATGTTTTATCTCCATTTTTATCCATTGGAATTTGAAGCAGTAAGAGCCTAATTTCAGAGTTATTTTAACCAGACCAATAATCTAAGAAAATATATTACAAACATTGTACAGTCTGAAAGCAGTATGAAGTATGTAGTGATCCCTTTGACTGAAATTGAAATGAAAACAATATTTTCTTCAGCTAAATAAAAACATTTAACTGATGATAAATTGTTCATTGCCAAGTTTGTTGTTTTAGCATAAATTATGTAGCATAATAAACGTGTTTTTTGCATGTGATGTAAATAGTCATTAAAGAAAAAAGGATGCATGCAAGTTACCCATGAGCTATCATTTGAAATAATAATCTTGAGAAATGTATTTACCAGCTGGTCCTTATCTCGTGCACTTCATAACCTCTGTATATTCCAGTGTGCTATTATAGCCAATGAAGTACTCTTAAAGTTTATTGTCTAGTATAGAAATATATCATTGTATGGAATAAAGGAATTGGATGTGTCTTTGCTAGTAGTGGGCTGAGGCTTGGCAGTATTGCTCCCAAGTCAAAGATCATTTCGGGTATGGGATTGACGTTATTGCGGTACTCATAGAGCTGCGCTGTTGCAGGTTCTATGTTTCAAAGTAAATATTAATCGATATTCCATCTGTCTTCTTCAGGTGCAAAATAAAGAGAAAAGGTTTTGTGGCAATATTCAAAGTCATTTTTAAAATTTTGTACTTTTTTTCCATTAATATAGTTCAGCAATCACAATTGTTAACCTAAAACAGGTGTAAAGCTTCCTGAAATACAAGATCCTTGAAGCTTCCCCCAGTTTATGTAGCCAATTTATTATTTGCATATTTCAAATTAATGTTTTACATTGCAAACCTCACATTGTAAAATTTTTAAAGTCGTTTTCCTTCACTGCATATCAAATGTGCTTGAACAGGTCACAAGTTGATTCATTCTTGCTTCACTGAATCTAATATTGTTTCCTAGGTGCTGGCCGTTATGCACCTCACCCAAGTGATTACAGTGCATGAGTAAATCTTGGTTCTGATTGTCAGCAGGCTATGGTATGTACTGGAGAGACATCTCTGCAGAATATTACCCAATTCTACTGTAATGCCCATAAGCCCAGGGTACTCAAAGAAGCTAATGTCGAGAATTAAGAACAGATATTTCACTTTCTAACTCCAAGCTCATTGAAATACTGTACCATTGAGCGCATAGATTTTTTAAAAATCAGTCCGTTCATTAATGTTATCACCTACCTCTAGAGCAAGTACTTGAAACCATGTCTTCTGGTGCAAAGGTAGAGGCACTACTAATGTTCCACAAGAGTTCAGCCCCGCAATTTAGGATTAATTAAGGTTCCTTTCTAGTTAGTACAACCTTTTTTTTAAATGCTGAGTCATGGAACTCAGAGAACTGGGAGTATTTGTCAACTTACCTATGAATAAATTTGACATCGGAAGATACTCATTCCTAACAAAATAAACACTTCTCGTTTATTCAGTCTATGTAATTCAAAATGTTTTAAAATTTATCTAAAAAATCTCTATATTGAAGTCAGGAAATGAATTCCTGCAAGTGGTTCTGTAATTTTAAATCATAAATACTGATTGAAATGTTTTAAAATGCATCTAGTGTGTGTGTGTGTAAAATGTATGCAGTAGCTTTTAGTAAAGTCTGATTTCTACTTTTAGCTGTATGAAAACTTTCAAATGCAATTGCATAACATTTAGAGCACAGAAACAACCATTTAGCACAACAAATATTTTAGTGCATGCACTTCACACTCTTCCTCCCACCTTAATTAATGTCATTCTTTCAATATATTTCTCAGCTCCTTTTCTTCTCTGTGCATTTATTTACTTAACCTTTTAAGTTTATTCACCTTTTTCAACCACTCTGCATGGTACTGACACTCATGTTCTCAAGACTGAGTAAAGGGAATAGAGAGAGAACTGAAAAACAATGCAGTACAAAAACTGTGGACAGAACCTTCACAACCCCTGAATGACATGAGCCATGGATTGATCTGTTGGTAAAATATAGTGAGATCAGAAAAGTTGTGACTGTTAATATCTGAGGAAAAAGTAATCTGATATCCTACCCGAAATATTAATGATGAGAAGAGAAACTGGTTAGTAGATATGGAGAAGGGGGGCCTATTTGCATGATTTATTGTCTAATTTTGGTGTCACTGGCATGAATCTGTAAGGCGCTGGCAGTGGGAGTACTTCTGCCACTGATGAATGCACAATAACAAGTGTTTTGCAATAGGGGTCAAATGTGTACATAATGTGGAGAAATTAAAAATTGCTAGAGCTCACGGAGAGAAATCCTCCATGAATCTCCCCGAAATTGACCCTTGGGTGGTTTTTGGTAAAATTAAACACTGTGAGGAAAATTGTAATCCTCCAAAACCACTGGGTGTGGGGTTAAGTAAGACATTGAAATGTAACCTTAAAAGATTCAAACTTGAATATAACTTGCCCCAAAGTATCAACTTCAATTTTAAGGTAAAGGGAAAAAGGTTAGGGGGACCAACCTACTCATGAGAGATGGTCTGGTCAATTAAATATTGTTATAAGCCGAAATGGTAAAGATGTAGTTTTTATTTGAAATTTAATCCTGGCCATCCAGGTTGGGGAAACCCAGCAGCTAAAGGGAGGTGAGAAATGTTGGTTCCAATTGGTAAGTTATTTTCTTTTCTCTTAATTGCAAGACCCAGCAGACCTAGTTCACCAGCCCAACACATCCAGGGATAGCACACCTTATCTCTTCTTCCAATCTCTTCCACAGAAGGGGAAAATACAAACTCTTCAGCACATGTATTAGCAGATTCAAGAGCTGCTTCCACCCTGGTGTTATTAGACTTCTGAATGGACCTCTCAAATTTTAAATTTAATGTTGATTTCACTTTTTGTGTACCTGCTTTGCATCTGTTGCATTGTATTATTCGCTTTGCCGTATTACCCCAATGCACGTTGTATGTTATGATCTGCCTGTACTGCATGCAAATCAAAACTTTTCACTGTACCTAGGTATATGTGACAATAATAAATCAAATCAAATCAAATATTCCACATTCTCCCTTGATCTTTCAAATTCCTTCCTCCTCTCTGCTCCCTGGTTGCTTTTTCCCCCCATTTTCTATCCCTCTATTCACATAATAGATCTCCAAATACAAGCTAATATTGGGGACCTTAAAATTCTGAATACAAGATCATTTTCAAATCAAGTGTCCATAATCCATACTTGCTTTCATGGAAGATCATTGTTAATGTGGAATGATTGAATTGAAGATGTTATTTTCATGTAACTCCTATCTATTTGCAAGTGCAGTTTTGAAGTGATATTTGTCACTTGCATACAATGCTGAAATAAGGAAAACAGTAACTACCTTTATTGCCTTTCATTATAAGAGCCTCTTCAATTAGCAAGGAAGGTCTCTGAAATGAATGAATTAGCAATGGAAATAATGCCTGGATGTTGTCTAAAGTGTTTTAGATTCTCTCCATTTCTTTGCAGTGGGAATTCCTGTGTGAGTTATTTATCATTTGAAATGATAACAGAAAACAGCTCTTGTATAATTGCTGTGACACATTTCCCTTCTCCCCTTGTCAAAAGAAAACTCTAGGTAAGCAAAATACACTTCTGGTGTTTACAGGAGCAAACTATGACAACTGAGAACAAGTTAGTATGTTTGTCAGAAAAAGTATCAGTTACATCAGAAATGATTTTTTTTAAAGAATTCTCCCTCCCACTGTTAACTAATAGCTACCAGAACTGATGGGGACAAAGAGGTTTTAAAGCATACATTGTGGGAACAACCATATGGCAAACTTGGCTAATTACAAATGTTACAGTAAATTGTTGGACCATTATAATTACACTAGATATCTTGCATAATGCATTGCAGTGTGTGCTTCACCGTTTTAGAACAAATGGACATAGAGACATCAGTTTTGTTTTCGTCCTGCTAATAAGTTGTAAACACTATCACCTTGTTACTGTTCAAGTCCCACCAAACTGAAGTCAACATTTAAAATAAATAATTTCAATATTCAGAAAGAACCAAGAGCTTTGATGGGATCTCACTTAAAGTCTCTAAGTCTTAAAATAAGCTACCTATTTATTCAGCTGTTTTTTACCATGAGTGATTGATCCACTGTCAGAGATCTCACTTCAAGTTCCATTTGCATACTGCAGTGGAGAAACCTATGTCAGGGTCTTTTTTTTACACAGTTTGGAATGGTTAGATGGGTTGTGTAAGGAAACAATCTCAACTATTTGCTTTAGGATGCTCATTGTTTTTTAAATAGAGATTTAGATCAATCGCTGTTTTTGGTTTTAACTGACCATGCTGGAAATAACCTTATTCATTTTTATTTTTCATGCCATTATTTTTACCTGTGTCAAATTTCATGGCATTGAATCTTGAGCCACTTACTTTTGCACACAAATATGAGCTATTTCTTATGAAAACTTTATTGCTGGCATTTAACACTACCTCTTGCCCAATTAACAATCAAAGCTTGTATAGGTAATAACCCGACCTTTGTGTCTAAGCATCCTTGGATTTGAATGCATTTTATAGTGATATGATCTTTTCTGTGGGTTATCCCAATGTACTTTCTAGTGAGTGAAGTTAACATTTGAAATGTCTCACTCCAAGATTGTTAGTATGAGAAGCTTAAAGGTCACTGTGTGGATACTGCTCTGAAGTTTGTGGTAAAATACCCTGACTCTCTAAAATTGTCTTTTTAAAATATGACTAACTGACATTGAGAAATGTGAGGACGCTGTGGTCTTGATATGGCACAATCTTTCTTTTTTTGGAATTTAATGTCATATCTTAGTTACATAAATACATTCCATTTTTAAAATTTTGAGAATAGTCATATTAAATAAATAAAACAACATCTCGCAACTTTTAGAATAAGAGATTTGGATAGAATAGTAAGCCTAAAGAGTGGGAATATTATAGAGACCTGTGCAGGGTGTCAGCTTTTACAAAAAAAGAAAACGTAAAAGAAACGAGACAGGAATGTAAAAATGAGTTGTAACAAATTTTTCCAAGTATATAAAAATAGTTGAATTTGAATGTTGTCACCTCAGTGCATAGACAAGACAGAGGCAGGATGCTCTGGCATCTTTTGGGAAGACCACCCAAGTACATAATTGGACAGCAGCTGACTTTACCCAGAATCAAGGAATCCTGCTAACTGGGCGATGCCAACCATTCAGAGGCTGGTATCACTTCACTGCTTAGCAGCACCAGGGAGGCAGTGGCCAGTTTCAGTAGTGCACTGAGTGTCTTTGAATGAGGGTCCCCTCCTGCCCTGAACCTGCAAGGATGAAAAGCTTTGGTTTTCAGGCTTCATACATGATGAGTCACCACCTACCCCTTCCAGGATGAGGCCATTTATGGGAGCATTACTCATCCACCTTAATAATTCTCCTTGATTTTTGTGTGTTTATTTTCAGTGATCAAAACGGATCAAAAATATAATGAAAAGAATGGAAATCAGCATTCAAAAATAATTGAGATTTACAAAGGAAAATAGTTGTGCCGGATCCTCACCTCCACTTACCTGTTTTTTCCCAATAATGCCAGATTCCCTTTTATCAAATATCTGCCTATCTCTATGTGAACATACTTCATGATCCAGCCACTACAGCCCCCTGCAATAAAGAATTCCACAGACTTCCTACCCTCACAAGAAATTCATCCTCATCTCTGTTTTAACTGGGCTATCATTTACTCTGAGGTTTTGCTACCTGTCCTGGACTCTCCAACAAGGATAGAGAAGTAGGGATGTTCACTGGTGATTAGCACAATGTTCAGCACCACTTGCAATGACTCAGGTATTGAACAAGTCCGCATCAAAGTGCAGCAAGATCTGGACAATTTCCAGGTGTAGTTTGATAAGTGGAAAGTAACATTCGTCCCACACAAGAATGAGGCAATATTAATCTCAAACAAGGAAGAACCATTGCCCATTGACATTCAGTGGCATTACCATCTCTGTATACTCCACTATCAAGATTCTGGAAGTTACCATTGACCAGAAGCCATACTGGACCAGCCATCTTAACACAGTGACTGCGCGAGCAGGTCAGAGGCTAGGAATTCTGCATTAAATAACTTGCCACCTGATTCACCAAAGCATGTCCATCATAAGGCACAAGTTAGGAATGTGATGAAATGTTCCTTACTTGCCTGGGCAGTCACAGCTCCAATAACACTCTAGTAGCTTGACACCATCCAAAGCAGCTCATTGGATTGGCATTAAAACCTCAAATAATCATTCTCCCACTACTGTTGCACAATAGCAGCAATGTGTACCATTTGCAAGATATTTTGGAGCAGTTCAACAAGGTTGATTGGACAGTACCTTTCAAAGCTTTGACTGCTACCGTCTAGAAGGGGAAAGACAGCAGATATATGGAAGCACCACCATCTGCAAGTTCCCCTCTGAGCCACTGTCCATCCTGACTTTGAAATATGCCACTGTTCCTTCAGGGCTGCTGGATCAAAATCCTCCAGTTTCCTCCTTAATAGCTTTGTGGATATACATACTCCAAATGGATGGCAGTGGTTCAAGGCAGCAGCTCACCACCAACTTCTTCAGGACTGCTGAAGATGGGCAATAATGTTGGCCCAGCTAGTGATGCCCACATTCTCCTGAACAAATAAATGGGAGGAGGAAAAAAGCAAAGTATTGACTCTCATTTTCTCGTGCATGAACTCTGAAATGTTAGCATGGCCGTTAAGAAACTCTTCATATGTTCACTGCAAAACTTCAGCGAATTGAAGGGGAGTGATCAGGATTATAGCATTGTAGACAGATTTTCAATTATGCAAATGGTGTCCAAATAGATCATTTACAGAATGCCTTACACTGTGGTTAACATATAATGGTGCGCAGCTTGAACATATGTGGCACCATTGTATTGTCTGTCATTAGAGCAGGTGGTAAGTAAGTGACCTAGTGTGAAGGGTTCAACCCTTGGCAAACTTAGAACAGATGCTCTCTGCATTTGATGACTTACGAAGCAGGAGATTGCATTCAAATTATAGCAAGGTTCAAATCTCTCTCTCTCTCTCTCTCTCTATCATTCTTCCCCTTTTGACTGTAATGGGATAGATGCATTACTGTTCTACAAAAGTTTTGGGATGTTTACGGGCCAGCTGGCCAGATTTTCCTTTTTGTATTTAGATAAAACTTATTGATTTTGGATTTTGTCAAGATTATAACTCTGAAATATTTGGTCAGTTTGCTCATCAGCCCAGCAGTCTGTATCCTTGTCCACATTGGGAGGAAGAACCTTGCTTACATTTTAGGATAATAGCAAAAACAAAAGTAATCAATTTCACCAGTTAACTAAAGATAAAAGCAAAGTGTACTAATAAATTATAAATTCAAATTATTATGCCTGATTACATCAAAATGTTAGGAGTGGAAGAGAGGACAGCTTCTAAGAAAAGGACCCTGTGTTTTTTGAATCAGCACAAGAGAGCATGGACATAAACTAAATAAACAGAAAGTGGATTTTGGGAGAACCACTTCAGTCTATTTCTACCTGTCATAGCTGAAGTACAATTTAATAAGAAAGTAGATGATTGGTGGGTATTTCTTCCATGTCCATTTTGAGTGTCTAAGTAGTTTAATTCAGGAGTTGATATTTCAGCTTAAGAGTACAGTTAGGATATTCTTAAACTTTGCAACATACAAATTAATTAAATAGAATAGGGATGGCTGGACATGTGATGAGCTGTCGAATGTGGGAGCTGATGGATGCTAGTGTGATCCATGGTGACTACATCAACAGTAAGCTTAAGGGACTGCAGCTCCAAGTTGACAAGATGGAATCTGAGCTGTGAACACTGAGAAACATTATAGAGATTTCAGAGAACAATATCTATTCTCTTAACTATGTTAAGACAAAGAGTCCCAAAGGAATTGTTGCCTGTACTGGACAAGAATTTTGACTGTCAAGAGAAAGATTAGTTATTATGGTACCAATGAAATGGGTAATACTAGGAAAGAGGTTCTACTGAGATATTAAAAGCAGCTCAGGGCTGATTCTTTAAAAAGCAGAACCACTGAGGTGGTAATCTTAGGATTACAACCTGACCCACATGCAAATTGACACAGGGTAAATAAGATTAGAGGGGTAAAAGCATGGTTCAAAGATTGTTGGGGGGGGTGGGGGAGGAGAATGGGTTCCAATTCATTCAGCATTAGCCCCAGAACTGAAAAAAGAGCTTTTACATTGGGACGGTCACTGAGGTGGAGAAATAGATTGCATGATTTGAATATTATTGCCAAGCCTCAGCATATACATGAGGAAAACATGCAACAAAGGTTGAGGTATATAAATAAATCCTTGGTCGCACAGAATTTGATAGTGCTAAAAGGAAACCAAAAGTTCAAGCTTTTCATCTTGCTCTCATCAAAATTATACAGACTTCGCGGGGGGGGGGGGGAGCAGGGTGAATAAAAGAGACCCCAATTTTATGCAGAATGTGAAGTGGGTGCTGACTGGTTGAGTACTGTGGCATGGAGTAAGAATCATGAAGGGCTTTTGCCCGAAACATCGATTTTACTGCTCTTCGGATGCTGCCTGAACTGCTGTGCTTTTCCAGCACCACTCTAATCTAGACTCTGGTTCCCAGCATCTGCAGTCATTGTTTTTACCTAAGAATCATTAACAGCCAATCTTAATTCTCAGACAGGTAGATTCTGATCAGACATGGCATTACCATGTGGATGCAACAGAAGTTCATGGTCTCCAAGACCCCTTTGAAAAAGGCCCCATCAATGTACAAATTCCTTCTTGCCTTTATAAAGCAAAAGCCTGGAGTATTTATGTATGTCAGTTCCAGCACGTGCAAATACATCACACTACAGACCTGGCTGATGATCTTGAATTGACATCCAGTGCAATTCTTAGCACAGCATGGGTTATTTTTGCTTATTATTTCAAACATGTATATATTGTTATTTTTTAAACATATATGTATGAATGGACAGAACACAATACTCTAACAAAGAAAATGAAGGAGTGCTTTATCACCTTTGTTCTTGTTAATATGCACATTAAATAGATTACCAAGTAATCACTGAACCAACTAATTTTATCCCCCAATTCCATTTCTCTGAGGATAATAGTAGTCTTCATAAGTATAACTTGGCTGAGAGGTAATTAAAAATAAAACTGTAGGGGACATTTATTTTTTCCTGAGATGATATCCATATTAAATTATAATACATATGAATACCATGGTCAGTTCTTGGCAGCTGTCCTCATACATTCCATCAGACTCTTCATGCATTGACCCATAGAAATGGGTCACTTTCACTCTGTCTCCAAGCTCCATCCCTTCATATTAACACTCACACGCACTATTGAATTTAGGTCATGAGTGTTTACAGTTATTGAAAATTATACAGTAGAATGATCTGAATTCTGCAAATATTTATGCATATATTTGTGTTCCAAATGAATCAATAAATATTTTGAATCATACGCCTATGCATGTATGTGGCTGAGAACTGACTACATTTGATAGGTAAAGCTGACAAGGAGAACCCTTGGGCCAAACAAATGCCGAGCTAACAAATGTAAACCTTTACTCATGTGGGAAAACTCTCTTTTGATTTTATCTTGATTCCTGAATTGATCATTGTTCCACAGTATGTGTTAGAGTATGAGACACTTGAAAACTTGCATTGGCATATACGTAATATCTTCACCTACATTAATCAATGATGTATGGATGGATAATGACTTTACAAAACAGCAAAAATTCATAACAGTGTATTTGACTGTTAGAATAAAGGTAGCTAATCATTCTGATTATCCTACAATAATATCATGGAGTGAAATTGATCAAGTAGGTTACTCTTGTCCCTTTTGGATATCTCTAAAGAACAATTATGTGATATTCAAACAATCCCATGTGTCAGATTGCAACCAAGGTCAATGAACAAGCCTTGATAAAGTGCATGAGAGCACTAGAATAAATTGAGCAGGACTTGATGTATAACACCATTCAGTGGATGTCTGGCTTTTCTCCAAATAAGCCTTAACGCCAAGCCATCCAAGTAAGAGCTTTTGTAACACACAATACACCTCTGTGCACATGTATAGTTTGATTTACAAGATATGTCATGTACTTCATTCTTCTTTATGGATAGCCATTATTTTATTCAGCACCAACTGGTATTAATTTCTACTTTATGGTATCTTTTTTTATGAGAATTCCCAGTAAACATGCAGGGGTAGGAACTGGTATGAATAGTGTCTATTTTACAGAGGGATGTGGGATGGGGGTGGTAAAAGAACAAAGCTTACCTATGTAGCAGTGGGACAGTCTGCACCCAGTCGCCACGGTGATTTCCGCTACAAAATTTGTGGGGGGGGGGTGATTTCATGAATATGCAAATGTCCCCAGTGCAATTTTATGAATGGCCTTTTTAGTAGAATATTTCTTGGCTAGAACCATTCTCCTGTTCAAGATATATGTCTAATTTTAAATGGACTTCCTATCAACAAAGTCATCTATTTTTCTGTAGAGAGTAAATTCAACAGTAGCATTTAGCATTTGTACTATTAGTCTCAGCCCTTCGTAACTGTGTATATCAGAAGGCATTGTCCACCGTCAAAAGGGCATTTCTGTTTTACTTCAATAGCTTTATGATCTGCTGAGCAGCAGAATAAAATCTTACATCTAATCACTAAAAAGATTCTGTTCCCATTTTGTTTTCCATATGAGAATCCAGATTCAAACAATTGGAATGTTTTTTTCTGTATAAAATGCTCTTTATCTCCTTTGCACATTCTCCCCATGTCTGCCTGGGTTTCCTGCAGGTGCTCAGGTTTCCTCCCACAGTCCAAAGATGTGCAGGTTAGGTGTATTGGCCATGCTAAATTGCCCATAGTGGGTCTGGGTGGGTTACTCTTCGGAGGGTAGGTGTGGACTTGTTGGGCCGAAGGGCCTGTTTCCACACTGTAGGGAATCTAATCTATCTAATCTAATCTAATCCTTATCAAATACCAGTTAAACTAATTAACCAGCTATTGATATCCCCTTTAAAAACTGCACAAACATGAGTTAGTGAATTCAGAATATTGTCATTTTGGAAGTGATGACTTAGGAAATAGGGCGGGAACTCTGAAATTCTCTTTCTGTTTCGGATTTAATAACAATGTACCAGCTTTGGGGTGAAATTTTCACTTTAGGGATGGGAAACAGAAACTGAAACAGTTTCTAGGTCCCAATTCCGCCTGCAATATTTTTCAACTTTAAGAACTAATATTGGAACCATGAAACCAATATGAATAATGGTCTCAGTTGAAGACTGGTATTAACTAGTAAAAATATAGAAAGATCAGACTCAACTTGTGTGTGTGAGTATTTAATCAAGACTGAGTGTGAAATTGGTGAATTTACTCTCCATATTGGTGCAAACTTCTGTAATCACCAAAGTTCCCATCTCTCTTCCAGCTCCTTTAGTTACTTTCTAATTAATGGTGCTCCAATTTCCTGATGTATTTGGGACGCTGTTGTATTGACATCAAATTCCTTCAAACGTAGAAAAGAAGGGCTGACACCAATTCTTACTTCTTTCAGGAGTACTTTAGGATTTTACAGACTCTGATCTTGGTCATTCTTGTGATAGAATACTCAAATATAAAATGCTATTTTGAAAATAGTGTGTTTCAATAGTGCACATTAATATTTTGGCCAGAAACAGTATTCTGTGACTTTCTGCTAATTGTATTGACCTTGAATACTGGAAGAAATCAAATATTTGTCAAGTATGGGCATGAAATTAATTTACAATCGACCTTAGTTTTGAAGTTGTGCTTCACATGAGGATTCGTGCTCATTAATGTTATTTTAAGTCGTGGTGAATTATAAACAGTTGGAACTAAAATAATTTCTTTCAGAAAATACACTGACTGCAGCAGATTTTTATCTGATAGCTTTTGGAGTATTAAGATAATGTAAAACAAACAGCCTCCTTGGTTTAAGAGTTTATCTGTTATCATTTCATGAGTGATCGAGTTGATGAAAGATATCATTTTCATAACAAATTCTCAAACTTGTATGGTGGTAAATCACTTCAAAATTCAGTAATAGTGTGTAAACTATGCCTTATCTTGTTCATCGAAGGATCACCAGAATGGGATTGCATCCTAAAATGCTAAATCTTTTTAACTATGCAATATTGCTTGCTGCTGTGTGCAAGATCAAAAATGAGGTTTTGGCATTAATAGCATTCATAGCATCTTGTTTAATTTATCTTTATCTCCCTAGGTAATTGCTCCATTGTTGACTGTATTGAATGAATGTACCAGAGTAATGAATGATACCTTATCTAGCATTTGAAATATTGAATGCATTAATAACATTACTGCTACTACTAGCATTTTGTCTCCCTATTTGCTGTTAATACAGTAGAAATTCTATGGTCTATTATGTGGTATTCAGTAGAAACCAATGAATATTGCAAATTAAAAATAATTTCACAGCCTTTGCACCTTCTGGCACCAAACAAGTTTCTGAAATGCCACTGTATTCTTGCTCATGGTTCATTCTCCATGCCCCAAATGTTTTCCCTTGATCCTTGCCTTACTTGCTAATTGCAGTTATTTTAATCAACCTATTCAGATGTGTTATGACACCTCCTGGAACTGTTGGGACTTGAACCCAGGCCACTGGCTGAGAGGTAGAGATGCTACCATTGCTCCACAAGGACCCCAAATTGTCAACCTGTTTAATTGTGTAGGTAGGAGGAATTGCGCACAATATTAAAGCCCCATTTCAACAACCATAACATCAACAAGCCTGAACAAAACTTAAATGTCTAAAAGAAAACTAGCCAAAAATCCAACATTTCACAATTGACCTGATAGGATTTATTCAACACAATACCAATTGGGTGAATTTGGGTGACAGTTGTGAATTGGGTTTTTACTAGAAAATCATCACCTGTCATTTTTAGTTTGTTTTGGTTTTGTTTCAACTAAGTATATTTTCATTAATGATTAACAATATGTGCACAAATAACAAGCCAGACAGAAGTACAGGAAACTACATTTTAACTGGCACCATACAGGTTAGACCTTTTAGATTTGATATGTCTTGAGTTTCAAGTAGTTATGTAATCAAATGTGACTTTGTTTTCATTTTGTTAAGGATATTCAAGAAATAATACTTTGAAGGACAATGAAAGTGAAAATAAATTCACAGTTGAAGCTTAATTTAAAATGGGAGAATTCTAGTTGCATCTCCACTTAAGTCTACTTCACTTGAGTGTTTGAATATCCCCATGTGTTTTTTTTTATTTAATGAGGAATTTCCTAGTTGTGAAACTGAGTAGCTGATGAAGAAGATTATGTATTGCACATTATGTATTGCACATAATGAATTGCTGAGGAATTACTGAGTTTTAGTGCCACGTGATGGAGCAATGCCGGTTCACATTTTTGCTGAATAATTTCAGGGCAGAAAGATGGTATTGAAGAAGATTTGTGGCTGAATTGTCACTTAGCTCTAGTACACGACCAAGGAGTGCCAAAATTTGCTGTAGAAGAGACTGATATCCCAGCAACTGTTCCTAGCTTTAGATAGCCATTGAGTTGCCATTTGTGATAGGAAAAATAATTTTCTTTACAAAAGGACTACCTGCCAGAAGCCAAAAAATGGTATGGAAGCATTGTGAAAGAAAAAAAGTCTTCCTCCGCTTACTTGAAATGAAAAAAAAATTCTATTTTTGGTAAATTGGAAATCCACTGCCACATCAACAAGGTTAGTTTTTGCTCCAAGTTGTGATATAAATACAAAATTAATGCTTTGGTAAATGTTCCTGAGGTCTTTTCTGTGAGGTGAAATTGTAAAACCCATTACTCCTGTTTCAGTTTTTAATGGTTGAATTAATAGGATTGTGGAATAATCATAGATTGTGATTTTCTTCTTGCTTTTGTTGCCATGCGAAAATTACACAACTCCAGGAAAACACAGGATTGGATTTGTCCTCTTGAATGTTTACAAATATGGCATCTGGTCTTTTGGCTTTGCTTATACCCAATGTTGAAATATTCTAAAGCTAGAACAGCTGGAACTATTTTGAGATTTTGCAACTAACCATGTAACAAAAATCTACTAAACATTGCAGCAATGGGCTAGAATTGGTTTTTGGGAGTTTTACTAAAATTGCTGTTTAAAGTGTTAAATAGGCAGTTATATTCAGCAATAGGCTGTATTGCATTCAGCCACATCTTTTATCCGTCTTGTTTCTTCATAGTAAATTATGACTTAATATCATTCATACACATAAGGTTGGTAAATGTGCTGAGGCAAGAGTATGCATACGAAGCTTAGAAATGGATGTGGATGTGGAGTTTGTCTTGGTAGCCAGAACTATCTGTTGAACTATATCCAATTTAAACAGAATATGGAGAGATTCCTCAGGGACTCTTTTTTTTGTAAAATTCACTTGTGGCTATTATGGGGTAAGGTCTGTGTCACATGACCTGACTTCACTTCCTGTAAATTCATCAATTAGCCTTCTGATAGCTTTGTACAACATATGCCTAAGTTATGTATATCTCATCTTTTATTCCATTTGCACAAGTAAAATCATGGAATCCCTACAATGTGGAAGAAGGCTATTCGGCCCATCTAGACCACACTGACCTGCCAAAGAGCATCCTACCCAGACCCATCCCCTCTACCCTAGCCATGGCTGATCCACCTATCCTGCACACAATGGGGAATTTAGCATGGCCAATGCACCTAACCTGCAAATCTTTGGACTTTGAGAGGAAACTGGAGCACCCGAAGGAAACCAACACATGGAGAATGTGCAAACTCCAAACAGCCAGTTGCCTGAGGCTGGAATTGAACCCGGGTCTCAAGTGCTATGAGGCAGCAGTGCTGACCACTGAGCCACCTCTCCCTATAGCTCAAATCTTCCCACCCTGGAAACACTCTTGTAAATCTTTTCTGAATCCTTTCAAGTTTCACAACATCTTTCCGATAGGAAGGAGACCAGAATTGTACACAATATTTCAACAGTGGCCTAACCAATGTCCTGTACAGCTGCAACATGACCTTCCAACTCCTGTACTCAATACTCTGACCAATAAAGGAAAGCATACCAAACGCCTTCTTCACTATCCTATCTACCTGCGACTCCACTTTCAAGGAGCTATGAACCTGCACTCCAAGGTCTCTTTGTTCAGCAACACTCCCTAGGACCTTACCATTAAGTGTATTAGTCCTCCTAAGATTTGCTTTTCCAAAATGCAGCACCTCACATTTATCTAAATTAAACTCTATCTGTCACTCCTCAGCCCATTGGCCCATTCGATCAAGACCCCGTTGTAATCTGAGATAACCTTCTTCACTGTCCACTACACCTCCAATTTTGGTGTCATCTGCAAACTTATAACTGTACCTCTTATGCTCACATTCAAATCATTTATGTAAATGATGAAAAGTAGTGGACCCAGCACCGATCCTTGTGGCACTCCACTGATCACACTTGCCAAGCAATTAATGCTTATTGCGAGCCGTGAGTACAATTTTAAAAATTTTGGTCTTTTTTAACCAGGCATATTTAACTTTATGTGGATTTCTGATGCCTGTTCACTTCTTCCTCACTAAACTGTTTTCTCAAGAACAGAATCTGTAACAGCCAAGTGTGACTAGCTTCTAGCTTATGTTTGCTTCAATGCTTCTCTTACCTGGTCTGAAGGAAAAGGCCTTGCCATTAATTGCTGTTTCTCTCTTGTTCATCTTTCCATGAAGTTGGCTGCAGGCTGCTGCAGCTGCCGACTGGCTGTCAGAGAGGTGAGAACTTTTTAAAATTTTAAGATTAGATTCCCTACAGTGTGGAAACAGGCCCTTCGGCCCAACCAGTCCACACTGACTCTCCGGAGTGTAACCCATCCAGCCCCATTCGCCTACATTTACCCTGACTAATGCACCTAACACTATGGGCAATTTAGCATGGCCAACTCACCTGACCTGCACATCTTTGGACTGTGGGATGAAACCAGAGCTCCCAGAGGAAACCCACACAGATATGGGGAGAATATGCAAACTCCACACAGACAGTCTCCCGAGGCTGGAATCAAACCTGGGTCCCTGGTGCTGTGAGGCAGCAGTGCTAACCACTGAGCTACTGTGCCGGTTAAGTGTTCAGTACTGCTGCCGGGTCCCCCAGAATTCTCCCCATTGTTTAACACCACAAAGGTCACAGTGGTGCCCTTTACTGTTGTCATGGTTTAGCTAAAATGATTCCAGCCCACAACGCAGGTCACTTTTTTGTTTGTGCTGCAATGCCAACCATTGTTAGCTTTGCATTGGGGCATCTTATTACCCCCATCATCTTTCCTTTTACTGGGTGTAAGGACCTCCTCGATTAATAGTAATAGATGAAAAAAGTAGTTGATCTTCAAAGACCATTGCATAAAACAAGATGTACTTTACTGTATAATGGCTATTTTGATCTGTCAGTCACAGATATTAGTGAACATTGAGGCAATATAAAACTTTATTTTCGTTCACAAGCTCTTTTCATCTCTCTATTCTCATTTTTCTCTTAGTAAGCTGTTCGTGAAAAGTATTTGAACTTTGAATGACTCAACTGAGATTTCTGAATCCTACTGCAGATTTATGTACCTAAAAGTGCATTTCTTCTGCCATGTATCAATCTCAAGGGAGCAACAAAATGCCATCTTCATAACCTCTTCAGTTCAGAATCGTACTTCTTTATTGCAAAACCATATAACATGTTGCTTACCCGAACACTAAACATCAGTGGCTAGACTTTATAACTAGAATAATGTTGAAGTCAGCAGTATTCATCATTATAATGGCAAAAGCTGACAGCAATGTCTGTTGTACACAAACAAACATGCAGTTAAATGTGCCAATCCAGAAATTGCCGTCACGAGATTCCCAGCTTCTCTACAGGAGATGCTGGTACTTGTGTTTTCCCAGAGGATTACTCCTGATACTTTGTGGAATTTGCTATCCTTCCCAACTTGTCATAATGGGGTAAATGTTGTTTCAGGGAATTTGCTGACACCAGTCCTCCTTAATCTTTGTTTTGTCTTGGGAATATTAAATGATTAGTGGTAGAAGTTATACCAGACGTATCTACAGAGACACTGCTCTTGGATAAAGAGGCATAGTAGCAATAAACACAACTCCAGTACTAGTTCTCATGAAATCACTGAGTATGCAAGTAACTATTTCTTTTCAGTAAATTATCTCATCACAACAGATATTGGTAACATCCATTAAAGGCACTGATATCAGGCACAACAAGTTCCATGTGGGAAAGCTGGTGAAGTTTACTTTCTCTTGTTGAAAACCGATACGTTTTGCTTCTCCAACAGGTGCATTTCCACTTTGTACATTGAGTTTGCATTAAACAAAAGAAAAGTTATACCCCCTATAAAAAGCTGTTGACTCCTAATGGAATAATATTATTAATATTTCAATCTTTCTTTTAAAAATCAGTTCCAAATGCATATCTGCCAGCACCAAAATTAGGTAAATGATTGTTTAAATCAGTATGCAGGAAATGCCAACATACCCTGGCTATCATTTTTGGGCTGCAATAAAGAGAATATAATGCTTCTGAAATTAGTGATATTGGGAAATGATTAGGTGCACATTAAAATGGCCTGTCAAGAGTCATCAGTATGCATTGTCCAGTGATATTGTGCTATGCAAATGTGACTACTTGAATGGAGTAGAGAGTACAGGAGGAATAATAGTTTTGGTTCACTTTCTTTCTAGAACTTTCCATGCACAGGACAACTCCCAGAAAGGGATGTGAAGTAAAGAGTTTTTTTAATATCCTCAGCCTCACCTGAACCAGTGTAGACACATTTGAGTTGAATGGCTTCCTGCTGCACAGTAACAATTGTATGATTCTGTAGTAGAACAGCTAACCTGAAACAGCTGACCCACTTGACCTGACCAAATGGAATTATGCAAGCAAAGAAATGAAGATTTGCTGTAGCTTCTTTTGTGACCACAGGATGTCTCAAAACACTTTATAACCAGTGAAGTAATTTTGAAGGCTGATCCCTGTGTAATGCAGTTGGTTCCACAACACGATAAAAAAATTTAGACCGTTACTTGTAGAACGTGAACTTTCCTTACCAGTGTTAGCTATGACGCAATTCCAGCCCCATTAGCTCAAATGGTGTGGCTGTTGCATAATTTTGTTATGACACAAGATTGTATGAGAACAAAGCTATCGAGTCATGTCAGAACTAACTGTATTGGAAGCATTGCAGCAGGTTTTTACACAGCTGTCTGTTTGTTGTGATGCTGATTTGAGGGGTAAATATTGTCTGATTTCTGAGGGAAAGCTTGTGCTTTTCTTTGAAATAGCGTTCTGGGGCCTTGGAAACAGACACACCTCCACAGTGCATTAACACCAAACTTGTTTTTTTGTGTTCCAGTCCCAGGTGAGCCGAGAACCGAGAACCTTCAGTGCTACCAAGTGAGCTGTGCTGACACTTGTGCACCTGCCCCAACTCTGTGGGGTCTTCTCAATATGCAGATTAGACTCTAATGTCTCAGCACTCAATCTGCCACTTTAAATTGAGACTTGAAGAAGCTGGCAGTGATAACCTTGCCCACCCAGCTCAACCTAATTGATAAATAGGCAAAAAGCCCCAAAAGCTGAGTTCAAAAATTAAGTAAAACATTTTGTCTGCCTCTTTTCTGTCTTGGGCCTACCCTGACTGCAATTCCACTCCTGAATCACTTCAGGGTTTATTCAGAGTTTAGTCTCCAGGGATAGCTTCTTATCAGCTGATTGTGAGCAGCAGGCAGCTGATTCCCGCTCTCTCCTTCCCCATGAAGTCAGAAAGCTGCATGTAAATGAAATCCAGCTGTTAAAATGTAGCAAAGCTCCCTGCAATAGCTCTTAGGCCACCCACCCACTTCGCTGTGCTCCTGTCTGGATGTTAAGATTGAAACCATTGACATATTTTTGTACAGAATATCGTTTGACCCTGACCTCTGCCAAGTATAAGCCCACTCATTTATTTCCTCATCTTTCTTTCTCATCAAATCAATCCCAGTTTCTACATTTAGTCCATAAATTTTTTAAAATATTCTTCAAGTAATCTGTATGAACAATGGTAGGAATAAGTAACATTTGGAAATTGTGGACATTCTGCACGATCTTTTGCTGATCCACGAGTCAACATTATGACAAACCTAGTTTTTTTTTAAATAATAACCCTTGAAATCAATGTTATATAACATTTAAAGCTGGCTGGAATCTTATGCCTGGAAAATTAGATGGACTGAAATGTTAAAATAGACAGTTCCATGTTTTTCACCTATTTTGTCTTGACTTTGTTAACTCTGATCTGTAGGTTGTAAAGTAGATCAAGGTTATATTAAAATTCAGTTTCCACAATTGCTAGAGACAGAATTTCCATATGAGACATTTGAAAGGGTATACATTGGAGGCAAGGGGTCTTTTAAATAGCAGATCAGGCTCAATGGGCCCAATGACCTACTCCTGCCTCTAGTGTCTAAGTTTTGACCCTAATCAGCAGTTCCTCTGCAACAGTCGAGTGTACATTGTGTGATTCTACAAAAGAAGGCACATTCAAAGACTGTCGAAAGGGTCTGTTAAGCTGTGCCTCTGCCAACTAAGGTCCTGGCGCACTTACCTGGCAAAGAGTGTGGGAATCTGTCCTCTCATGGAACAGGTCAGCAGAGAGGCAGGTGCAGAATTGTGCCATCTGCAATCAGAATGGCTGCCATGTAACATGCGTCTGTTACATCAAGCAATGGTAATGGTCAGCTTAGCCTAAAACTTGGCCATAGATTCAGATGGACATATGCAGTGCTGACCCACATGAAAGGGACTGTGGAGTGCCCCAATAAACAATGTTTCTTGCAGCCAATGTCATATCAATCCATTTTAGTAGCATCCTATAAAGGGCCATGTGTGAAACTACTTTGTTATTTTGCTCATTCCCTAGCCCTTTTTCCTGGTTTTGCGTATTGGGTTTTAATTCCATCTTCAATTTGTCAAGGTGACTTTCATGGATGTTGAAACACGGTTCAGATATTAAAATTTCTGAATATTTGCTTAATTAGCACCAGGCTCAGTTTGAATTGTCCCCATTCCCTTAAAGTTTGGCGCACGTAATATTAATCACCCATCATCATGCCTTTCTGAACCTGTACTTGAGATTTGAACCATTTCCTAATCGCTTACAACTGACCTATTTCCATGCCTGAATGTAACACACCAGTAAGCAAGTCATCAAGGTTCCATGTTGAGCAAAAGCTTCAAAGTACAATATTGAACACTCACTTGCTGTTATAGTTACTCATACAAGATTAATGTTGCTGAAGATTTAGCAATGTTCAATTTTTATGCTACCAAGCAATTACAAGGCTAATTATATGGGAGCCAGCCTGTATTCACTCCAGAAGGTGACATTTTAACACATGGCAGTATTATTTAATGCAGAAGCATCATTTCTCTGTTCATGATTCAAAACAGTGTATGTATAATTTACTACAATCATCCCATGATGAGCAAATCGGATCTAGACCGGTTTCTCCAACATTTGTTGCACTGTAATAAATGTGCTTGCCCTGTGGACAGAATTGTTTGCAGTTAACTGTTACTTGGCCAAGTGTCAATATGAGTGTCTCATATTCGAGAGTTTTTCTTGCACTTCAGTGCAAAGAACATTTTGTACCATAACTTGTAGTGTAAGTTGACAATCCTATAGGGATCAATGGGATATCTGATATCTTTGTGAAAGATGGGACTATGTGTTAAGGATTGGGAAGAAGCTGAGAAATCAGTGGGAAATAATGTTATGATGAGATGGGGAGGGTTAAGATGACTTCCCTCTCTCCCTGCATCTCTTTTTCACCACAATAATTATCTTCTTTTTCATTTGTTTGCCAGTTAGTGAATGCTTACCTGTCTTGACACACATTGGCCAAGAGGCAGTTTACAGTGTGTCCTTTCTGGGCCAGAAAGGTTTGATTGACAATTGCACATAAAATAACAATGTCATTTACACAATTCTTATAGTGCTGAGTATGAAGCTTAACTCTCTATGGTGAGTTTAAAAGGCAAATGTAGAAAGTCAGCACTTCTTAAAAATGATGTGGAGGATAAGAGTGAATTATCAATTGCATGAAGCAAATGATGTAATGGTGCAAGTAAATCCATATATTATAGTGATTTGTGACTCATGGTGTATTTGTTTCATGTTGATTCATGTGGGCATCACTGGTGAGACCAATATTCATTGCCTAGACAATTTGATGATGGTAATAATGTTGAACTACAGCAGTCATTGATCCCAGTGAATTCGCAATACTTTATAGGGTGAGGAATTCCAGCATTTTGAGTGACAATGAAAGGTAGAATACCAAGAAAGGGTGGTGAGTTTGATGCCCTTGATGCATTTGATGCCCTTGCCCATCGAGATTGTAAAAGTTGCAGGTTTGTGAAGTATTGTTGAAATCCTGGCAAATTACTGCAGAGCATCATGTTGACATAATGTATTGAAATCACAGTGTATTGAGGTTGAAGAACAGAAAAGTCTTTAAGTTGGGGGAAGTAGGCTTCTTTGGATGATGAATTTGATGAAGTCCAATTTATTGTGTGTTGAAGCCACACTCATGCAAGCAAATGGAATGTATTCATTGATTTATCACCTCACCATGGGATAGTTACAGTAATTACCTGGTCGGTCTAGTTAAGGTTTTGTTCAGTGGAGACCCTTGGATGATGGGGATTTCATGATTGTAATGACGTTGAATGTCAAATAGAGGTAGTTAATATTTTACCCAGCACTTGTGTGGTGTGAATATTCTTTGCCATCTAATATTTCATTCCACATGAGCATGGACAGCTTCAACTCTTTAGAAATTGTGAATTTTATCATATTGAATACCAATCCAATTGTCATATTAGAAGGTAACTTTGAGTACTGATTAGGGGCAAAATATTGGCAAGAACAAATCCAGAGTGGTGTGGCAATGTTTATCAAGAGCAAGTGATGGTCTCTTTTCTCTTGATGAGGGAAGGCAACAAGGTGACTCTTTAATGAATTATGAAAGGCTCTCACAGAATGGACATGTGTCAATGTATAAAACTACAGGGTATCGATGTAAGATAGCTAGGGGAATTGTGACACTTGAGACACACTCTTATAAGAAGTGGCATTCTTTGAATTTATTCTTTCATGAAATGTAGGTGCTTGCTTTAGTTATCCATTTCCACATTGCCCTCGAACTAAGTGATTTTCCAAAGCATTTCAGGATCAATCATGTTGCTATGGATCTGGAGTCACATGTAAAAAGGCCAGATCAGGTGAGGATCTATTTCATTTTCAAAATAACTTTTTCAATAACTCCACCTGGTTTACTACAATTGGCAGTTTCATGGTCTTAATTATTGCAAATTGTTTCCACTTCCAATAGAACTATTAATTACATTTCAATTCCACCAGTTGCCCTGGTAGGATTTGAACTAGTGTCTCCTAAGCAATAGCTTCAGTCTCTAAATTACTCAATCAGTGATGATGTTATCACTGTGTCACCATCTCCCCTGATTGAGCAGATTGCATCACATTTAAGGGCAGTCTAAATAAGTCAACATGAGAGAAGGGAATATAAGGCTGTTAGGTGAGGATCCCGAAAAGTCGATTTTACTGCTCCTCGGATGCTGTCTGAACTGATGCTGCTAGCACCACTAATCCAGAATCTGGTTTCCAGCATCTGTGTTGTTTTTACCTAGTTGAGAGTGGCTTAAGTGGAGCATGGTTGGGCTGAATGGATCTTTGTGAGCTGTACATCCCATGTAATCCTTTGTATTGGGCTGAAGCAATTGGTTTGCTACTGCCACAACTAATTTTATTTGTGCTACTTGAGTCTCCAGACAGTGGAGAGTTTTCCCAGTGACTTTTTATCATTAATGTGATGTGGATGTCACTGGCTCGACCAGCATTTATTGCTCATTCTTAATTGCTGTTAAGAATGTGGTGGTGAATTGCCCTCTTGAACTGTTGCAATTTCTTCGGTGCTATTGAGGAGGGTGTTGCAACCCTTGACTCAACGGTATATTGTATTGTGGCTTACGTCTCGTCTGGTTGTGTGCCTATGTATCTGCTGCCATAATCTTTCCAGATTGTCCTAGTCAAAAGTTTAAAAGGTGCTGTCTAATGAGTCTGGATGGATTTCTGCAGTGCATCTTGTAGATGATGCATAGTATTGCTATTAAATGTCAGAGGTGGTGAGAGTGAATGTTTGTGGATATGGTGCCAATGAAATTGGCTGCTTTGTCCTGGATGGTGTCAAGCTTGTTGCGTGTTGTTGGAGCTGCACCCTTCCGAAGAAGTCAGAGGTATTCCTTCGCATTTCTCCCTTCTGTTGTACTCTGGCAGCTTGATGCTGCATTCAGTTTAATGTTACTTTGATGTGAGGGCAACTCATTCAACTTCTCCTTGAATTCTACTATTTTGTCCATGTTTGGTTGGATGAAAATTACAGTGTGATCTGGAGCCAGGTCATCCTGTCAGAAATGAGAATGTTTTAAATTTCTGAATTTAAAAGTGGATTTTACTCATAAGTAGCAATGCGTTGTGAATTCTCCTTTATTTTCCTAAATTTTTATTCCTCTTTATAGAATTGAGTAGTATTTTTCTTCACCTCATGCTTTTTATCATTACATCTGCTGCAACACAGAACCATCATTCATCTACTTGTAGTGTATTATCCCTCAGGCACCCAAAAGGGACATTAATGGCATATGAACATTTTTAAAAATCTGGATAGCTTACAGTTTTTATAGAATATGTGCTGCACTATTCATTTGTCTCTCTATTTTCTATTGTATAAAATTTTAGTTTCATTTTAAGCAAATATTACTCCACAAATGGTAACACACGATATAAAACACACAGCACTTACACAGCATTTGCTGTACAGAACAAAGCAATTTCATCCCAAAGGATGAATATTCAGTGTCACAAACTTGGACCAAGCTGCTTTTATATCATCCTATATATTAATCACATAATCAACTTCATACACTAGCAGAAGGTTGACATGATTGTAACAAACTAATAATAATCTATTTCAGTTCACCACCAAAAGTGAGGCAAAATTGCAAGAAATTTGGGAATACGTGCTAACAAATTTAATGGAATTCATTCAAGTGCAATTAAGTACTCATTTCAAAGAATTGTTGAAAGCTATTTTCCTCTGGGGATGTCTGACCTACTGTGATATTGAACGGGAAAGGATTTTGACAGATTTTCTTAACTAAAAGACAGATTAAAACCGAGCATCATTATCCAATATCCTGTACAAGTTTAGGTACCATTCATTGTACAGCTGTCACGTAAATGCCACAGGGCCCATATTACATTTTTTAAAGAGGTGAATCGGTCATTAAGGGTTTTTTGCTACTGTAAATCTGCTCTTCAGAATAATTTCAGCAAAGTGATAGAATTTGGAACAAAATTTTAAAATTGTTTAAGTTTTTCTTAATTCACTTCAGTTATTTGATGATCGATCACTTTGCAGATAGGAACTTTAGTTCATATATATATGAACAGGAAGGTTTTAGAAGGACATTGGCCAAATGCTGATAAATGGGACTAGATTAATTTAGGATATCGGATCAGCATGGACGAGTTGGACCGAAGGGTCTGTTTCCATGCTGTATATCTCTATTACTCTTGTAGTAAAATGAACAGCGTAATTTCACATTGAACCTCGTCACAATAAATGGCACTCTAACCAATAGAATGATTAATTGAGCCCTGTGTTTTTAGGGAGCTGGCAAGTACTTGTACCCTTCAGAGAGCCAGGCCAAATGAACGGTCTTGAGATCTGGCTGAATCTCAGGGCCAGAACTGATTTAAATGTTTTGACTCAGTTTTCCCAGTCTGCAGAGTGGCTAGAATTTTAGCCCCACGCCATTGCTGTGGAGTGACATTACAAAAATGGGGAGAGAGCGGTGGTGGTTGGCGGCAAATGTGGTTTGAATGGGGGATTTGGTGAATAAATTGGTGCAGTGAGGAGGGACTATGGAGAGATTGGGAGAGTTATTGATAGATGCAGGCTTGCATGTTGAAGAGAAAACACAGGCCATGGATGGATCAATAGGAGTTGAATTGCAGGGACAGAAAAGGGTTATCTTGAAGGGTAGGATATAAAACAAAATATATAAAGCAGGTGAATTACTCTGGTCCACACACAATGCTGAATAAACCCTCATTTATTTCATTATATCTGCCCTTTAGCAAGTTTTCTAAAGCCATATAGATTAAAGCATCTAAAGAATTACTCTTAGCATTTGGTGGACTGTTTCTAGAGAATTTTGAACTCCTCCTCCCTGCAAAATCCAGCTGAAAGCAAGACAATACATGGATTGGAACGGGTGGACGCTAAGAAATTGTTTCCATTAGGCGAGGAGACTAGGACCCGTGGGGACAGCCTTAGAATTAGCGGGGGGTCAATTCAGAACAGAAATGCGGAGACATTTCTTCAGCCAGAGAGTGGTGGGCCTGTGAAATTCATTGCCGCGGAGTGCAGTGGAGGCCGGGACGCTAAATGTCTTCAAGGCATAAATTCTTGATGTCACAAGGAATTAAGGGCTACAGGGAGAATGCGGGTAAGTGGAGTTGAAATGCCCATCAGCCATGATTAAATGGCGGAGTGGACTCGATGGGCCGAATGGCCTTACTTCCACTCCTATGTCTTATGGTCTTATGGAAATAAAATCGATGTTATCTATGTTGGAAGCTGATTGGGCAGAGATTTCACATTTTTTGAACTGATCTTCTATTCACCCTGCTAGGTTACAATTCTCACCTTCAAAGCTTCATTAAGCCAAATCCTTGAGAACAAGCAGGTGTAATTTTGCCCTCCCTTGAGTTGGTGAGAGAAATGGTAGGGAGGAGAAATAATAGGGTGAGTTGGTCCTGGATAGAGATTTTTCACTATGACATCAATTAAGTGCTGGGAGAGACTGTGTACACTGGTGAATTGATCACCAGTAGGAGTGCCAGGGTGGTTAGCACTGCCATCTCACAGTGCCAGGGACCCAGGTTTGATTTGAGTCTTGAGCGACTGTTTGCGTGGAGTTTGCACATTCTCCCTGTATCTGCGTACGTTTCCTCTGGGTTTTCCAGTTTCCTCCCACAGTCTAAAGATGTGTAGACTAGGCGGATTGGCCTGGGGATAGGCTAGGAAGGGATGGGTTTGGCTGGGGTGCTCTTAAGAGGGTCAGTGCAGACTCAGTGGGCTGAATGGCCTGCTTATGCACCATAGGGATTCTATGATTGTAACTCTAATCAATTTGCCAGCATTGATCCTAAAGTGGCAACTTAATGACCACTAAATGATGTCAATGCACCACTGCCCTTATTACTTGCCTTCCTGGGAAGTGGTACAGGGTAAATGGCCTGTAGGGTTCAGGGTCTTCTGAAACCCACCCTCTTGTTCCTGACAGACTGGCTAACAATCCATAAAACTTCACAGCGCTGAGGTAGCGCCCCAATGCTGTATCAGTGATTCTGTTATGAAAAATCTGATTTGATCATTGCCATGTTCTCTCTTGCTAAGGAGCTATTCTTCATTTTTAATTAAAATAAAGGTGCTGTCACTAAAGGGCAAATGGATTCTGTCATTTAAACATTTAAAACATTAGTGCTGCTTGCTTATAGAAATGTTAGCGTGTTTTCTGTTTTTAGAGAACAGCAAAAGGTGCTAATTCACCTATAGTAATCTAATAATCAGGTTATATTAATTTGACCAAATTGAAGTCATTAGTGAACAGAATGGTGACACAGCATTGCTAGAACCCCAATGCAATATGTCATGGTGGATTGTATTTCAGATCCCTCACCTATTCTATTATAGACATGTCAGGCAGACTGAGTCTGTCCACAAACTGTCCTGTGCTGTAAATTCAAACAGTTGCAGAGATTTGGGATCAGATTGTGAATTACTGATGCCCTAAAAAGTGCAAAGTTGGACTGGGTTAGGCTGGTTGGCTTTATATGATATATTGTAATTACCAATCACCATCTCAGATGATTTGTACTGCTGACCACAGCATTGCACGTCGAAGCAATTGAGTTATGTTATGAGAGAACAGTATGCCTATAATTGCAAAGCAGTGTCCAGATATTTTTAAAATGTTGTTTCAAAACGGTCTGAACTTGCATTATTTTGGGTACGGATATCCTATCATAACATACTACCTAAAACAGATTGTTTCAGATTTCTTCTACTGGGACAGTTGATTTTACTCTGATGCCAGGGGACAGATTTTGCAGACTGGAAAGATTCCTCAGCCTTTTTAAAATGGAGAGCCAAGGCCCAGATGTGGAAGTCATGCTCCCATTTCTGACAATCCAATTTTTGCCACAATGGGGTGTAGTTCAGGCATGACTGTTAGGAGGAAACTTGGTGTTAATTTTAAACATACTTTGTTTTGGCTGTTACAGAGGCCTTAACCCACATAGTGGGAGTCACACATGTATGCAGTAGATGATAGCCTCATGAATGTTGAATAAGTTCTGTTCAACTGTCATGACTGAAGTTCTTTAACCCCACTCTTTAAACATGAAAAGCAAGAGGCTAAAGCTGTCAGTGGGAGTTTTAAAACAAAGTCAGGGCACATGGTGTATGTTAGGAAATAAATTATCTGGTTTTGCATTTTCAATAGCAGTCCTTGACACTTAAGCAAGGGCTATTTTTTACATCATAAAACACTCAGTCAGTTCCAAAAGCTGCAGTTATTTCAGAAGGGGTTCAGAGTTAGCAGTTCTGTTGACCATTTCAAGAGGCTATTAAAGGATTTGCTGTTTTTGATGTAAAATCTGAATACATAGGTGTTTATTTCTGTGGGGGATTTTAAAGCTTCCAATGAGCGTCATGAAAACTTTTTACACTATTTGTGTAGGAGTAGAAATTGTATTCCATTTTATTCTTCATCTCCATGCAGCTCATGAAGAGTGTACATATTGAATATAGTTAGTGTAGTTACAGAAGTTGAGTGGGTGATTTGAAGGGGAATACCTTAGGGGGCCTGAGTTGGTATGAGAGTAGTATGGGGGAATGATGGGCCAGTGAGATTCTGGGTAGAGTACATGACTAGTATGGAGGTGTCACAGATGGTGCGAGGAGTGAGGGCTATAAATTCTCGTATCTTCTAAGGCAACTGGCTTAATGAAACCAAGAAGCAAAACAGACCATCCGATTGTCCACCTGCAGCCTCCTTGGATCTGCTTCCTGACAGTACCAGCCTGTCTTTTCCAATGGGAAAGTTGGGTCTAATGTAAACCAAAATGGGTCTGCCAAATTGACTCCAACAAAGTACCTTGGTAACAAAATATACTTTCTACTTTTATTTTCACATCTGTGTGTTTCAAGCATTATTTTACCAAATGTCAAATTGTACAATTACAACACCCCGTAGTAATCTGACTGACAGAATGGTGATAAATTTAATCATGCAATAGGCATGCATATGGAGGATTACAAAGGAAATCTGGCTGAGTCTATCCATGCCAGTGATTTATAATCCATTCAACCATTTTCCCACCATTCCCCATCCAAATTTCTCATCACTGTCTATTCCTTTTATTCTTCAGACCTGTCTGCTTCCCTTTAATTGCCTGTATTCAGTTTGTTTTAACTTCACACAGAACGTAACTGTAAATGGCATGGAGTGCCACTTAATCAATTAAAAATATTTAATTTGTGTAGTAAGTTTTCTAGTGACTTTATGCTAGAAAATAAGTTTCATGATATACTCATTCTTTTTTGTATGTAATGATTTTGCTTTAAATTGATACGAAAGAAACTTCCACTATATAGTTCTAATGTAGAATCTTGCCACAAATTCTCAAAATTACTGACCGGAAACTATTTTCAATTCAGAACTAAAAACTTCCTAAACCAGTGTGCAATAAGAATAACACTTTGTTAAAATGTAAAATGATGCCATAATGGGCTTTATTCACTTAATTGAACATTTAATAGCACTATATTTAAATAGATCTTTACTGTAATAACATTCCATCAACGGGGCAACTGGCCTCTTTTAGAGTAGTCATTAAACCGTTGTAAAGCAAGACTCTTCCAGTATTCCTCTTTCTCTCCCTTTTTGAGTTTGATAAAGTTTTTACCGTAGTACGAATTTTGGTGATTAGTCAAAGACCTGACTCCAATTATCGAATTAAGATCCGATAAACCGAGGAATAACTGACAGCATTAAGAAATGTGCATTAGAACAAAAAAGCGTGTATAAAGATTGAATTGAGAGAAAAGGAAAATTGTGAAAAGATTAACGACTTTTAAGTTGATTCAATAAAAGCTGTAGTAAAAAATTATCTGTTGGAATGATTTCAATAGTTTTTGTTTCCTGAATTGGAGTAGTCGATTGGTATTACAAAAACAATTTTTTTTCATTGAGAAAAACACATGCAACATGTTTAGTAATTGGCTCAACTTTCTGTGGCACTTTAATTGGTAATCAGTGTGTGAATGATGCAATTTTATGAAGCTCATGGGGGATTGAGAATCAACCATTCTTGGTGCAAATTTCCCAGGCAATAATAATTTGCAATTCACATCTTCCCCAGAAGTTGATCATCGACTTATTAATAATATCAAAAGCCTATAAACTCCCTTTGGCAGCAGAATCAGTGCTATTGTTATGTGGCCTCCAATGACTAGCCAGTCCTTTTACAACTTAATTCTACCTTATTTAAAATATTCATAAAATTATAAATAGAACCTATTTGCTTTAGTTGTACCTCTGAAAATGTATTTAAGTATACTGTGTGAGTGTGGTAATTGGCATTGTTATAAATGTTTCTGGCGTGTCTGTATGGAAGTTTTATAAAAATCTAAGAGGCTGTTAAATCACACAAGCATTCTCAATTAGTTTAAATCAACAGCAGTATCAACATATATTGAATTGAAATAACAAACATTTGGGATTAAATAAGCACAAATTAAATAAAATTTACTTTGACTAATATTCCATTATCTTGTTGGTTGATTAGAGGTGGAGAAAATTGGATAATTTTAAAAAACTTTTAAAATTCTAACTTGCACTTCACATTCAATATCTAATAGGGTTCCTCTCCAAACGTTTTGTTCCTAAAGTTGAAATTAACGTGTCCATATTCCTGATTTACACTTTCAGTAGGTAAGATTAATCACCAGAACTGCAGTCAAAAAAATCTATCCCTTTCAATTCTAAATGAGAGTAAATCTACAAAAACAGAGCATAACTTTTTAAGTTGAATTGGCGAATATATTTTGCATATGTAAATGTCGCTCACTTGGACATTTGACAATCAAATTTCCATACATGTTGAGCAATAAACCCAAATAAAAAGCTAGAAGATTTGTCCAAAAACAAGAATGATTGACACAGACTGCTTTTAAGTTTGTAAGTTTGCCTAAAGATAAAATATCAATTCACCTTGTAAGTTTGCCTAAAGATAAAATATCAATTGACATGAAATCTACTGGTTTCCAACAGTAAGCAACAAACACAAAGTGACACAATCTATGATTTCATTTACAAAATAATTCAAAATATTAATAAACGTGTAATTCCAAGGCTTGAATTATTAAAGGTTATGCAGAGCTTAAAATTAATGTTTTATTTTTGAAGGTCATTCTTTGTCTACAAAATGTTGGAATTACAGGCAGAAAATATTTTTTCAATATGCTTATTTTATCCTGTAAATTGCTTTGCCATTAATATTTTAAGCTATAATGCTGATTTGAATTGTTAAATTCATTATCTACTGTCCTCCTCCTGCAATAATTTATGATTGCATGCATATAAATGTCAATATAGTTTAGCCTCAGCATGAATAGACATGATTTATTCCTGCCGATTCCAGAAATTAACCTGTCCTGAATAGAGTTAACTCATGCACCTTTAGCATTACCTATTTTATTTCTGTTTATGTTTGATGGTTTCATACATACTTCAGTTTAAATTATTTTTCTCAACAGGAAATGTTAGTGCTTCTGTGACCATTCTTGTTAAACTGCTATCTGCTTCTGGACCATGATCATTTTCTCCTTGTTATAATTGTTTATAGGCATCATTTCATAGTTATCATTTCTCCACTTTCTATTTGCAAAAGTTATTTTAATTTGGCATCCTTCCTCATCCCTCCCAACTCTGGCATGTATGTACAAGCTTAATTGGCAGATACGCTTCAGCTAGTCACCTACTGTCCTCCTCAGCTATGTGTGAGAAGATTTGCAAGCACACAGTTCCTTCGATGAATGATCCCTTTTCTTGACTGACAATCTTACCCAAGCCAAAAATGCACCATGTTACAACACAGTGAAAACCTGTCAACATGCTGTCGCTGTTCTGCTGATGATGCCTTAGACAATCCTCAGTTAGAAGGCTCACTTCAATACTTAAGCCTCAATTTTCCAGTGGTGTCATTTTGTTTTAAACTGGTTCCTGTGTATGTTAAAATAATGCTGATCATACGAAAAGATTTGGTTGTCTGCCAGCCCATGGGTCTTCAGGTCATTATCACTTCTATTTTGTTTGCAAAATAACTTTATCACCCCATAATGATTAGATTCATAAATCTAACTGTAGAAGCTGTTGTAAGTAATCTTCTCAGTTGAGCATGTAATATGCTGGTATCAAGATCTCTCCCCGCTATTTTACTGGAAATAATTGTCTGAAAAGTTCTGCAAAATCACTAATGAAATCTGAAATAAAAAAAACTTGATAAACTCAGCAGCTTCATCAACATCTCTGTTGCCAAGCTTATTGAATTGGGGTAAAAGGTGGTTTTGGTTATAGAACAGGTTTGTACTGAAATCTGTAAATAATGACAATTTGTTTTGTACTCAATTCATTTATTTTATCCTTCATTAAAATAATGAACAGATGATCTTGATAAGGTTTTCTTCATCATTTGTGCAACAATAAATGGAGAAGTCAAATGTCAGATTTGAACTCTGTAAAGTTAATGCGAGAAACCATTTAACATAACCGTAATGTCAAATGTCAGAAATAAAATCAGGAAAAGGAAACCGAGTCCAAAGTTGGACCTCGAGCAATAATGAACAGTTGCTTTAAACATAGACTTTATATCTCATATCTGTCTTTTCCATTTGCATCTAACCCCTAAGGTGCTGTACATGTTAAATTGTACATTTAAAGATAATGAATTATTACATTTTCTTCAGAACTAATAGACATGGCAATGGATTAAGTAGTGAATGAGAGCATTGATTTTCACAGCCATGATTAACTCTAATTAGTTTATTGAAGGTGTTGAATTCCACTGATCGGTTATAGTAACTGGTCAGATTGAGTATGAATTATCTCGAGTCAAAAAGTGTGGTGCTGAAAAAGCACAGCCAGTCAGGCAGCATCCAAGGAGCAGGAGAGTCGATGTTTCGAGCATAAGCTCTTCATCCTCACCTGCATCTGCAGCCCTCACTTTCTTCTTGTGAATTATCCAGTCCAACTGGAAGAATTGGAATTTTATGTGGAGGGGTGAACTGGATGGACCAAAAGGAGTATTCCACCTGTGCTTATTTTTGTCATCTTTGCAGCAATGCATATAAAATGTTTGACAGTTTAATCAAATGTTCCAAATATTTTGTAGAAACCTGATAGCAGAGACTTTTACAATTGATTTTATTGCTGATCAGTGTATCAAGTTTTTATTATATCTTTTTTAACTTTATTTTCATTGTTTGTTGCAGTTGGGATGAAAGTAGTTCTGTAAGCAGTGGCCTCAGTGACACCTCTGACAACCTTAGTTCTGAAGATTTAAATGCAAGTTCATCTCTCAACTCTTATCCAACTACACCAGTTGCTTCCAGAAGAAATTCTGGGATAGCGGTAAGCAAAATATTGTTTTAATAACATGTTCAAGATTTTCTTCAAAAACATCCTTCTCTGGATCATCAGGATAATTCTAGATTAAAGATCACACGACACCAGGTTATAGTCCAACAGGTTTAATTGGAAGTACACTAGCTTTCGGAGCACCGCTCCTTCATCAGGTATTTGTCGAGGACACAATTGTAAGGCACAGAATTTATAGCAAAAATTTACAGTGTGATGTAACTGAAATTATGCATTGAAAAATACCTTGATTATTTGTTGAATCTTTCATCTGTTCAAATACCATGATAGTTTCACTTCTTTCATGTGTAAGTCACAAAACCTTTTCTTAAAAGTTGCATTCTCAGATTAGCTGTAACAATTGATGTTAGCTAGACAATATGTTGAAATCAGAATAATTCTAGCCTCTGTTGCCAGAGGCTAAAGTTATAGACAAAAAAACTGCAGATGCTGGAATCCAAGGTAGACAACCAGGAGGCTGGAAGAACACAGCAAGCCAGGCAGCATCAAGAGGTGGCGAAGTCAACATTTCATGTGTAACTCTTCTTCAGGACTAGGGGGTGGTGTAAGGGAAGCTGCAGTTAAAGGGTGGGGTGAGCAGGTTTTGTGTGGGGGGAGGCAGGATGGTCAGGTGGCATTAGGTGAACGCAGGTAGAGGGTACGACCTGATTGGTTGATGAGAGGAATGAATCCAGTTGGTCGTTGGAAGGAACAGTCGATGAGAGGAATGGAAGGGAGGTGGAGGGGCTGGGAAGGGGTTGGCTGATGGAAAGGGAAATAATTTGAAATTGGAGAACAGAGTGTTGAGTCCTCCGGGCTGTAGGCAGCCCAGGCAGAAGATGAGGTGTTGGTCCTCAAATTTGCGGTCTGATTTGCTGTGGCAATGAAGGAAGCCAAGAATTGCTGTGGCAATACATTGAAATACTGACTGCTCCAACTCCTGATGCTGCCTGGCTTGCTGTGTTCTTCCAGCCTCCTGCCGGTCTAGAGAGGCTATAATTATTTCTGTTATTGGAGAACTATTATTTTCAAGGATGTAACAGTTGCTACTGTTCTTGTCTTTATCTTTATCACAAAGAGCCATATGGTGCCTATTTTAAATTTTACTGTCCACTAGCTTGAATTAAATATTGTAATATGAACGTAGTTCCACCTGTGAGAAAAGAACCCTTATTTATGTGATGTTTCTCCATCTCCTGTTTTTTTAATCTCATGTTTTTGTATCAATCATGAAAGAAATAAAGAACTGTGCATTTCTCAAGCTTTTTAACAAACCCCCTCCTTTTTTTTATTTGAGAATTTTTGCCAAGTATTATATGACTGTGTTGTTTTACACAATCCCCTTTTGTTCGAACATACTACTTGGGTGCAAGCCAAGAAGTGTGTTATAACACTTTGTTTTTGGCACACAACAGGACAGTGGCAAAGGGGCATGATTGATGTTTCATGCAAATGGGAAGTAAAGGGACTGAAGCTATATAGTTTTGCACAGGCGGTAGAGCCCACTGTGTCTATGCTTCGTAATATGTAATGTGGAAAGCAGCCAAATAAACATTTATGATCCAGTGTATTATAACAGAAAGCAGAGCAATTTGTACAGTAGTGCAGCTGTATTAATGTTAACTTTTGAAAGACATATATAGCAATGATTATATTTGCTTGTAACTGCTCATCTGTAGTCAGGAATTTACAGTAAAGACATTTACCAGATGCAGCAATGATACGTGGTGCTTTCTTTAGCGCACAAATGTCTGTGTGTGTGTGTGTGTGTGTGTGTGTATAAATTATGGTGTTCCACTTTGAGACTGAAAGAAGATTGTCTTCTGAAACTGACATCCACTACCTATACTGCAGACGGTGAATGTGGCAAGCTGTAAATACCAGTAGGAGAAGTAAGTCTGGACAAAAAAAAAAGCTGGTTTTCTGATGCTAGTTTTTCAGTCGTGAGTTTGGACATTAATCCTGAAGCAAAATCTTTGCTCTTGCTTAGTTGTTTTTTTTTTCCAGTCAAGTATAACAATACTGTGAAGAATATTCTTAACCACGCACCTAGACAAACTATGCTCTGCTTTTGAAGTGGTAGGACTACAGGGAGGAGTGGACAGTAACCATGAAATAAACAGTAGTGTGTTCATACAACAGTGGAAAGCTACATAGTTTTAATATAATGTCCATATGATGAGACAAAACATATAACTGTAGGCTGAAATTAGTTATGAGGTTGCTGAAACATGTAGTAGCTTTATTATTGTAAGACACGGCACAGGTTCAGTAACTTTTGAGAGAGAGTGTATATGTCAGTTGTACAACTTAAATTTCAAGCTTTTCAAGTTTTAATTTCATGAGGTATCAAATGGCTAAGTTACATTCAGTAATGTTCCTGCAATAATGAGTTTGAGGGAAAGGAGTCAAATAGAGACTGTACTGTCAGGAACAGATGCCTGAAAATTCTGATAAAGTGCACCACAAGTTTAAACATCTGTTGTTGTACATATTGTGGTCTGTTTAAAATACCAGATTCCAATTTATGAAGCATTTCAATCATTTGTAGCATGTATCCAAGTAGCTTGAAACGAAATGGGAGCTCTTAATTGTCATATGTCAGTGTTGAAATGTGTTCTGAAATGTTTAATTTACTAAAATGAAACCTTGATTCTAAATATGGTGCGTTTATAAATACGAGCTTGCAGTTTACTTTTGTCAAAGTTTGAAATGTAATGCTCTCACTAACTGTACAAGTGCTTGCGCTCATGTAGAATAGATCAGATGCGTGTTATTTTATAAGCAATTTAACTTTTTTGCAGATAATTAAAAACAAAAGTGTAGGATTTGTATACATTCCACAGTTAAATAATTTTGAATCAGCCAGAGCAGTGATAGGGTTAAAGACTTTCACTGCCTTTGTGGATAGTCAGCTGTTCATTTTCGACTCTAAGGCAGGCCACAATAAAGTGCTTTGATTCAAACCTTGATTCAAAGTGCCTTGAATGAGGTTACTTGTATAAATTGTAGCAAAGAAAGTCAAGGAAACTGAATGTGTGCAGGCATGCAGCACTAATAGCTACTGCTAAAGCAACTTGTTCTAAACTAGTGCTGCATTGGTTATTTAATTAAGTAGCTTGGCACTGGACTTTAGCCACAGCTGACAACAGATGAGTCACAAGTCTGCCATTATCATAGAGCACCATGTGTCGAGGTGTTTTACTAACTCCTCTATGAAGGAGAGCAAAAAAAGGGAAACAGATTTTCCATCTTCTTTTCAAAAATATTGAATGTGTATCAGTGCCCAGGCTTGATCTCCATCTCTTCTGTTGGCAAATGATATGATTGGTGACAAAACTGACATTGCAGTACAGTACAGGGGAAGTTCTGTGCTGTCAGAGGTGCCATCTTTCAGATGGGATATTAAACCGATGTCCCATCTGTTTTCTGAGGTAGATGTAAAATATTCCATGCTGGGAAAGCAGCAGATTTGTATCTAATGTCCTGGCCAGTATTTGTCTCTCAATCAACATTGGAAAACATGTTGTTTAGTCAGTACCACATTGCTGTTTGTGGAAGTGTGCTGTATGCAACATGGTTGCCATATTTCCCACGTAGTGATAGACTACACTTCAGAAGAATGTTAATGTCTGTGAAGTGCTTTAAGCTGTCTGGTTCTAATGAAAGATGGTATAAATATGCAGCTTCTGTAATGGAAGGATTTGCCACCCTTATGCAAAGAGATTACACAATTTATTGATACGTGGAGAGGCGGAGTGTCCTGATCAATCTTACATTGTTAGTCTAGGTATAGCAAGTGATTAGTAAGGTAAATGGAACATTGAAATTTATTGCAGGAGAAATGAAAAATACGTCAGAAATTTATTGCTGTTGTATGGGCCCTGAGTGAGACTGTACTTGGAGTACCATGTACGTTTTTTTTTGTGTTCCTTTCTCTTTGAAATAATTTTGTTCGAAGTTCCGAGAAAGTTCACTTGACTAATACGAGGTAAGAACTTTTCTTATGGAGAAAGGATGAGCAGATAGGGCCTATATCCACTGGATGTTGTGTGAGCTGTCTATTTGATTAGCTGACACCATCCATCCTCTGGTAGGAATCTGCAAGGCATGTTTGGTAAGAGAAGAAAACCTCATGGTAGTTTAACAAGAAGACACTCTTGTCTAAACAAAATATGATTTATTGCAGGATAGCAGCTATGTACAAGTTATATCACTTTCATAGATACCATTCCAGAATCTAAAGGTGAGAGCTAAATGTTGAGAGCCACCTTGATCCTGCCTGTCTGTATGACTTTATCATAGTGGATGCTGCTTAAAACATATCTGTGTATTACTTCTTTTCAATGCTTATACCTTTACACAACAGATTCTGAAGAAATCTTGTAGGGGGGAACGGGACAAAGGAAATAGAGAATTTTCTTCTTAGCTATTGTTGGGTGGAATTCTGTTCTACAGAAAGCAACGGAAACTGTGTCATTGAATTTATTCAAAACAGAATTAGATTTTTTTAATGACCGTGGAGTCAAGAGTTGCGGGAAACATAGGAAAGTGGATTTCAAACAACAGCCAGAACAACCTTTATCTTATTGGTTTTCAGAACAGGCTCAAGGGACTAAATCTCCCAAATGTTGCATTTCAGAGGAGGCCATTCAACCCATCCTGTCTGCACCTGCATGCCAAGTAAGCGTTACGACTAAGTCCTAGACTCTCACTTTCCCAGTAACACTGCACACTGCTTTTGAAATGATCCAACTAACAGACACTTGAATCATTCATTTAAACCAGCCTCCACCATATGTCTGGGCTGTACATTCCTGACACTATCTACTCATTGTGTTAAAAACATTTTATTTCACATTGCATTTGTTTCTTATGCAAATGAATCATATCTGTGCCTTCTCATTTTTGAGTGGAAACAATTTCTAATAATCATGATTTTTGAAAACTTGTATTCAGTATCTTCTTATCCTCTCCTCTCGAAGAAAAACCATCCCAGCTCCTCCAAAATATCCTCTAACTTTTCCCACTTCTCACTGGTAAACCTGTAATGTGTTCTTTCCAATCCATTCACACCCTTCCTCACCTGTGATGTCCAGAACTGTACACAGTACTGTAGCTAAGGATTAACATGTACAAGTTAAATATAACCTCCTTGGTGCCCCTATTAGATGATTATATTTATGATCAGATTCCTGAAGAAGGGCTTATGCCCGAAACGTCGATTCTCCTGTTCCCTGGATGCTGCCTGACCTGCCGCGCTTTTCCAGCAACATATTTTCAGCTCTGATCTCCAGCATCTGCAGACCTCACTTTCTCCTCATGTTAATCCTCAGCTAGAGTACAGTTCTGGACATCACATGTGAGGAAGGGTGTGAATGGATCGGAAAGAACACATTACAGGTTTACCAGTGTGAAGTGGGAAAAGCCCATGATACCAAATGCTTTAATAACTGCCCTTTCAAACTTCCCTGATGCATTTAATGCCTCATGCATGAACACACATCCAGGTATTTCCTCTTGCACACCCTTTTTTAGAGTGGTACTCTTTATAACGTAACTAGATGTTCTTTCTGCAATAATGTATCACTTCCTACTCTCCTCTGCATTGAAATTCATCTGTTATCTACTTGCCCATTCCGCCAACTCGCGGTCACCTCCTCCTACTGCCCTCTTGACCATGACCCCACCTCCCACCACCAAACCATCATCTCCAGGACCATCCATAACCTCATCACCTCAGGGGATCTCCCATCCACCGCCTCTAACCTCATAGTCCCACAACCCCGCACTGCCCGTTTCTACCTTCTACCCAAAATCCACAAACCTGACTGCCCTGGTCGACCCATTGTCTCAGCCTGCTCCTGCCCCACCAAACTCATCTCTGCATACTTCGACACGGTCCTGTCCCCCTTAGTCCAAGAACTCCCCACCTACGTTCGGGACACCACCCACACCCTCCACCTCTTCCATGATTTTCACTTCCCCGGTCCCCAACGCCTTATCTTCACCATGGACATCCAGTCCCTATACACCTCCATCCCCCATCACGAAGGACTCAAAGCCCTCCGCTTCTTCCTTTCCCACCGTACCAACCAGTACCCTTCCACTGACACCCTCCTTCGACTGACTGAACTGGTCCTCACTCTGAACAACTTCTCTTTCCAATCCTTCCACTTCCTCCAAACCAAATGAGTAGCCATGGGCACCCGCATGGGCCCCAGCAATGCCTGCCTCTTCGTAGGATATGTGGAACAGTCCATCTTCCACAGCTACACTGGCACCACCTCCCACCTTTTCCTTCGCTATATCGATGACTGTATCGGCGCTGCCGCGTGCTCTCACGAGGAGGTTGAACAGTTCATCCACTTTACCAACACCTTCTACCCCGACCTCAAATTTACCTGGACCGTCTCAGATTCCTCCCTCCCTTCCTAGATCTCTCCATTTCCAACTCGGGCGACCGAATCAACATGGACATTTAATATAAACCAACCGACTCCCGCAGCTACCTAGACTACACCTCCTCCCACCCTGCCCCCTGTAAAAACGCCATCCCATATTCCCAATTCCTTCGTCTCCGCCGCATCTGCTCCCAGGAGGACCAGTTCCAATACTGAACAACCCAGATGGCCTTCTTCTTCAAAGACCGCAATTTCGCCCCAGACGTGATCGACGATGCTCTCCACCGCATCTCCTCCACTTCCCGCTCCTCCGCCTTTGAGCCCCGCCCCTCCAATCGCCACCAGGACAGAACCTCACTGGTCCTCATCTACCACCCCACCAACCTCCATATACGTCGTCATTTCCGCCACCTCCAAATGGACCCCACCACCAGGGATATATTTCCCTCCCCGCACCTATCAGCGTTCTAAAAAGACCACTCCCTCCGTGACTCCCTCGTCAGGTCCAGACCCCCAACCCAACTTCCACTCCTGGCACCTTCCCCTGCAACCTCAAGAAATGCAAAACTTGCGCCCACACCTCCCCCCTTACTTCCCTCCAAGGCCCCAAGGGATCCTTCCATATCCGCCACAAATTCACCTGCACCTCCACACACGTCATTTACTGCATCCGCTGCACCCGATGTGGCCTCCTCTATATTGCGGAGACAGGCCGCCTACTTGCGGAACGTTTCGGAGAACACCTCTGGGACACCCGGACCAACCAACCCAACCACCCCGTGGCTCAACACTTCAACTTCCCCTCCCAAGGACATGCAGGTCCTTGAACTCCTCCATTGCCAGACCATAGCAACACGACAGCTGGAAGAAGAGCTCCTCACCTTCCGCCTAGGAACCCTCCAACCACAAGGCATGAACTCCGATTTCTCCCAGTTTCCTCATTTCCCCTCTCCCTACCTTGTCTCAGTCCCAACCCTCGAACTCAGCACCACCTTCCTAACCAGCAATCTTCTTCCTGACCTCTCCGCCCCCACTCCCACTCCGGCCTATTACCCTCACCTTATCACCCTCCCCTAACCTCCTTCCACCTATCGCTTTTCCAAAGCCCCTCCCCCAAGTCCCTCCTCCCTACCTTTTATCTTAGCCTGCTTGGCACGCTTTCCTCATTCCTGAGGAAGGGCTCATGCCCGAAACGCCGATTCTCCTGCTCCTTGGATGCTGCCTGACCTCTGAACAAGCACCCTCCGTGCCTCAGCTTTTCCAGCAACACATTTTCAGCATTCCACCAACTTTGTCAGTTAAAGTTCTACACTATCTTCCTCACAATTTTCCAGGTTTATATTGAGTGCAAACTTTGAAATTCTCTCCTACATAACAAAGTCTAGATAATTAATGGCAGTGCTGAGAAGAGAGATGACCCAGAGGATTCAAGACATGGTACAGGGAGTTATCTAGATTGCTACCTTTGGACGTCCTTTTATTTTTATGAATTCATGGGATTTTGATGGTGGACTAACATTTATTGCCCATCCTTAATAGTCCTTGAGATGTTGGTGGTGATGAGCTGCCTTTTGGACTGCTGGTTTAGATAGATCCAGAGTGAAGTTAGAAATGGAGTTCCAGGATTTTTATCCAACAACATTGAATTAATGGCATTATGTTTCCAAGTCAGGATGGTGAGTGGCCCGGAGGGAAGCTCCCAAGTGGCATGTTCATCTTTGCAGCCCTTATCTTTCTAGGTGGTAGTGGTTGTGGGTTTGGAAGATGCTGTATAAGGTGCCTTGATGAATTTCTGCAATGAATCTTGTCAATGGTACACACTGCTACTGAGTGTCGATGGTGGGGATTGTGAAAGTGTGAATGTGATACCATTCAATTCAGCTACTTTGCATTGGATGGCACCAGTTGCTTGTTTTTGGAGTTGCACTCATCAAGGCAAGTGGGGAAATATTCCATCACACTCCTGACTTGTAACTTGTAGATAGCAGAAAGGTTTTGAGGAGTTGAGAGGTGAATGGCTTACTGCAGGGTTCCTAGTTTCTGAACTGATTTTGTAGGTACTGTATTTATATAGCTCAATCAATTTCTGGTCAATGGCACTCTCCCAGGATGTTGAATTTGGGGCGGATTCAGTGATGGTAATAACATTGAATATCGAGTGGCAATGGTTAGGATCTCGTATCAAGAAAGTTCTTTGCCTCGCAATTAGGTACCATAAATATTCCTTGGCACCAATCCTCGCAAACCTGAATATTGTCCCAGCCTGGTTACATCTGGACATAGTCTACTTCGGTTATCTGCAGCGTTGCAAATAGTGTTGAACACTGCAAAAATCATGAAACATCCCCATTTCTGATATTATGATTAAGGACAGATCGTTGTTGAAGCAGCTGAAGATGATATTGCATAGGACATTATCCTGAGGCACGGAGGGTGCTTGTTCAGAAGTCCCTACCCTTGAGCCAGAAGGCCTGAGTTTAAGTCCCACCTGCTCCGAACATTTTGGTTCGGAAAATGACCTGAGGAATGCCTGCAAACTTGTTCTGGAGCTGAAATGACTGACCTCCAACAGTGAAAACCATCTTCCTTTGTTCCTGGTATGATTCCAACCAGCAAAGAATTTTCTCTTGATTCACATTGACTCCAGTTTTGCTTGGGATCATTGATGCCATGCACGGTCCAATATGGCTTTGATGTCAATGACCATCACTCTCCCCTTCCCTCCAGAATTCAGCTCTTTTGACCATGTTTGAACCAAGACTACAATGAGGCCAGGAATTGAGTGACCATGGCAGAATCCAAGCTGGGTGTCAGTGAGCAGGTTATTGCATTGGAAGTGCTGTTTGATAACACTATTGATACCACCTTCCATCACTTTACTGATCAAGAGTAGATTTGATGAGATGGTAATTGGCAGGGTTTGATTTGTCCTGATTTATGTGTATAAGACATAGCTGGGAAATTTTTCATGTGGCCAGGTAGATTTCAGTGTTGTGTTATAGTTGTACTGGAACAGCTTGGCTTGGACATGGCAAGTTCAGGACTGCATGTATTTAGTATTAGATTAGATTACTTACAGTGTGGAAACAGCCCTTCGGCCCAACAAGTCCACACCGACCCTCGAAGAACAACCCACCCAGACCCATTCCCTTGCATTTACCCCTTCATCTAACACTACTGGCAATTTAGCATGGCCAATTCACCTAACCTGCACATCTTTGGACTGTGGGAGGAAACTGGAGCACCCGGAGGGAACCCACGCAGACACGGGGAGAACGTGCAAACTCCACACAGACAGTTGCCCGAGGTGGGAATTGAACCCGGGTCTTTGGCGCTGTGAGGCAGCAGTGCTAACCACTGTGCCACTGTGCTGCCGTATTGTTGTTGAAAATGTCATCAAAGCCATAGCCTTGAGTGAATTGAATTGGCTGAAGACTGGCATCTGTGATGTTTGGGACCTCCAGAACTTCTGACTGAAGTTTGTTGCAAATGCTTTGGCCTTATCTTTTGTACTGATGTGCTGGGCTCCCAATCATTGAAGCTTCTATAACATTTATAACATCATAAGATATAGGAGCAGAATTTGGCCATTCGGCCCATCGAGTCTGCACTGCCATTCGATCTTGGCTAATATACCCTCGCCCCCATTTTCCTCCCTTCTCTCCATATCCCTTCAACCCATTACCAATTAAAAATTTATCTAACTCCTTAAATTTATTCACTGTCCCAGCATCCACTGCACTTTGCGGTAGTGAATTCCACAGGTTCAAATACCTTTTGAGAGAAGTAGTTGCTCCTCAAATCTATTTTAAATTTGCTTCCCCTTATCCTAAGACTATGACCTCTCACCCTAGAATGCCCCACAAGAGGAAGCATCTGATCCACGTCTACTTTATCCACACCTTTTATCATCTTGAATATTCAATTAGATCTACCCTCATTCTTCTAAAGTCCCGAGAGTATAGGCATAAAGTGTTCAATCTCTCTTCATATGACAAACCCTTCATCATTTGTAGAGTTTCCTGCCCTAGTGAGTTTAGTAAATGACCCAGCAATTCACGATTGGATGTGGTAGGATTGCAAAGCTTAGATCTGATCTACTGGTTGTGAAATAGCTCATCATTTCTATTATCTGCTGCTGATTTTGCTTTGCAAGCTTTGTGTCAGTCAGTCCTGTGTTGTAACCTCATGGGGTTAATGCCTCATGCTGCTCCTGGTATGCCCTCCTGCACTCTTCTTTGAACCAGGGTTGATCCCCTGGTTCGATGATAATAATAGAGTGGGAGATATGCCAGCCATAAGGTTGCAGATTATGCCCAGTCTTGAGTTGCTAGATCTGGTCAATGTCTGTCCAGTTAAGCCCATTGAGAGTGCCACACAACACATTGGAGAGTGTCCTTAATAATTCAACAGAACTTTGTCTCCACAAGGGCTGTGCAATGTTTATTCCTAGTGATTCAGTCATGGACAAATGCATGCAGATTGAGGATGATGTTTTACCCCCTCCTGTTAGTTCCCGCATCAGCTGTGGCAGACCTAATATAACAGGCAAATCCCTTCAGATTCAAACTACGAGGTCAGCAGTGTTGCTGCTGAGCCCCTCTTGGTGATGAACATTGAACATTGAATTTTCCCAACCAGAGTACATTCTGTGCCCTTGCCATTCCCTGTGTTTTCTCCAAGTGGTGTTCAACATGGAGTAATGATTCACCAGCTGAGGCACGGTACTAGTGGTTATCACTTTCAGATGGTGGCACTGTCACTGGACGTTAATCCAGATTACCCGGCTAATGTTCCAGGGACGTGGGTTTGGATCCCAGCACAGCAGCTGGTGGAATTCTGAGACCCCAAAAAATGTCTGGAATGGAAAACAAATGCTAACCTAAGAGTGGGCTTTAAGGGCTGAATGACATTAGACTTATCCCGTTTTCTGTGTTTCTCATAGTACCCATATAACCACTGGTGTAAAAACCCTAGTTCACTAATGTATTTTAGGGAATGAAATCACCTATCCTTCCTTGGTCCCGCCTATGTGTCACTCCAAACTCTCAGCCATATGGTTGAATCTAAGCTGCATTCTGGGCAATTAGGAATGGGTGATAAATGCTGGATTAGCCAGGGACACCCACATCCTAGCAGCAGACCAGGGGAGCAATTCTTCAAGCAGGCTTTGAGGCCCATCTGCCCTTTTCATGGCCACAGTTGTGTTGCATGCTCCCTAGATTTCTCTGTGTCTGTCCCTCTCAGTTGTTTGATGCGTAAAGGGGTAGAGAATTGTGTTTTTCATCATCTTTTCCCTCATTGAGCTGGCAGTAAAAATCAGGAAGATGCACCCTGATATTGTTTAAATGTAATTTGAGCAGATGTGTGACACAGTACAAAATTAAATTATACTGCTTAATTATGTTGAAGATTCTTTTAGAGAGCAAGAATCTCTATTTAAAATATGATAGAGAGGTCTCAATCAGCTGTTGTGCCACTGTGGTTAAGCATATCCTTGTCTGGTGATGGGATAGCATTAACCTCTGCATTCACGTCTGCAAGATAGAACATATGATACTGTTGGTGAAATGTACAGTATGATGATGGACAATATGGATAGCATCCATGACAATTATGTTCACAATATGCTGACTCTAGTCCATTTGTTCTCCTTTTAAAATCTTTGGTCAAAACAGATGATAACAGTGAATTTTGGGAGAGAGATGTAATAATTAGATATTGCAATTTAAAATAAGTGGTCACAGTCTCTTTTTGTTAAGTTACATTCTCTGCGGATTGAATGGCAGCAGCATCTGCCAACTTTATCCCAAAAAGCATAATTTTAAATTAGAGACCGCGTGCAAGTCATAATCCTTAATAAATTAAGGAAAACCCTCATTCTGTCCTTTTTTAAAGGCAAAATCTTTTGAATTAACAAAAAATAGTGAGTGCAGCAACCACATCAGTTTTACTATTCATTGAACTGGTTGTCCTTCCAAAGCTGCTCCTACCCATGGAGAAGCAAAAAGGCAAACTTGCTTTTGGTTCACAATTGATTTAACCTGTTTTGGTAAGAGATTATTTTAATTGCAGAGTATTTTTTCAGAATATCGAAGGTTAGAAAACTACAGATTCCAGATAGATATGACTTCTTGGAAGTTTCACAACAATTAATCTTTTGTATTCAAGAGGCAATGTATGTAAAGTTGACTTATAGCTAACAATATCCGTAAGAACTGACCACAGATCAGTATTTATCATTTGTGGAAGATGCAAATTTTGCATACAATGAGATGGTCGTGTACTGCCTGTACTTCAGAACTTGCAAACTTTAAAAGGGCATTTGTAGAATATTGATCTAGTAGATTGAAAAACATTTTTATGCTCACTTGTGTGTTTTGTCTTTTGTGGTTCTATTTAATACTTCACCTGTTAGTTATAAAGATTCTCATAACATATGTTTGTTTAGAATGTACACTTTAGGATATTGATAAATCAATGGAATGTCAATCACCAAACTAGGCAAGGACAGCAGATTTCTTCTCCAAAAGGACATCAGCAAGTCAACGTGGTAGGGTTGGAAAAAGGGATGGTGTGGGGAGGACCCTTTGGCCAATAGCTCCATATCCATATCAGCCACTCTGCACTCCAAAGTTGACTCATACAAGTGCACCATACCAACCAAGGTTGTTCTTTAAAAAATAGGTTCTTATTTTCAAATCTGAAATAGGTGTCATGATAGTGGTAAAACATGGACTATTGATTTTTTTTAATCATTGGGATTTAATTACTTGGGACTCCTGTGGATCAAATTAAATACACAGGTTAACTGTTTTGTGAAACCAGTGCAATAAAGGAAGTCATCTGAGCTTAAATTAGCATTTTTACCAAGATTTAAAACGAGTAAAAAAAAAACCTGTATCTCCTAATTTGATTTACACCTCTATGATAATGTTCACATATTGGAGATGAAAGACATCCCCTACAGTTATCAAGCTTGAAATTAATTAAACAAGACATTGAAATACACAACCAGTACACCGTCAAGGTGCGGTTTCTGACAGTTTGAGAGATTTAACTTATGTAAAAATAAAAACTGGGTCCTTGTACTTGATGTGATAACATAAATATTACCAAATCAGATAAAGATGTTGAAGGCAGTACACAAAACTGAACTCAAGCAAGTTTATTTTCTCATCATGTCCTAATATTTCAATTTTAAACTAATTCACCCAATATTTTTGCACAAATGGCACAATATGTTTAGGAACCTGCAATCTAGAAAGCTTTTCAGTGTTGAAGATGATGATGCTTCAGCCATGAAGCTGCATTTTAATAAACAGAAAATTCAGGACAGGTCACTTAAGGACTTTGTTCTAAATCCTTTTTTTTAAAAGAAGCACTTAAAAGATCAGAAATAATATTTTGCATAAAGACAAAGCACAATGTTGAGAGAATCCTGCAAAGGTCCTGGCAAAAGAAACCTTGGGTGAAAAGTTAAAACATGATTGGTACTGTTGTGGGAGATCTGTTTGAACACAATTTAATGGAGAAGCTTAAACTTTTGAGCGTTTTTTTTTGTAGGTACTTGCACAACTAACTGTATCCCAGCAACCAGGATTGTTTTAAGTTGTATTTTTTTGTGACTTATTTAAGTGTATTTGGCAGCAGTAGTTGAGGAATTGCCCAGACACTTGTGTATGTTCCATCTTTGAAGGTTTTTTCAGCTTGCACGATGCAGAAAGCATTTTTGTTTCCCAAATTGTGCATTTTGTAGAACACCATCTCTCCCTTTCTGAAATGAAAGGATGATAAAAATATGAGTTAATCTGTTTTGTTTTGAAATTATATTCTCAAACTTTCCACACAATTCAAATTTGCAAAATTGATATTTGGCAATCAAGACTCAAAACATTATCAAGCACATTGCTGAGACTTTAGTCAAGTTTAATCTGAGTTTAATAAGGCATAATAAAGTCAACCATATTTGTAAATTTTGGAAATTGTTAGTTTTGTTTCTTGCACATGCCAAACCTACATGTTTACCAGTAAAATATTTCTCATGGAACATCATTAATTGTAAAAGGATAGATCAAAGTTGTGGAAAATATAACAGAATCTGATTCAATGCATTATACATGTTAGTCATTTTTTTTTCCCTGGAAATCTGACCAAGCAAACTGTCCTCATCCCATTTCAAAGTGGTTAGTCTCAGCAACAAAAAGGAGAATGTGACTTCAGTGTTAGTGGTCAATTTTATCCCTTTGTTTATTATCCAAGGTATCTAGGTGTGACCTTTTCAATATTGAATACTGAATGTTAAGCTAACGTTATATTCTTACTCCCAATTATATGGAGAAGGTAAAAATGTCAGTGCATGACATCAAGACATGACAAGAAGTCAGTTGTCAATGTTATATATTTCTTTCATTTGCATACTAACTATTCGATCAAATATATTTGGTTACAGTAGTTATGTGAAAGATCTGAAGTACAGTAACAACGTAGACTTGCAGATTATCCATTCATCTTCTGGGACCTCATGCAAACCTTAGTCTGGCTGATGTAATGCAAGTGTGCTCTATGGAGTTTTAAACACATTAAATATTCTCAAATCAATTATACATGGGCTTGTTTGCTGACTGAACAAATGTAAATATTCTTCATTGCAAATACAAAATACTGCACTCTGAAAATCCGAAATAAAAACAGACAAAGCTGGAAATGTGAAGCAAGTGAAGCAGCAGCTGTGGTGAGAGGAACAATGTTCATCTTTCTTTTTGATAACCTTTCTCCAAGAAGCTATGGTTGTGCTCCTCCTTAGCAATAAAAAGATTGAGAAGAGTTTAATCAGGATGTTTTGATTTTGGTCTGTTTGCGGGAAGGTATTGACGACGCTATCCAGTCTCCACTATTATCAGAGAGTACATTGGAAAATCTAATCCCATTGTTCTGAGGGTCAATAATCTGCTGGACACACTTTCCTCATTCCTGAAGAAGGGCTTATGCCCGAAACGTCGATTCTCCTGTTCCCTGGATGCTGCCTGACCTGCTGCGCTTTTCCAGCAAAACATTTTCAGCTCTGATCTCCAGCATCTGCAGACCTCACTTTCTCCTCCAATAACCAGGATACACTGGTTTAAGATGAATATATGAGACAGAGATGGGAACTTTTTTTTTAAAAGGTCTTAGAGGCTGTACAATCCTCTTCCTGAAATGATACTGGATAATGAATCTTTAAATATTTTTAATGGACAGGTAGATTGTCTTTCATCCCCTTGGTAATTAAGAATCTGTTGGAGATATTCAGGATGGTCGAAGTTAAAATCAGACCAGCCATGATCTTATTGAATGATGGAACAGACTCAAAGATCAAAGTGACCTACTTTTGTTCCTTGTCAGTATGAATGACCAAAGAATCAAGGTATACAGGAATTCTTTTTACTCAATGAATGATTCAGATCTAGAATGCAGAAACTATTGTCGAGCAGACTCAATAATAGTTTTCATAAGGTAAATGGAGGAGCCAGCTTGGAATTAAACCCTTCTTTTCCCAGAGTCATCACAAAAGTTAGACATTTTATCAAGTTTGCAAAGTTTCCTGACTTTCAGACCCAGGTTAATAGAAAACATGAACCATGTTTATATACTGAACAAGAATTACTGTTTTTCAAGTAATTAGCTACAGGTAAGCCATCAGGATAAAACACTACATAATAACACTGAAACCCCCTTATCTATCTTTCTCTCTCCCTCCCCACCCCTTTCTCTCTCCCCCTCCCTCTCTCCCCTCCCCTCTCTTTTTCCTTCCCCTCTCTTTTTCCCTCCCCTCCTCTCTCTCTGTCTCACTGCATGCACACAGACCATCAGACAAGGGACATACGTTGTTGGATAGATGGAAACACTGGACAGGAGTTCGTTAGTCTGTGTTCCAAGTTCTGTTTTCAGCTGAACCTTTTGTCTCTTTGGCTGGCCAGCACAAATGCTTCAGTCCTCTTTCACCATATGCTTCTACTACATGATAAATGGCACAAGGTGGCTGGTTCACTTTTTTTTCAATAAAGTCTCTAACTTATCAGTTAAAAGTCACAGCTCATAATAACAGTTGAAGGAAACACAAACAAGTTCTCTTCAGGTTATGCAGAGAACACAGGCCACTCCCAAGCTGAGGAAAACTGACCATGTGTTTTTCCGTCTCTGCTCTCTGTAATTTTGTCATTGATAACTGGTCACTTGTTCACAGACCAATGAACTTCTTTTTGCCAGCCAGTGCTTCGTCCACACACCCTGCCTCAGACCCAAATTGTCTGCAACTCAAACTTCAATGACTGCCTGTTCGGACAGTTCTATATATGATGTTTGCTATGGAAGTCTAGTTACTTGCTTTCAAAACAATCAGTATCCTTTCAAATACCGGTTTACAATGCCGCTTTCTCATTTCTGGCTATTGGGTTTTTTTCAAAAAGGCATGGTCCTTGCAAATCTTTTCTGCTAATTATTGTCAGGCTGTGGTGCAGTGGAACTGACAGCGAAACAGCACAGATGTGCTGGACCAAAAGCTTCCGACTCTGTTGTAACTGTTCTAAGACTTAAAATTGGACTCTCAACAAACTGATCTGGGGTATAATTGCACTTAGCTGTTGCAACTGAAGAAAGGATAATAAGTCAATTTTATCAGACAGTTATGTCTATTTTCATAACCTTTAGCCTGGCTCCATACCACATGAGAATTTCATAAATCCTGAACCAGATGACTTGATTGAATCTTGTTTAAATCAGATATTGTATTTAAGACCATAAGATGTCGGAGCAGATATAGGCCATTCACCCATTGAGCCTTCTCTGCCATTCAATGAGATCATGACTGACCTAATCATCCTTAACTCCTCTTTCCCTCTAATTCATTTCTGACTAATTAACAATCTGTCTGTCTCCACCGCAATAGACTTAACAATGCAGCCTTGACAGCCCTCTGCTGTAAGGACTTCCTCTGACAGTGACAACACCTCAATTTGTTAATAGTTGGTACATAATTTACATAACAGAATTTAGCTTTAACACTTGTTACAATGTTGACTTTATAGCTGTGAATGGTTGGATTTTCACTTTTGTGCTGAACACTTGTTGACTGATCAGTATAAATTACTTTGCAGCTCCGAACTGATGCAGAAAAGCGTTCCATGGTTGAGAGTGGTCTGACCTGGTACAGTGGTTCTGAAAGTAAAGGCCCGAAAAAGTCTGAGGGTGGCTATGATGCCAGCAATCTTAAGATGGATCAAAACACAAAGTGGAGACGTATCCGCACTGAGTCAGCAGAAGAAACGACAAAAGGAGAACTAAAGAAACAGCAATCCACTGGACAAACCAGTTCACTGAAAAAGGGTGCAGCACCAGTTGGAGTAACTTCACCAATGACCAGTTCAGGAGCAGGCTCTCTGAAAGTTGCTGGTAAGTACCAAGAATAGTTTTCAAAAAGAAAACATATCCTTGCATTACTGGAAACCTAGCAAAATATTTTAAGTATCTGAATAAAACTATGTTTCAGTGCTTGCACTAATAACCCCAAACTATTTGAAGATAACAATCTGGTAGATAAGCATCTTAATGCTGTATCTGCTTTTTAAAATGATGTTCTTCTAATTTGAAGTCACCTTAGCATTGAGTTGCTGTAATCATCATTTATTGTCAAGTAGGTGAAACTGTATCTGACGTGTTTGCTTCATTACTATTTTCTTCCATCTTTTCTAGAAAATCTGTGACTTTATAATATACTTTACAAGGCATAATTATATATTTTAATATAAAGTCCGGAATATCACCTTGCTAAATCACAACTCTATACTTTGTACATTACTATGCCAGCATTCAGTCTGAAATGTTCTGTTGATTGTTACTTACTTTTGAATCAAAAAATCATTTCAAATTTAGGAATTTCTTGCACAATGTACTGAGGTCCTTGTGAATGAACAAATGCAAGTTGTTCTAAGTACAGCACATCACCACATCTTAGCAATAGTTGTGCTCAGACCTAATGGACAGCATTTGAAGCAAATGCATAGAAGTGTGGAGTTGATAACATCGGAATCAGCTCTCCACCCTCTTATTTTCTGAATATCACACCTTGCTCAAGGAATAGACCATTTATCTACAAGTCTCAGCTAGACTTGGATAAGGTATGCGCTCATAATTCAGTTTGAAAAGTGTGGCCTCAGCATAACCTAAACTGCAATACTGATGGTTAAGTATTCCACTGGTCAAACTGTCTTATTTGAGATGACAGAAATGTTAAACTCAGTCCCGCTTTAACTATTTATGTAGATGTGAAAGACTTCATTAGTTTCTTCTGTTTGTTCATGTGATGTGAATGTTACTGGAAAGGCTAATTCTTATTGTCAACCCCCAATACCCCCTGACAAAATGGTGGTAATCTGCTGCCTTGAACATTGCAATCCAGATAATGTAGGTACATCCACCGTGTTATAAGATAGGAATTCCAGGATTTTGACCCAATGATGTTAAAGAAACGGAGAAATTTTCAAGTCAGGTTGGTGTGTGAGTTGGAGGGGTTCCAATATATCTGAATCCCTTAATCTCCTTTGTGGTAGAGGTTGTGGGTTTGGAAGATGCTGTTGAAAACGCCTTGGTGAATTGTTGCAGTGTGAGCTGTAGTCTCTAATATGTCAGTGGTGAGGGAAGTGAATGCTAAAGGTGGTGAATGGAGAATGGATAATCAAGTAGGCTGCATCCTTGTGAGCATTATTGGTGCTGCATTCATCCAGGCAAAATGGGAAATAATCCATTATTAAAGGGCGGCATGGTGGCTGAGTGGTTAGCACTGCTGCCTCACAGCACCAGGGTCCCAGGTTCAATTCCAACCTTGGGCGACTGTGTGTGGAGTTTGCACATTCTCCCCATGTCTGCGTGGGTTTCCTCCGGGTGCTCCGGTTTCCTCCCACAGTCCAAAGATATGCAGGTCAGGTGAATTGGCCAAGTTAAATTGCCCATAGTGTTCGGTGCATTAGTCAGAGGGAAATGGGTCTGAGTGGTTACTCTTCAGAGGGTCGGTGTGGACTTGTTGGACCAAAGGGCCTGTGTCCACACTGTAGGGAATCTAATCTAATCCTGGCATGTGCCTAATAGGTAGAAGAAAGCTTTGGGGGAATCCAGAGTTGAATTACTAGCCTCAGTTGCTGTTTTTTTTTCCTGTTGGTGTTAAAGCTGGCCATTTTCAGTAAATTTTAATGTGGGACCCTGACCCGTAGCAACCAGGACAGATGGTGTGTTTCTAGCAGATCCCATATGATGAGATCATATCCCAATCAGACCCAAGTTACTCTGCATTACCTTTTGTAGACAGTAGCCATTACCTAGAGCTTGTGTGAAACAAATTTTAATTCCTGCTTATCATAGCAGTGCTGCATGTTGCCATGTCTTGATCTGAGGATACAAACAGCTTTAGTGTTTAAGAGTTGCTAACAGTTCCAAATACTGTATAATCAGCAAACATTGCCAATTTAAACAATGAAAATGTTTGAGCATCTCTGAGGAAGCATTGCAGCATTACTCTAAGGCGGAGGTGATTGGTCTCAAACAACTATAGCCTTCTTTCTTTGCTAGCTCCCTTTGATGTCACACTTGGTCAAATGTGGAATTGATTTTCAGCTGTTAGATAATTTAAACAGCCTTAGCTGCTCTAACCGTTAGCTATCTCAATAGGTGAAATTGAAACAAAACTATTTAAAAAGATAGCCAAAACCAAACCCTAAAATGTTACTTCAATCCAATGTATAGTACCCTAAAAATTAGTAACATCAAAATATTAAGCTGAGGTTTCCGGTTGTGATTTCCTTATTAATTGTTCTCGATCTATTCTAACCCTGGCTTCTGGAAATTTCAGTGCATTAACTCTGATTTCTCCCCCACAGATGCTGCCAGACCTGCTGAGCTTTTCCAGCAATTTCTGTTTTTGTTTCCATTTATTACTGAACGTGCTCTAAGGGAGTGTTTTATAAGAAATATCAATTTTGATTGTAAAGCCATTAAGTGAACAGCTGGCCATTGGTCATTCTAAGGGAAAGTTCTTAGTACTGTTGTGATCAAGTGCTGATTATAATCTCAGGATCATTTGGAAAATGTTGGGGGAAAATTCAAAACTGCCACCTTGACAATAAGTACAAAATAAGGATAGATGATGCGAGCATCTTCTCCAACCATGGTGTGTCTCCTCTTGAAAAGGTGCATACTAACATTCGGTAGCGCTGACTAGTTTTAGCTGGTACGATTCCCCTCATGATATTGCCTGGATCCATCAAAAGGTGAGCAATGAACAACCCTAGCTAGTTACTGCAATCTGACAAACTAGCCATTACGAATTTGATAGTGTTAACTATTTTGTAGCTGACAAGAGTTGTTATTCATACGTGTCACCCAGGCTTTTCAGGCCAGTAAATGTTGCGTTCAGTGAATTTTGTGCCATCAGTTTACAGCACAAGAACTGAGCCATGATTCATCCTAGCTGTGAATATTAAGGGATGAACTGAAGGTGACGTATAGGTGAAGAGTTAATTCGTAGAAGTTCTTCCAGCTTGAAGCAAGACTGGTTGGAGTGGAACCATGTGAAAGCAGAAGTGAGGAAATCAGCAGCTAAATCTCATGGTACCAGGAATTTCCCTGCTCACCACTGGAGAGCCACTAAGCAGTCTGTACTGACCAGAGCTGGCTTTGACTGGATCACCACAGTATTACAGTGCAGAAGGGGGCCTTTCAGCCCACTGTGCCTACACTGAGCACCAGCTCATTTAAGTCAATGGTCAACTGCCTTCTTTCAGGGATTCCAACTCTGAGTTTGCAGGTTGTCCTGCCAAGAGCTCTTTCTGCTAGGACTGCAGCTAACTCCTGAAACAGCCATGGAGGTGGCCTAAAATGCAGAACCTTTGTAGAACCTACTTGAGCTATTCTGGTCAGACCAAGTTACACAGGTTGGGGTTATATATTGATGGCTGGAGGGGGTAAATGTCATTTTTGACCTGATGTTAGAGGGTGTGTCAGATCAGAATGGTCCTCCTTCCTCCTTGAACATGCAGGAAAGGCAATGGCCTTGTGGTATTATTGATGGACTGTTAATCAAGAGACTGAGATAATGTTTTGAGGAGCCCAGGACAAATTCTGCCATAGTGAATGATAGAATTTTATTTCAGTGATTTTTTTTTAAAAGTGAAGAATTAAAACACTAATGATGATGATGAATCCATTGCCAATCATCAGGGGAAAAAAAACGCCCCGTATGGTTCACTAATGCGCATTAGGGAAGGAACCTGACCTCGAGGTGACTCCAGACGCACAGCAATGGAGATGACTCTTTACTGCTCTTTGGGTAATTGGGAGTGGCCAATAAATGCCGGCCTAACCAGTGATGCCCTCATCTTATGAATGAAAAAACAAAAAAAGAGCTGCCATCTTTTACTGGCCAGCTTCACCATATGGCATTCTGCCCCTCTGTCACTGGTAGAATACCAGTAGCAGTGGAATAAGGCTCTTGACTGGCCATTAATTCAATAAATTTCTGCCTCGATGCTGTGGTTGATCTAGTAGAGGAAATTTGAGTGCCTGGAGGGTCTACTGGGAGAGAGATGTGCAGGTTAAATGAATTAACCATGCTAAATTGTCCATAGTGTTCAGGGATGTGTAAGTTAGGTGCATCAGTCAGAGGGAATTGTAGAGTAATAGGGGAATGGATCTGGGTGGGATACTGTTCAGAGGGTCTGTGTGGACTTGCTGGGCCGAAGGACCTGTTTCTACACTGTAGGGATTCTGTTATATTCTATTCTTCTCTCTTGTGCCATTATGTGGCATCTCTGGCTCTGAGCCTGAAGCTCTGGGTTTTATTCCAACCCCGTGAGTTAGTAGCTAAAGCAGATATGTTCATCATGCATTTACATGTTGAGTACCAACCTGCAACTCCTTCCAACCCATACTCTTGGCAGGCAGTAAGAGTATGAGAGATCCTTCTTCCTGTGAAGGAAAAAAAATTGGAGCCTCCCCAGTGTCACTCTCCATAAGTTTACACTACACCATGTATAAACGTGCATGTTGCCATAGCAATGCACATTCCAAATGAACTGTAACACACCATTGCCCCGAGAGTCTGATGATGCTAAGGGTCCAAGAACAACTTGCAATAAAAATCAGCCACAGTTACAATCATTGATGATGCAACTTTGATCAATGTTCTTTTTGCTTTGTTAGAAAGTGTAGAGAAACAGAAATGAGTGGTTCGAGGTTGCACTTGGAATTTCAACAGTAAACGATATACTCAACAAGAGGACACACTATTCCTGAAGCCACAGTTTAATATTGTGTAATAAATGTTATTAAGGCTACTTTAACTTTGGGTTTAGTTATTTATTTTGATCTTCCTGTTTTTCATGAAATTTAATTGTGTACCTTGTACACATGCACCAGCCTGAGGCAGTTGAAGAATACTGTTTGATTGCTAATAAATCTGCTCTTATACAGAGCAGTCCTCTGGAATGGAAAACTGGTAAGCATTTGGCAATACAGAGAATCTGTGTTCATAAATACAAGGCTAGCTTTTGAACTGTGACTGTTTATAAATATAGTGTTCATGTTTGAATTCATAAATACAGGGATCACAGGGACTAAGTAAATAAAGCAGAAAACTGAAATGGGCTAATTTATTGACTGAATTAGTGATGACTGAGGAAATGCTGTTCTCCACAAATATGTTTTTGCAAGTGAGTAGAGAAACTATTCACTATCCTTCAGACATTCTGAGCAAAAAGAGCAAGGGACTGTCATTAGTGATCGAGTGCAGCTGTCAATGCCTCTTCCTTAGAAAGCCAACTCTGTGGATTCTTCTTACTTAGTTTAACTAGAAATGTTAAGAACATACTTCTCTAGGAAAACAGCTATACTGTGCTAATCTATTAAATGGAAGACCTTTCTCAACCTAACAGTGGAAAGTGAGTGCAAGCTTTAGGTTCCTTTACTCTAGGCGAGTTATTCAAGTTGTTGCTGGTTGACTCACCTCTGAAAGCAGACCATCCAACCTAAGTGTGTGGAACAGAATTCAGGAATTTGTCAATTCACGTGGGCAGGGAGGAAGCAAAATATGCCTCACGTCCAAGGAGGACATTTTGACTTTCTGTTTGATGTCTTGAAAATGTGACACGTTAGATGGAATTGAATGTCAACCGTGATGGTGTTGCCCACTGGCCGGAGAGAACCCGGTCTTTCATCTTTCCAGGAAGACCTAACTTCATAAAGTGTCAACCGTGCAGGGCATTCCTGGGATCAAAAGCTACATGCCAATCAGAAGCTGGCACATTGACATTGGCAGCGCCTTTGAACAGGGCTTGTTCTTTTGCAAGCCTGAAAGCAGTAAGGCTTTGACATGAGCATTCCATGCCTACTGGCTTCAATGGATGGCTTCAACACCAGTCATAGGCTAAATTGGTAAAATGTGGCAGTGTCTCTACCTGCTATCTCCCATCTACCACCTCATTCACCTCAACGACCTGTATTAAATTCCATTGAGCTTTTCTGGTTATCAAAGAAATTTGGTGCCTGATTGTAAGCACTTTTGAGAGCCAGTATATTATCATTTGAAATTCAGATCCACTTTACAGCAGCTCATAGGAAAATTGAGTTTAAAATATGCACTTTTTCATTCTTTGAGTACATCATTCAACGACTGTGGGTAAATCAAACTCTCTGCTCAACTCTTTTAAATTGTTGGGTTGAATTTTCTGTTAACAATTTCCTGTCAGCTGTAAAACCAGCCGGAAACACCAAGTGCATCTTCTAAGCTTCACTGGATGTGCTGCTATAGTTTAAAAGCCACTTGCATCTGGAAATCAGATCATTGTAGGTGGAAGCCTTTTGTGACCAGGCTAATCAGAGCACTGTGTCACATGGTGTAAAGCTGTAGCAGCTGCTAGGAGAGCAACTTGTGTCTGAGGATCAAGCACAAAAGCAAGTGATTTGTGTGGAGTAGGTTGCCAATGGTTAGGGAGAGGCATCTGGGGGTTTGGAATCCAGGAAAGGAGTGTGGCCATTCCCCAAGACTGACGCCTACGCCTTCAATGAAGTACTATATTTTTGTCTGAGGTTGCCACCTCACCCACAGCTGACAGCCAGCCCAAACTCTTTGACTCCAGTAAGTCTATTTGGTGACAGATCTGCTTATTATTGTTATTCCAAATGGTGGCAAGCTGAGATGGTGGTTTAGTCGGGGGTGGGAAGGATAGCCATTGATCTTCCTGCGCAGAACTCGATTCTGTTGGAGCTGGGAAGGTGACCGGACGGTGACGCCATGTTGCCAAATTAAAAACGCTTCCCTTCTCCTGCCTTGCTTCCTCCAGGAGCAGTAGATTGCACAAGTTTTGTTTTCATTTGTGGGAGGTCGGTGTCCACTGACTGGCCAGTATTTAATACCTGTCCCTATTTGCCTTTGTGAAGGTGGTGGTAAGCTACCTCCTTGAGCCGCTGCAATCCACCTGCTATGGTTTGACCCACAATGCCCCCAGGGAGGGAATTCCAGGATTTTGACCCTGCGACAGTGAAGGAATGGCGATTATACTTCCAAGTAAGGATGGTGAATGGCTTAGAGGGGAGCTTGCAGGTGTTTGTGTTCCCATGTTTCTGCTGCCTTTGCCCTTCTAGATGGAAATGATTGTGTGTTTGGAAGGTGCTGTCTGAGGATCTTTGGTGAATTCTGCAGTGCATCTTGTGGATAGTATACAGTGCTGCTACTGAGTGTCAGTGGTGGAGAGAGTGGATGCTTTGGGACATAGCAGCCTGCTTGATTGGCACTATGTCCTGAACAATGTGAAACTCCTTGAGTGGTGTTGGGGATGCACTCCTCCAGGCAAGTAGGGAGCATTCAATTAAACCCCTGATGAGTGCATTGTAGTTGGTAGACAGGTTTTGGGGAGTCAGGATATGAGTTAATCTCTGCAATATTCCCAGCCTCTAAGCTGCTGTTGCAGCCACTGTGTTTATGTGGTGATTCCAGTAGAGTTTCTGGACAATCATAAACGTCAGGATGTTGATAGTAGAGGATTCAGTGAGGGTAACACCATTGAATGTCACGGGGCATTGGTTGATTGTCTCTTATTGGTAATGGTCATGGCCTGGCATTTGTGTGGCAGGAGTGTTACTTGCCACTTGTCAGTCCAAGCCTGGATATTGTCCTGATCTTAAACGAAAAGAGAAAATGCTGGAAAATCTAAGCAGGTCTGGCAGCATCTGTAAGGAGATAAAAGAGCTGACATTTCGAGTCTAACTGACCCTAATCAGAGCACTGTGTCACATGGTGTAGAAAGCTGTAGCAGCTGCTAGGAGAGCAACTTGTGTCTGAGAATCAAGCACAAAGGCAAGTGATTTGTGCGGAGTAGGTTGCCAATAGTTGGGGAGAGGCATCTGGGGGTTTGGAATCCAGGAAAGGAGTGTGGCCATTCCTCAAGACTGACGACTATGCCTTCAATGAAGCACTATATCTTTGTCTGAGGTTGCCACCTCACCCACAGCAGACAGCCAGCCCAAACTCTTTGACTCGAGTAAGTCTATTTGGTGACAGATCTGTTTATCATTGTTATTCCAAATGGTGGCAGGCTGAGATGGTGGTTTAGTCAGGGGGGGAAGGGGGGAAGGACAGCCATTGATTTTCCTGCGCAGAACTCGATTCTGGTGGAGCTGGGAAGGTGACCTGAGATTTTCCAACATTTTCTCTTTTGGTTTCAGATTCCAACATCCGCAGTAATTTGTTTTATTTATTGTCCTGATCTTGTTGCATTTGAACATAACTTCTCAGATACTGAAGCAGTCTATGTGGTTTTTAATGTGTTCATTTTGAGAAACTTGCCCGTCATTGGTAAAGATCCTGTGACCAGAAAACAAAGTTGTGAATAGCAGCTTGTGAACAGCTTTGTTGGTTCATGTGTATGATTGATACCTGTTGTTCCATGTTATTTTGGAATTCACGTTGTAGGATAAATGAGGCACCAGTGGTCTGCTTTAAGAGCAGGCAGTCTATATAACAAGAGCATTAGAAGCCACTTGCACGGTTGGAGGCAATGCCAGTAGTTTATTAAAGCTCCCACATGGCTTTGGGATTAACAAATTTATTTAACATTTCTGGTAAAGCAGTTAAAAACTGGGCACATTTGGAATCCAAATTACACTATGGAAAGGTTACAAGGGCCTGGAAGTTCAAGACACTATGTATTAAAATGAGGTATGTTTATAATAGGGTTTTATTCACAGACTTAGACTCATGCTGTGTGCTCTTTTTTGAGCAGTTAAAAGATTTGTGTAGGATTTTACAACACTTGATTGAAGGCATTGTTTTCATCATGAGACATTTCAATGGCAATAAAACAAACCTTACTTGGAGCTAAACCACTTCCTATTATACTACCGAGGTGACCTGACCTGATTGTAGTTTGTAATCTCATTTAAAAAAATCCAGATAAAGTATGGAATCATTGTGAATTTAGTTTCAGTACAATGGATACTTTATAGACTGTCATCACATTGCACATAGGAATGAATAATCATAAATCATCAAACGTTATTCATATTGCTGTGACCAGGTGAGGGATCGAATGCCTTCGTTTTTGCTACCCTCTGGTTAACTACAAAATGTTTTTTGTTTGAACAGGATTGTTGCCAATTCAGAGAGAACTTAACTGTTTCTGTAATGTGATCATAAGAACAGGGTTCTCTTAGTTTTAAGTGTAATAAAATTAGGTAAAACAATAACATATTTTATTGCACATGCGCATGCACTTGTCCCCACTCATTGGCTAAATTAGAATCTGTAAAAGTGTACATGGGTTCTTAGTTTGGGGACTCAGCTTCAGGTTGAGTTCAGTAACTTCTGACTTAACAATGTACACAACCAAGTTGATTGTTTGTCTGGAGACAAAGCTGTGGAGTTGAGAACTTTCTTAAATCTGTCTCTTGAACATGAGGTGAGATGGTATACCTTAGGAGACAGGCTCCAAATTTGAGTTGAGTGGAAAGAGAGAGGGGCAACAGTGACTCCATTGAGATTCTCATTTACTTCTCTTGTATGGCAGAGAAAATGCGTGCTTAACACATTAAGAGTTGGCTTGTCATGCTATCACTTTGACAGCTAATAATTCAAGCATAATCATATATTCTGATTGTAATCTGGATTAGTTTCTGAGACATGATCTATCTTCAAACAAAGTTCCATTGTCTTAATAATTGCTCTTTTAATGGTTTATCTCCAAAAAGTAAATATCTCAGATTTCCATAGGTGCCTTGTTAAGGAGGTAGAAAATTTACTGCCTTTCATAATCCTCAGGGTGTCATTGTCTGTGGCGGTTTTGCAGGCTAACTGTTTTCATTCCAATGGGGTTGGAATTTAGGTGGTATAGCAATGCAAGATGGGTGGCCATCTTGACTATGAGCTGAAATTATTTTGGGTCATTTTTTAAAATGTTCTTTTTTTAAAATTTCAGTTTCGTGTTTCTACCTGATGGACTAGAAGTAACTGTTTGATATAAAGCTCATCTTTGCGATTGTGGGCAATTATTACAACTCCTTCGCAAGTTAATGTGGCTTCTTCTGTTGGAGTTGCTTTAAAACAAGTTTTGTTAGAATCATAGAATCCCTGCAGTGGAGAAACAGGTCATGCTGCCTATCAAGTCCACACTGACACCTCCCTACCACCCCCCGCTCAAAGAGCATCCCAACCAGACGTTTATTATGGATGGCTTTGACTGAATCTTTGGCTCTTGCATTGTGACATCTTCTCCCTTTTTGAACAAACCTTTGCTCCCCAGTTGCCTGCATGACTGCACCTCTAACAACATTTGAAGTTTGACATAATCTAGAAAAAAAAACAATCATCTTCAATCCTTCTACCATTCATGCAGAGTTGCAGCAGTGTGTACAATCTACAAGATGCATCGCAAAAATGTTTCAAGGCTCATTTGCTGGCACGTTCTAAACCCATGGCAAAGGACAAGGGGAGCAGATAAATGAGGACACCACCACCTGTAAGTTCCCCTCCAAGCCACTCACCATCCTGACTTGGAAATATATCACTGTTCCTTGACTGGGTCAAGGTCCTGGAACATCCTCCATAATGACATTTTGGGTCAACCAACACCAAATGGAACGCAGCATTTCAAGAAGGCAGCTCACTACCACCTTTTTCAGCAGCTACTAGGAAAGACCAGCCAGTGACACCCACATCCCCGAATGAATTTTAAAACAATAAAAGTTGCTGGTTCATACATGGATATGATTAAACACCTACTTGATATACAGTTACCATTTCCTGCTCCTCATTCTTTCTTCTGCTACTTTTTTGTTCAAGTGTATTACCTTTAGCTAGAACTTTTCTGTCACCTTTTGGATGATGCTCACATTGTTTGCATTGTCTTAAGCCCCACCCCAAACTTTTCATCAAGTTTTCCATTCACCTTTCCCCTCTCCATCTCTATGTTACATAGTCATTTTTATTTGATGTCAAACTTAATATTCACTCGCCGTGCTGCCTACAGCCTGAATAACTTGCTATGATGTCCACAGTAATTTCCTCCAAGGGAGTCCAAAACCTTTGAATTTTTCTTCAGCTGGGACTTGTTCATTTGAAATGTCCGCCACCTTGTGGTTGATTCAGGATGGAGTTAATCTGTATTAAGTGAATACTTGCTTAGTGAGAGATGTGCTAAAACTGAAACTGTGCATCAATAGGTAACCACATGATAGTTTTACAATGCTTTAATATGTATAATTCTTGAAGATTAAACATGATTTCAAATAACTGAAAATTATACTAAATCATTTTTGTTTCAATAGTACTCTCTAATTGGTTTTTTAAATATTAGATGTAATTTTTAAATTGCATTTTTATTTTAAACCTCAAAATGAATTTAATTTGAGCATCCTACTCCAAAGGGCCCATTTGATACTCCACGATCATTAATTTAATCTGGAAACCAATCAGTTTTCTGGGTGGGCAGCTTCCAGCACAGCCATTTTTAATCAATTTGTGTAGCACCTAACTTGTGTGAGTAATTCTAAAGTCTTCTGTGTGGTTTGGCCAATTTTTGGGTGCACTGTGAAAGTAAAACCACTGTCAGCAGCATTATTCCCATGTCTGCAAGTTGATTCTCTGTCCTTTTAGGTTCTCAAAATCATTTCATTCCCTTTATAAAAAGTTACAGGGTAGTCGTTATGGCGGCTTTAACTTTCCAAATATTGACTGGAAATGTTATAGTTCAAGTACTTTAGATGGGTCAGTTTTTGTCTAATGTGTGCAGGAGGGTTTTCTGATACAGTATGTAGATAGGCCAACAAGACGCGAGGCCACGTTGGATTTGGTACTGGGTAATGAACCAGGCCAGGTGTTAGATTTGAGGGTAGGTGAGCACTTTGGTGATAGTAACCACAACTCAGTTACTTTTACTTTAGCAATAGAAAGGGATAGGTATATAGCACAGGGCGAGAGTTATAGCTGGGGAAAGGCAATTATAATGCGATTAGGCAGAAGGATGTTGCAGGTTACAGAGGGACATAGATAAGCTGCAGAACTGAGCTGAGAGGTGACAAATGGAGTTTAATGCGGAAAGGTGTGAGGTGATTCAATTTGGAAGGAGTAACAGGAATACAGAGCACTGGGTTAATGGTAAGATTGTTGGTACTGTGGATGACCAGAGAGATCTCAGTGTAAATGTACATAGGTCTCTCAAAGTTGACACCCAGGTTGATAGGGTTGTTAAAGAAGGTGTGTTAGGTTTTATTGGTAGAGGGATTGAGCCATGAGGTAATGTTGTAGCTGTACAAAACTCTGGTGTGGCTACACAGAGTATTGTGTACAGTTCTGGTCGCTGCCTTATAGGAAGGATGTGGAAGCATCGGAAAGGGCGCAGAAGAGATTTACCAGGATGTTGCCTGGTATGGAGAGAAGGTCTTATGAGGAAAGGCTGATTGACTTGAGGCTGTTTTGTTAGAGAGAACAAGGTTAAAAAGTGACTTAATAGAGACATACAAGATGGTCAGAAGTTTGGATTGGGTGGACATCCTTTTCCTCAGAGGCAATGGCTAGCAAGAGGGGGCATAACTTTAAATTAAGGGGTCATAGATATAGGACAGATGTCAGAGGTAGGTTCTTGACTCAGAGAGCAGTAGGAATATGGAATACCCTGCCTGCAACAGTAATAGACTCGCCAATGTTAAGGCATTTAAATGGCCATAGAATAAACATGGATGATAATGGAATGGTATAGGTTAGATGGGCTTCAGATTGGTTTCACAGGTTGGCGCAACATCGAGGGCCAAAGGGCCTGTACTGCACTGTAATGTTCTATGTACCTTCATACAATCATTACAACCTTTTAAAACTTTCCTTCCCCTTTAAATTAAAAGTTCCAACCCAATTTAAAAGTTCTCCATGTCTGGATACTTCTCCTGGCCCCTGTGCTTATGCAATGTCCAGCCTCCATCAGGTCAATCTTCTCATGGAAGTCACAAGCTGCAGTGTTTATTCAGCTGATAATGCATGAACTGGATTTGTGACATGTGAGAAATGTAACTCTCAATTTTTTCAGTAGAACTAACCTTTTCTTCTCTCTGTAGAGATTCTAACTACTGTGGTATTTACTTTATTGCTAGCTTTTGGTACTGCTGGCAGACTAGAGAGGCTTTCTTATTACCAGAGCATGCAGCCCAACAAAGTCATATCACCAAGAATTGCTTTATTACCCCAGAAATCAGTCAGCCTGCTTGTTGCCGTATTAGGGATAGTAGGTCACTTATAGACAAACACTTTGTGTGCAGCCAAATAGTTCCCATTGGGAATGGATGGGCCAGTTGAAAGCCATCGAAGAGACGCCCGCTGTCCATGAACCCATCCCAGTCCCTCTCTCCTGTGTCCTGGAATCCAGTATAGATCCAATGTTAAGCTTCAAATATTAGCAACAGCTGCTACTGCTCTGGATGATGCTGCCAGCCTTTATTTGGCTGGAGGTTCTCTGAGGCCTTTTCCACCCTAATTGTGTAGCTAGCCCCATACCAGTGAATGCCTGATAAGCACTTAGGGGGACCTGTAACACTGGAACAAAATCCAGCCCAGGGAGTACAGCATTCTTTCTTGATCATTTTATTAGTTACATGTTCAGCTAAGAGAAGAATATTCCCCTTTTTCCAAGGTGATTTTTATGTAAAATTATGAAAACTGTACAATGCACAATGTGCATTCTTATTTTATTACAGCAGGAGGGCATTTGAGTAGTTTATTAATATACGTAATTTACTACAGCAGTTAGCAAAAAAAAAACCAGTACACATTAAAAAGTGTACTTTATTGCAATTACATGGATTCATGTTCTGTTCATCAAAAGTTAATCGGTAAGATTTTTAAAAATTGCTGCATTATATTTTATGGTATAATTCAAGGTATTACTTCTGTGTACTCAGGAGGAATAATTATTTTTTTTAAATTTTGTGAATGAAGTAGAATACACACAAGTTGCCAATTGCAATGTTGACCATGCTCTATCTCATGCCAGAAGTTGACTCCAATTCTGGTTTCTCTTTGCGATTTGTGAGGTGCAGAATTTGTTTTCTGTTTGTCTCTCTCTTCTCTCTTCTCCCCACTCATCCTGCTGTGAGCCTGTTCTTTTTAATCATGGAGTGGATACTGAAGCATAATGGTAGAGGTTCTAATTTTAGACCTAATTTGAAAAGTACTTTTCTCCCTGAAGTTGCCACTCCTTTGTGCATTGACAAAATTAAAATTGATCACAGACAAACTGGCAATATATGAAAATATTGATTCCCTTTCTCCATATAGATATATATATATAATTCACATGAATGGTTGTGGCCAGGTTTTGATTTGATTAAAACAACAATGATAATTAGTTCATATATGAGTTTGAGAACAGCTTTGTGGGAAAGGTTTTGATTCCAGCAGTGGTTTTAAAACTAGCGCAAAAGATGGTGTGAGCTCAAATTGTGTTATATGCAATTAGCACTTACAATTCCACAACATATTGTCTCCATTATGCAGTGTTTGGTGAATTGTTTGATGTAGAAACTTTTTTAAGATGGCATGGATTGAAGTGAAAGTCACCCTGGGCCTAAGGGAGCATGTTCTGTCCCTCACTAGAAGGAGGTGGTGATGGTGGTGAATTTACCCCGACAGGCCTGGCTAAGAAGATAGGGCTCATATGAATTAGAGACCAAACAGGCCTGTATCTTTTTATTACCATTAGATGACATTGTCACATACAGCATGCCAGTATAAAGGTACCCACCTCTCATTTAGTTACTTGGTGTAATGGTGTTGGTGTAGTCATTTGTTGTGTGTGTGTGACTCCATTACACATTGATTAAACATGAGGCAAGTACATTTTGTACTGGCATGTTATGTGTCACAGTGGAATTTGGGGTGAATGAGGTTAGTTATCCCAAGCATTTTGACTGATAGAAGTCTCAAAGGTGAACAATTCCAAGGAGATTTTTCATGTGTAATGAATAATCACCAAAACTGTGTCTATTTCTATGAAATACGTTAGAACAATTTCCTAAAATTTACCAGTTGTCCCTGCCACTGAGTGCTTGGATGTGTCTTCATGTTCATCTGAGGATTGTTTATTTAACATGGCAGTCTGTTAGCTTGTATTCTGAGTTTAGCTTTGCATCTTTGCATGTGTCCTAGAGAAGTGATAGACAGCCTGGGTCAAGAAGATTCCAGAAATAGCAGACACTGCTTGATCCTCTCCATTCTGCTGCTTTCATACCCGCCTCTCCCATCAGAGTTAGTATGGAATCCCCACAATGCTTGTGAGAAACTTTGGAGCCAAATTGGTTCAAAACAAGATGCTTGGGAATTATGTTGATTATAGGCCTGGAAATTTCCACCAGGGTTTATACTTGAATGGCCTTAAGCACCACCTGCTGTGATGGTATGAGTAAAGAAGGAGCTTGTAGGAGTCAGACCTGAGGCTAATTTACTTCTCAATATTTTCCTTAGTAATGCAGGTCATATTCATGTAAACTGTAAATAGCTTAATTAGTACAATAAAGTTCATGACTCAAAACTTTTCTAGTTAGACCAGAAGGGTGGATATCCTATCTACACTGGATTACTGCAAGATTGAAGGACCCTACACAGCTATCAGTAGCCTCAACCTAACCTTGATGAAGGTTATGAAGGGATTAGATAGATTCTAGCCCTTCTAGCCCTCCCAACGATGGAAAATATCAAATAAAAACCTTTCTATTCTGTAGTGACCTGTGAAGAAGGTTGTAAGTGACTTCAGAGTTGAAAATGTGTTGCTGGAAAAGCGCAGCAGGTCAGGCAGCATCCAGGGAACAGGAGAATCGACATTTCGGGCATAAGCCCTTCTTCAGGAATGAGGAAAGTTTGTCCAGCAGGCTAAGATAAAAGGTAGGGAGGAGGGACTTGGGGGAGGGGTGTCGGAAATGTGATAGGTGGAAAGAGGTCAAGGTGAGGGTGATAGGTCAGACTGGGGTGGGAACCCTCCAACCACAAGGGATGAACTCAGATTTCACCAGTTTCCTCATTTCCCCTCCCCACACC